>NW_027077451.1:663333-995000 GCF_963924675.1 Phocoena phocoena
GTAAGCCTGCGAAGGGGACTTGAAAGCGGGGCTGAATTTCAGGAAAACGATTGCAGGGGGTAGACTGGAATTGCCCTGAAAGCATAGGAAAAGAGGCACAACGTCGACAATGATGCAGTTGGCCAAAAAGGGCGTATGCGTTTTTTCCTGAATATATTCAGGAAAAAACGCATACGCCCTTTTTGGCCAACCAAGCAAGCCTGTAAAGGAAATCTGCACTACAATGAAATCTCACTGCCCCGCCGGGCAAAAGGGCCATCTGAAAAAAGTGTAAAATCCAGAAAGGTAGGACAGGATATGGAGAACAGGGAGCCTTGTTATGCTGATTGGCAGGATGTAAATTGCCAGCAGCCAGCCTGGAGAAGTGTATGGTGTTTCCTGAAACACGTAAGAAACAAAGCAACACAGCCTATGGCACTTCCACTTATGGTCCTATAGCTTACGGAAATTAAAATCAAAAACAGACAGCCACCCCAATATTTGGGACGGCTGTGTTCCCAAGAAGCTCGTCTACAGTATCAGGTAAATATCCCAGAAAGCAAAAATTGGATAAAGAAGTTGTGGCACGTACGTACAATGCAATATCACTCAGCAATGAAATCTGTGTCATCAGGCCCGTAGCGGCATAGTGAGTGGATGCAGGTACGGTGATTCTACGTGAACAACGTCACACAGAAAAAGAAACATCATAAGATATCACTAATACACGGAATGTAAACTTGACTACACATGAACTGAATTACAAAAAAGAACAGGGTCTCAAATTTAGAAAACCAACTAGTGCTTGCTTATGGGGAAAGGTGCCTTGGGGTGCTGGATAAAACCAGAGACTGAAATTAGCACAGATAACTTTCCATAAGCCAAATATGTAATAGACAAGACCTACTCCTTGCTCAACGAAATGGACCCAACACCACATATTCAACGCCTAGGAATATACCTGACTAGGAAGAATCTTAAAACCCATGGATATATATGTCTCCGTAAGAGAATCAAGCGTGTGTACAGCGGCCGAACCGCAGCAGTGAAAATCCGATAAATCCCATTATCAAAATAAATTTCGAAAACAAAACACAAAGACAGTGAAATAGAGAGCAATTCTTAAATAATTCACTCAGGGCATGTGATGCAACCGGGATTGACCACATCTACACCCAGAGCTGGTTGAGACATAAGGCTGGACACTTCAGGCTGATAGCATTGGTGAGTTTCGGTGAGCAAATGCAGACCCTTTGAAGTCATACTGCATGGTACCCATTCCATGGGTCCCAACTCTCCAGGTTCAAGGGATTCTTCCTCCAGCTAAAACATGCATGGGAAACCCAGAGTATCGTCCACCATGTGATTGGGAAATGATTTAAAATGCATCTCAGTTTTCGTTTCCTGGTCCTCGGGTTCACCATTCCAGATGCTTTACTAACACTCTCCCCGCTTGGAGAGTCAGTGCCTTTAACCTCCTGTTTCGCACAGCTTGCAATTTCTGTGCAAGATGAACAGGAATAGGGAGAACCAATGAGAGACTAGCTGTAGGTGTCTGCACGGGCAAATGTAACGCTCATTGCCCACCAGGAAGAGGAATTAAACAAAGGCTCAGTGTGCCCTGCTGGAAACAGATTAGGGCCTGAAGCAATCCTGCGGTTTTGTGCCCAGCTCACAAGAAAGCGAGTTGAAGAAAGGAGCTCAGGGGCACTGTACTTCACAAACCTGCAGAGTTATAAATGACAGCTATCCTCCAAAAATATATTGAAGTAAGCCTGCGAAGGGGACTTGAAAGCGGGGCTGAATTTCAGGAAAACGATTGCAGGGGGTAGACTGGAATTGCCCTGAAAGCATAGGAAAAGAGGCACAACGTCGACAATGATGGACTTGGCCAAAAAGGGCGTATGCGTTTTTTCCTGAATATATTCAGGAAAAAACGCATACGCCCTTTTTGGCCAACCAAGCAAGCCTGTAAAGGAAATCTGCACTACAATGAAATCTCACTGCCCCCCCGGGCAAAAGGGCCATCTGAAAAAAGTGTAAAATCCAGAAAGGTAGGACAGGATATGGAGAACAGGGAGCCTTGTTATGCTGATTGGCAGGATGTAAATTGCCAGCAGCCACCCTGGAGAAGTGTATGGTGTTTCCTGAAACACGTAAGAAACAAAGCAACACAGCCTATGGCACTTCCACTTATGGTCCTATAGCTTACGGAAATTAAAATCAAAAACAGACAGCCACCCCAATATTTGGGACGGCTGTGTTCACAAGTAGCTCGTCTACAGTATCAGGTAAATATCCCAGAAAGCAAAAAATGGATAAAGAAGTTGTGGCACGTACGTGCAATGCAATATCACTCAGCAATGAAATCTGTGTCATCAGGTCCGTAGCGGCATAGTAAGTGGATGCAGGTACGGTGATTCTACGTGAACTACGTCACACAGAAAAAGAAACATCATAAGATATCACTAATACACGGAATGTAAACTTGACTACACATGAACTGAATTACAAAACAGAACAGGGTCTCAAATTTAGAAAACCAACTAGTCCTTGCTTATGGGGAAAGGTGCGTTGGGGTGCTGCATAAAACCAGAGACTGAAATTAGCACAGATAACATTCCATAAGCCAAATATGTAATAGACAAGACCTACTCCTTGCTCAACGAAATGGACTCAACACCACATATTCAACGCCTAGGAATATAGCTGACTAGGAAGAATCTTAAAACCCATGGATATATATGTCTCCGTAAGAGAATCAAGCGTGTGTACAGCGGCGGAAATGCAGCAGTGAAAATCCGATAAATCCCATTATCAAAATAAATTTCGAAAACAAAACACAAAGACAGTGAAATAGAGAGCAATTCTTAAATAATTCACTCAGGGCATGTGATGCAACCGGGATTGACCACATCTACACCCAGAGCTGGTTGAGACATAAGGCTGGACACTTCTGGCTGATAGCACTGGTGAGTTTCGGTGAGCAAATGCAGACCCTTTGAAGTCATACTGCATGATACCCATTCCATGGGTCCCAACTCTCCAGGTTCAAGGCATTCTTCCTCCAGCTAAAACATGCATGGGAAACCCAGAGTATCGTCCACCGTGTGATTGGGAAACGATTTAAAATGCATCTCAGTTTTCGTATCCTGGTCCTCGGGTTCACCATTCCAGATGCTTTACTAACACTCTCCCCGCTTGGAGAGTCAGTGCCTTTAACCTCCTGTTTGGCACAGCTTGCCATTTCTGTGCAAGATTAGCAGGAATAGGGAGAACCAATGAGAGACTAACTCTAGGTGTCTGCACGGGCAAATGTAACGCTCATTGCCCACCAGGAAGAGGAATTAAACAAAGGCTCAGTGTGCCCTGCTGGAAACAGATTAGGGCCTGAAGCAATCCTGCGGTTTTGTGCCCAGCTCACAAGAAAGCGAGTTGAAGAAAGGAGCTCAGGGGCACTGAACTTCACAAACCTGCAGAGTTATAAATGACAGCTATCCTCCAAAAATATATTGAAGTAAGCCTGCGAAGGGGACTTGAAAGCGGGGCTGAATTTCAAGAAAACGATTGCAGGGGGTAGACTGGAATTGCCCTGAAAGCATAGGAAAAGAGGCACAACGTCGACAATGATGCACTTGGCCAAAAAGTGCGTATGCGTTTTTTCCTGAATATATTTCCTGAATATATTCAGGAAAAAACGCATACGCCCTTTTTGGCCAACCAAGCAAGCCTGTAAAGGAAATCTGCACTACAATGAAATCTCACTGCCCCCCCCGGGCAAAAGAGCCATCTGAAAAAAGTGTAAAATCCAGAAAGGTAGGACAGGATATGGAGAACAGGGAGCCTTGTTATGCTGATTGGCAGGATGTAAATTGCCAGCAGCCACCCTGGAGAAGTGTATGGTGTTTCCTGAAACACGTAAGAAACAAAGCAACACAGCCTATGGCACTTCCACTTATGGTCTTATAGCTTACGGAAATTAAAATCAAAAACAGACAGCCACCCCAATATTTGGGACGGCTGTGTTCACAAGAAGCTCGTCTACAGTATCAGGTAAATATCCCAGAAAGCAAAAAATGGATAAAGAAGTTGTGGCACGTACGTGCAATGCAATATCACTCAGCAATGAAATCTGTGTCATCAGGCCCGTAGCGGCATAGTGAGTGGATGCAGGTACGGTGATTCTACGTGAACTACGTCACACAGAAAAAGAAACATCATAAGATATCACTAATACACGGAATGTAAACTTGACTACACATGAACTGAATTACAAAACAGAACAGGGTCTCAAATTTAGAAAACCAACTAGTGCTTGCTTATGGGGAAAGGTGCCTTGGGGTGCTGCATAAAACCAGAGACTGAAATTAGCACAGATAACATTCCATAAGCCAAATATGTAATAGAGAAGACCTACTCCTTGCTCAACGAAATGGACTCAACACCACATATTCAACGCCTAGGAATATACCTGACTAGGAAGAATCTTAAAACCCATGGATATATATGTCTCCGTAAGAGAAACAAGCGTGTGTACAGCGGCGGAAATGCAGCAGTGAAAATCCGATAAATCCCATTATCAAAATAAATTTCGAAAACAAAACACAAAGACAGTGAAATAGAGAGCAATTCTTAAATAATTCACTCAGGGCATGTGATGCAACCGGGATTGACCACATCTACACCCAGAGCTGGTTGAGACATAAGGCTGGACACTTCATGCTGATAGCACTGGTGAGTTTCGGTGAGCAAATGCAGACCCTTTGAAGTCATACTGCATGGTACCCATTCCATGGGTCCCAACTCTCCAGGTTCAAGGCATTCTTCCTCCAGCTAAAACATGCATGGGAAACCCAGAGTATCGTCCACCGTGTGATTGGGAAACGATTTAAAATGCATCTCAGTTTTCGTATCCTGGTCCTCGGGTTCACCATTCCAGATGCTTTACTAACACTCTCCCCGCTTGGAGAGTCAGTGCCTTTAACCTCCTGTTTGGCACAGCTTGCCATTTCTGTGCAAGATGAGCAGGAATAGGGAGAACCAATGAGAGACTAACTCTAGGTGTCTGCACGGGCAAATGTAACGCTCATTGCCCACCAGGAAGAGGAATTAAAAAAAGGCTCAGTGTGCCCTGCTGGAAACAGATTAGGGCCTGAAGAAATCCTGCGGTTTTGTGCCCAGCTCACAAGAAAGCGAGTTGAAGAAAGGAACTCAGGGGCACTGTACTTCACAAACCTGCAGAGTTATAAATGACAGCTATCCTCCAAAAATATATTGAAGTAAGCCTGCGAAGGGGACTTGAAAGCGGGGCTGAATTTCAGGAAAACGATTGCAGGGGGTAGACTGGAATTGCCCTGAAAGCATAGGAAAAGAGGCACAACGTCGGCAATGATGGACTTGGCCAAAAAGTGCGTATGCGTTTTTTCCTGAATATATTTCCTGAATATATTCAGGAAAAAACGCATACGCCCTTTTTGGCCAAACAAGCAAGCCTGTAAAGGAAATCTGCACTACAATGAAATCTCACTGCCCCCCCGGGCAAAAGGGCCATCGGAAAAAAGTGTAAAATCCAGAAAGGTAGGACAGGATATGGAGAACAGGGAGCCTTGTTATGCTGATTGGCAGGATGTAAATTGCCAGCAGCCACCCTGGAGAAGTGTATGGTGTTTCCTGAAACATGTAAGAAACAAAGCAACACAGCCTATGGCACTTCCACTTATGGTCTTATAGCTTACGGAAATTAAAATCAAAAACAGACAGCCACCCCAATATTTGGGACGGCTGTGTTCACAAGAAGCTCGTCTACAGTATCAGGTAAATATCCCAGAAAGCAAAAAATGGATAAAGAAGTTGTGGCACGTACGTGCAATGCAATATCATTCAGCAATGAAACTGTGTCATCAGGCCCGTAGCGGCATAGTAAGTGGATGCAGGTACGGTGATTCTACGTGAACTACGTCACACAGAAAAAGAAACATCATAAGATATCACTAATACACGGAATGTAAACTTGACTACACATGAACTGAATTACAAAACAGAGCAGGGTCTCAAATTTAGAAAACCAACTAGTGCTTGCTTATGGGGAAAGGTGCGTTGGGGTGCTGCATAAAACCAGAGACTGAAATTAGCACAGATAACATTCCATAAGCCAAATATGTAATAGACAAGACCTACTCCTTGCTCAACGAAATGGACTCAACACCACATATTCAACGCCTAGGAATATACCTGACTAGGAAGAATCTTAAAACCCATGGATATATATGTCACCGTAAGAGAATCAAGCGTGTGTACAGCGGCGGAAATGCAGCAGTGAAAATCCGATAAATCCCATTATCAAAATAAATTTCGAAAACAAAACACAAAGACAGTGAAATAGAGAGCAATTCTTAAATAATTCACTCAGGGCATGTGATGCAACCGGGATTGACCACATCTACACCCAGAGCTGGTTGAGACATAAGGCTGGACACTTCAGGCTGATAGCACTGGTGAGTTTCGGTGAGCAAATGCAGACCCTTTGAAGTCATACTGCATGGTACCCATTCCATGGGTCCCAACTCTCCAGGATCAAGGCATTCTTCCTCCAGCTAAAACATGCATGGGAAACCCAGAGTATCGTCCACCGTGTGATTGGGAAACAATTTAAAATGCATCTCAGTTTTCGTATCCTGGTCCTCGGGTTCACCATTCCAGATGCTTTACTAACACTCTCCCCGCTTGGAGAGTCAGTGCCTTTAACCTCCTGTTTGGCACAGCTTGCAATTTCTGTGCAAGATGAACAGGAATAGGGAGAACCAATGAGAGACTAGCTGTAGGTGTCTGCACGGGCAAATGTAACGCTCATTGCCCACCAGGAAGAGGAATTAAACAAAGGCTCAGTGTGCCCTGCTGGAAACAGATTAGGGCCTGAAGCAATCCTGTGGTTTTGTGCCCAGCTCACAAGAAAGCGAGTTGAAGAAAGGAGCTCAGGGGCACTGTACTTCACAAACCTGCAGAGTTATAAATGACAGCTATACTCCAAAAATATATTGAAGTAAGCCTGCGAAGGGGACTTGAAAGCAGGGCTGAATTTCAGGAAAACGGTTGCAGGGGGTAGACTGGAATTGCCCTGAAAGCATAGGAAAAGAAGCACAACGTCGACAATGATGCACTTGGCCAAAAAGGGCGTATGCGTTTTTTCCTGAATATATTTAAGAAAAAACGCATACGCCCTTTTTGGCCAACCAAGCAAGCCTATAAAGGAAATCTGCACTACAATGAAATCTCACTGCCCCCCCGGGAAAAAGGGCCATCTGAAAAAAGTGTAAAATCCAGTAAGGTAGGACAGGATATGGAGAACAGGGAGCCTTGTTATGCTGATTGGCAGGATGTAAATTGCCAGCAGCCACCCTGGAGAAGTGTATGGTGTTTCCTGAAACACGTAAGAAACAAAGCAACACAGCCTATGACACTTCCACTTATGGTCCTATAGCTTACGGAAATTAAAATCAAAAACAGACAGCCACCCCAATATTTGGGACGGCTGTGTTCCCAAGAAGCTCGTCTACAGTATCAGGTAAATATCCCAGAAAGCAAAAATTGGATAAAGAAGTTGTGGCACGTACGTACAATGCAATATCACTCAGCAATGAAATCTGTGTCATCAGGCCCGTAGCGGCATAGTGAGTGGATGCAGGTACGGTGATTCTACGTGAACAACGTCACACAGAAAAAGAAACATCATAAGATATCACTAATACACGGAATGTAAACTTGACTACACATGAACTGAATTACAAAAAAGAACAGGGTCTCAAATTTAGAAAACCAACTAGTGCTTGCTTATGGGGAAAGGTGCCTTGGGGTGCTGGATAAAACCAGAGACTGAAATTAGCACAGATAACGTTCCATAAGCCAAATATGTAATAGACAAGACCTACTCCTTGCTCAACGAAATGGACCCAACACCACATATTCAACGCCTAGGAATATACCTGACTAGGAAGAATCTTAAAACCCATGGATATATATGTCTCCGTAAGAGAATCAAGCGTGTGTACTGCGGCCGAAACGCAGCAGTGAAAATCCGATAAATCCCATTATCAAAATAAATTTCGAAAACAAAACACAAAGACAGTGAAATAGAGAGCAATTCTTAAATAATTCACTCAGGGCATGTGATGCAACCGGGATTGAGCACATCTACACCCAGAGCTGGTTGAGACATAAGGCTGGACACTTCAGGCTGATAGCATTGGTGAGTTTCGGTGAGCAAATGCAGACCCTTTGAAGTCATACTGCATGGTACCCATTCCATGGGTCCCAACTCTCCAGGTTCAAGGGATTCTTCCTCCAGCTAAAACATGCATGGGAAACCCAGAGTATCGTCCACCATGTGATTGGGAAATGATTTAAAATGCATCTCAATTTTCGTTTCCTGGTCCTCGGGTTCACCATTCCAGATGCTTTACTAACACTCTCCCCACTTGGAGAGTCAGTGCCTTTAACCTCCTGTTTCACACAGCTTGCAATTTCTGTGCAAGATGTACAGGAATAGGGAGAACCAATGAGAGACTAGCTCTAGGTGTCTGCACGGGCAAATGTAACGCTCATTGCCCACCAGGAAGAGGAATTAAACAAAGGCTCAGTGTGCCCTGCTGGAAACAGATTAGGGCCTGAAGCAATCCTGCGGTTTTGTGCCCAGCTCACAAGAAAGCGAGTTGAAGAAAGGAGCTCAGGGGCACTGTACTTCACAAACCTGCAGAGTTATAAATGACAGCTATCCTCCAAAAATATATTGAAGTAAGCCTGCGAAGGGGACTTGAAAGCGGGGCTGAATTTCAGGAAAACGATTGCAGGTGGTAGACTGGAATTGCCCTGAAAGCATAGGAAAAGAGGCACAACGTCAACAATGATGGACTTGGCCAAAAAGGGCGTATGCGTTTTTTCCTGAATATATTCAGGAAAAAACGCATACGCCCTTTTTGGCCAACCAAGCAAGCCTGTAAAGGAAATCTGCACTACAATGAAATCTCACTGCCCCCCCGGGCAAAAGGGCCATCTGAAAAAAGTGTAAAATCCAGAAAGGTAGGACAGGATATGGAGAACAGGGAGCCTTGTTATGCTGATTGGCAGGATGTAAATTGCCAGCAGCCACCCTGGAGAAGTGTATGGTGTTTCCTGAAACACGTAAGAAACAAAGCAACACAGCCTATGGCACTTCCACTTATGGTCCTATAGCTTACGGAAATTAAAATCAAAAACAGACAGCCACCCCAATATTTGGGACGGCTGTGTTCACAAGTAGCTCGTCTACAGTATCAGGTAAATATCCCAGAAAGCAAAAAATGGATAAAGAAGTTGTGGCACGTACGTGCAATGCAATATCACTCAGCAATGAAATCTGTGTCATCAGGCCCATAGCGGCATAGTAAGTGGATGCAGGTACGGTGATTCTGCGTGAACTACGCCACACAGAAAAAGAAACATCATAAGATATCACTAATACACGGAATGTAAACTTGACTACACATGAACTGAATTACAAAACAGAACAGGGTCTCAAATTTAGAAAACCAACTAGTGCTTGCTTATGGGGAAAGGTGCGTTGGGGTGCTGCATAAAACCAGAGACTGAAATTAACACAGATAACATTCCATAAGCCAAATATGTAATAGACAAGACCTACTCCTTGCTCAACGAAATGGACTCAACACCACATATTCAACGCCTAGGAATATACCTGACTAGGAAGAATCTTAAAACCCATGGATATATATGTCTCCGTAAGAGAATCAAGGGTGTGTACAGCGGCGGAAATGCAGCAGTGAAAATCCGATAAATCCCATTATCAAAATAAATTTCGAAAACAAAACACAAAGACAGTGAAATAGAGAGCAATTCTTAAATAATTCACTCAGGGCATGTGATGCAACCGGGATTGACCACATCTCCACCCAGAGCTGGTTGAGACATAAGGCTGGACACTTCTGGCTGATAGCACTGGTGAGTTTCGGTGAGCAAATGCAGACCCTTTGAAGTCATACTGCATGGTACCCATTCCATGGGTCACAACTCTCCAGGTTCAAGGCATTCTTCCTCCAGCTAAAACATGCATGGGAAACCCAGAGTATCGTCCACCGTGTGATTGGGAAACGATTTAAAATGCATCTCAGTTTTCGTATCCTGGTCCTCGGGTTCACCATTCCAGATGCTTTACTATCACTCTCCCCGCTTGGAGAGTCAGTGCCTTTAACCTCCTGTTTCGCACAGCTTGCAATTTCTGTGCAAGATGAACAGAAATAGGGAGAACCAATGAGAGACTAGCTGTAGGTGTCTGCACGGGCAAATGTAACGCTCATTTCCCAACAGGAAGAGGAATTAAACAAAGGCTCAGTGTGCCCTGCTGGAAACAGATTAGGGCCTGAAGCAATCCTGCGGTTTTGTGCCCAGCTCACAAGAAAGCGAGTTGAAGAAAGGAGTTCAGGGGCACTGTACTTCACAAACCTGCAGAATTATAAATGACAGCTATCCTCCAAAAATATATTGAAGTAAGCCTGCGAAGGGGACTTGAAAGCGGGGCTGAATTTCAGGAAAACGATTGCAGGGGGTAGACTGGAATTGCCCTGAAAGCATAGGAAAATAGGCACAACGTCGACAATGATGCACTTGCGCAAAAAGGGCGTATGCGTTTTTTCCTGAATATATTCAGGAAAAAACGCATACGCCCTTTTTGGCCAACCAAGCAAGCCTGTAAAGGAAATCTGCACTACAATCAGTCTCACTGCCCCCCGGGCAAAAGGGCCATCTGAAAAAAGTGTAAAATCCAGAAAGGTAGGACAGGATATGCAGAACAGGGAGCCGTGTTATGCTGATTGGCAGGATGTAAATTGCCAACAGCCACCCTGGAGAAGTGTATGGTGTTTCCTGAAACACGTAAGAAACAAAGCAACACAGCCTATGCAACTTCCACTTATGGTCCTATAGCTTACGGAAATTAAAATCAAAAACAGACAGCCACCCCAATATTTGGGACGGCTGTGTTCACAAGAAGCTCGTCTACAGTATCAGGTAAATATCCCAGAAAGCAAAAAATGGATAAAGAAGTTGTGGCACGTACGTACAATGCAATATCACTCAGCAATGAAATCTGTGTCATCAGGCCCGTAGCGGCATAGTGAGTGGATGCAGGTACGGTGATTCTACGTGAACTACGTCACACAGAAAAAGAAACATCATAAGATATCACTAATACACGGAATGTAAACTTGACTACACATGAACTGAATTACAAAACAGAACAGGGTCTCAAATTTAGAAAACCAACTGGTGCTTGCTTATGGGGAAAGGAGCCTTGGGGTGCTGCATAAAACCAGAGACTGAAATTAGCACAGATAACTTTCCATAAGCCAAATATGTAATAGACAAGACCTACTCCTTGCTCAACGAAATGGACCCAACACCACATATTCAATGTCTAGGAATATACCTGACTAGGAAGAATCTTAAAACCCATGGATATATATGTCTCCGTAAGAGAATCAAGCGTGTGTACAGCGGCCGAAACGCAGCAGTGAAAATCCGATAAATCCCATTATCAAAATAAATTTCGAAAACAAAACACAAAGACAGTGAAATAGAGAGCAATTCTTAAATAATTCACTCAGGGCATGTGATGCAACCGGGATTGACCACATCTACACCCAGAGCTGGTTGAGACATAAGGCTGGACACTTCAGGCTGATAGCATTGGTGAGTTTCGGTGAGCAAATGCAGACCCTTTGAAGTCATACTGCATGGTACTCATTCCATGGGTCCCAACTCTCCAGGTTCAAGGCATTCTTCCTCCAGCTAAAACATGCATGGGAAACCCAGAGTATCGTCCACCGTGTGATTGGGAAACGATTTAAAATACATCTCAGTTTTCGTATCCTGGTCCTCGGGTTCACAATTCCAGATTCTTTACTAACACTCTGCCCGCTTGGAGAGTCAGTGCCTTTAACCTCCTCTTTGGCACAGCTTGGAATTTCTGTGCAAGATGAACAGGAATAGGGAGAACCAATGAGAGACTAGCTGTAGGTGTCTCCACGGGCAAATGTAACGCTCATTTCCGACAAGGAAGAGGAATTAACCATAGGCTCAGTGTGCCCTGCTGGAAACAGATTAGGGCCTGAAGCAATCCTGCGGTTTTGTGCCCAGCTCACAAGAAAGCGAGTTGAAGAAAGGAGCTCAGGGGCACTGTAATTCACAAACCTGCGGAGTCATAAATGACAGCTATCCTCCAAAAATATATTGAAGTATGCCTGCGAAGGGGACTTGAAAGCGGGGCAGAATTTCAGGAAAACGATTGCAGGGGGTAGACTGGAATTGCCCTGAAAGCATAGGAAAAGAGGCAGAACGTTGACAATGATGCACTTGGCCAAAAAGGGCGTATGCGTTTTTTCCTGAATATATTCAGGAAAAAACGCATACGCCCTTTTTGGCCAACCAAGCAAGCCTGTAAAGGAAATCTGCACTACAATGAAGTCTCACTGCCCCCCGGGCAAAAGGGCCATCTGAAAAAAGTGTAAAATCCAGAAAGGTAGGACAGGATATGGAGAACAGGGAGCCTTGTTATGCTGATTGGCAGGATGTAAATTGCCAGCAGCCACCCTGGAGAAGTGTATGGTGTTTCCTGAAACACGTAAGAAACAAAGCAACACAGCCTATGGCACTTCCACTTATGGTCCTATAGCTTACGGAAATTAAAATCAAAAACAGACAGCCACCCCAATATTTGGGACGGCTGTGTTCACAAGAAGCTCGTCTACAGTATCAGGTAAATATCCCAGAAAGCAAAAAATGGATAAAGAAGTTGTGGCACGTACGTACAATGCAATATCACTCAGCAATGAAATCTGTGTCATCAGGCCCGTAGCGGCATAGTGAGTGGATGCAGGTACGGTGATTCTACGTGAACTACGTCACACAGAAAAAGAAACATCATAAGATATCACTAATACACGGAATGTAAACTTGACTACACATGAACTGTATTACAAAACAGAACAGGGTCTCAAATTTAGAAAACCAACTAGTGCTTGCTTATGGGGAAAGGTGCCTTGGGGTGCTGCATAAAACCAGAGACTGAAATTAGCACAGATAACATTCCATAAGACAAATATGTAATAGACAAGACCTACTCCTTGCTCAACGAAATGGACTCAACACCACATATTCAACGCCTAGGAATATACCTGACTAGGAAGAATCTTAAAACCCATGGATATATATGTCTCCGTAAGAGAATCAAGCGTGTGTACAGCGGCCGAAACGCAGCAGTGAAAATCCGATAAATCCCATTATCAAAATAAATTTCGAAAACAACACACAAAGACAGTGAAATAGAGAGCAATTCTTAAATAATTCCCTCAGGGCATTTGATGCAACCGGGATTGACCACATCTACACCCAGAGCTGGTTGAGACATAAGGCTGGACACTTCAGGCTGATAGCATTGGTGAGTTTCGGTGAGCAAATGCAGACCCTTTGAAGTCATACTGCATGGTACCTATTCCATGGGTCCCAACTCTTCAGGTTCAAGGGATTCTTCCTCCAGCTAAAACATGCATGGGAAACCCACAGTATGGTCCACTGTGTGATTGGGAAACGATTTAAAATGCATCTCAGTTTTCGTATCCTGGTCCTCGGGTTCAACATTCAAGATGCTTTACTACCACTCTCCCCGCTTGGAGTGTCAGTGCCTTTAACCTCCTCTTTTGCACAGCTTGCAATTTCTGTGCAAGATGAACAGGAATAGGGAGAACCATTAGAGACTAGCTGTAGGTGTCTGCACGGGCAAATGTAATGCTCATTGCCCAACAGGAAGAGGAATTAAACAAAGGCTCAGCGTGCCCTGCTGAAAACAGATTAGGGCCTGAAGCAATCCTGCGGTTTTGTGCCCTGCTCACAAGAAAGCGAGTTGAAGAAAGGAGCTCAGGGGCACTGTAATTCACAAACCTGCAGAGTTATAAATGACAGCTATCCTCCAAAAATATATTGAAGTAAGACTGCGAAGGGGACTTGAAAGTGGAGCAGAATTTCTGGAAAACGATTGCAGGGGGTAGACTGGAATTGCCCTGAAAGCACAGGAAAAGAGGCAGAACGTCGACAATGATGCACTTGGCCAAAAAGGGCGTTTGCGTTTTTTCCTGAATATATTCAGGAAAAAACGCATACGCCCTTTTTCGCCAACCAAGCAAGCCTGTAAAGGAAATCTGCACTACAATGAACTCTCACTGCCCCCCCCGCCCCGGGCAAAAGGGCCATCTGAAAAAAGTGTAAAATCCAGAAATGTAGGACAGGATATGGAGAACAGGGAGCCTTGTTATGCTGATTGGCAGGATGTAAATTGCCGGCAGCCACCCTGGAGAAGTGTATGGTGTTTCCTGAAACACGTAAGAAACAAAGCAGCACAGCCTATGGCACTTCCACTTATGGTCCTATTGCTTACGGAAATTAAAATCAAAAACAGACAGCCAC
The DNA here is from genome assembly GCF_963924675.1 of Phocoena phocoena. NCBI lineage: Eukaryota > Metazoa > Chordata > Mammalia > Artiodactyla > Phocoenidae > Phocoena > Phocoena phocoena. Next base: position 677,818 of record NW_027077451.1, read on the forward strand.
CCCAATATTTTGGACGGCTGTGTTCACAAGAAGCTCGTCTACAGTATCAGGTAAATATCCCAGAAAGCAAAAAATGGATAAAGAAGTTGTGGCACGTACGTACAATGCAATATCACTCAGCAATGAAATCTGTGTCATCAGGCCCGTAGCGGCATAGTGAGTGGATGCAGGTACGGTGATTCTACATGAACTACGTCACACAGAAAAAGAAACATCATAAGATATCACTAATACACAGAATGTAAACTTGACTACACATGAACTGAATTACAAAACAGAACAGGGTCTCAAATTTAGAAAACCAACTAGTGCTTGCTTATGGGGAAAGGAGCCTTGGGGTGCTGCATAAAACCAGAGACTGAAATTAGCACAGATAACTTTCCATAAGCCAAATATGTAATAGACAAGACCTACTCCTTGCTCAACGAAATGGACCCAACACCACATATTCAATGCCTAGGAATATACCTGACTAGGAAGAATCTTAAAACCCATGGATATATATGTCTCCGTAAGAGAATCAAGCGTGTGTACAGCGGCCGAAACGCAGCAGTGAAAATCCGATAAATCCCATTATCAAAATAAATTTCGAAAACAAAACACAAAGACAGTGAAATAGAGAGCAATTCTTAAATAATTCACTCAGGACATGTGATGCAACCGGGATTTACCACATCTACACCCAGAGCTGGTTGAGACATAAGGCTGGACACTTCAGGCTGATAGCACTGGTGAGTTTCGCTGAGCAAATGCAGACCCTTTGAAGTCATACTGCATGGTACCCATTCCATGGGTCCCAACTCTCCAGGTTCAAGGGATTCGTCCTCCATCTAAAACATGCATGGGAAACCCAGAGTATCGTCCACCGTGTGATTGGGAAACGATTTAAAATGCATCTCAGTTTTCGTATCCTGGTCCTCGGGTTCAACATTCCAGATGCTTTACTAACACTCTCCCCACTTGGAGAGTCAGTGCCTTTAACCTCCTCTTTGGCACAGCTTGCAATTTCTGTGCAAGATGAACAGGAATAGGGAGAACCAATGAGAGACTAGCCGTAGGTGTCTGCACGGGCAAATGTAATGCTCCTTGCCCACCAGGAAGAGGAATTAAACAAAGGCTCAGCGTGCCCTGCTGAAAACAGATTAGGGCCTGAAGCAATCCTGCGGTTTTGTGCCCAGCTCACAAGAAAGCGAGTTGAAGAAAGGAGCTCAGGGGCACTCTAATTCACAAACCTGCAGAGTTATAAATGACAGCTATCCTCCAAAAATATATTGAAGTAAGCCTGGGAAGGGGACTTGAAAGCGGGGCAGAATTTCAGGAAAACGATTGCAGGGGTAGACTGGAATTGCTCTGAAAGCATAGGAAAAGAGGCAGAACGTCGACAATGATGCACTTGGCCAAAAAGGGCGTATGCGTTTTTTCCTGAATATATTCAGGAAAAAACGCATACGCCCTTTTTGGCCAACCAAGCAAGCCTGTAAAGGAAATCTGCACCACAACGAAGTCTCACTGCCCCCCGGGCAAAAGGGCCATCTGAAAAAAAGTGTAAAATCCAGAAAGGTAGGACAGGATATGGAGAACAGGGAGCCTTGTTATGCTGATTGGCAGGATGTAAATTGCCAGCAGCCACCCTGGAGAAGTGTATGGTGTTTCCTGAAACACGTAAGAAACAAAGCAACACAGCCTATGGCACTTCCACTTATGGTCCTATAGCTTACCGAAATTAAAATCAAAAACAGACAGCCACCCCAATATTTGGGACGGCTGTGTTCACAAGAAGCTCGTCTACAGTATCAGGTAAATATCCCAGAAAGCAAACAATGGATAAAGAAGTTGTGGCACGTACGTACAATGCAATATCACTCAGCAATGAAATCTGTGTCATCAGGCCCGTAGTGGCATAGTGAGTGGATGCAGGTACGGTGTTTCTACGTGAACTACGTCACACAGAAAAAGAAACATCATAAGATATCACTAATACACGGAATGTAAACTTGACTACACATGAACTGAATTACAAAACAGAACAGGGTCTCAAATTTAGAAAACCAACTAGTGCTTGCTTATGGGGAAAGGTGCCTTGGGGTGCTGCATAAAACCAGAGACTGAAATTAGCACAGATAACTTTCCATAAGCCAAATATGTAATAGACAAGACCTACTCCTTGTTCAACGAAATGGACCCAACACCACATATTCAACGCCTAGGAATATACCTGACTAGGAAGAATCTTAAAACCCATGGATATATATGTCTCCGTAAGAGAATCAAGCGTGTGTACAGCGGCCGAAACGCAGCACTGAAAATCCGATAAATCCCATTATCAAAATAAATTTCGAAAACAAAACACAAAGACAGTGAAATAGAGAGCAATTCTTAAATAATTCACTCAGGGCATGTGATGCAACCGGGATTGACCACATCTACACCCAGAGCTGGTTGAGACATAAGGCTGGACACTTCAGGCTGATAGCATTGGTGAGTTTCGGTGAGCAAATGCAGACCCTTTGAAGTCATACTGCATGGTACCCATTCCATGGGTCCCAACTCTCCAGGTTCAAGGCATTCTTCCTCCAGCTAAAACATGCATGGGAAACCCAGAGTATCGTCCACCGTGTGATTGGGAAACGATTTAAAATACATCTCAGTTTTCGTATCCTGGTCCTCGGGTTCACCATTCCAGATTCTTTACTAACACTCTCCCCGCTTGGAGAGTCAGTGCCTTTAACCTCCTCTTTGTCACAGCTTGCAATTTCTGTGCAAGATGAACAGGAAAAGGGAGAACCAATGAGAGACTAGCTGTAGGTGTCTGCACGGGCAAATGTAACGCTCATTGCCCACCAGGAAGAGGAATTAAACAAAGGCTCAGAATGCCCTGCCGGAAAAAGATTAGGGCCTGAAGCAATCCTGCGGTTTTGTGCCCAGCTCACAAGAAAGCGAGTTGAAGAAAGGAGCTCAGGGGCACTGTAATTCACAAACCTGCAGAGTCATAAATGACAGCTATCCTCCAAAAATATATTGAAGTAAGCCTGCGAAGGGGACTTGAAAGCGGGGCAGAATTTCAGGAAAACGATTGCAGGGGGTAGACTGGAATTGCCCTGAAAGCATAGGAAAAGAGGCAGAACGTTGACAATGATGCACATGGCAAAAAAAGGGCGTATGCGTTTTTTCCTGAATATATTCAGGAAAAAACGCATACGCCCTTTTTGGCCAACCAAGCAAGCCTGTAAAGGAAATCTGCACTACAATGAAGTCTCACTGCCCCCCGGGCAAAAGGGCCATCTGAAAAAAGTGTAAAATCCAGAAAGGTAGGACAGGATATGGAGAACAGGGAGCCTTGTTATGCTGATTGGCAGGATGTAAATTGCCGGCAGCCACCCTGGAGAAGTGTATGGTGTTTCCTGAAACACGTAAGAAACAAAGCAACACAGCCTATGGCACTTCCACTTATGGTCCTATAGCTTACGGAAATTAAAATCAAAAACAGACAGCCACCCCAGTATTTGGGACGGCTGTGTTCACAAGAAGCTCGTCTACAGTATCAGGTAAATATCCCAGAAAGCAAAAAATGGATAAAGAAGTTGTGGCACGTACGTACAATGCAATATCACTCAGCAATGAAATCTGTGTCATCAGGCCCGTAGCGGCATAGTGAGTGGATACAGGTACGGTGATTCTACGTGAACTATGTCACACAGAAAAAGAAACATCATAAGATATCACTAATACACGGAATGTAAACTTGACTACACATGAACTGTATTACAAAACAGAACAGGGTCTCAAATTTAGAAAACCAACTAGTGCTTGCTAATGGGGAAAGGTGCCTTGGGGTGCTGCATAAAACCAGAGACTGAAATTAGCACAGATAACATTCCATAAGACAAATATGTAATAGACAAGACCTACTCCTTGCTCAACGAAATGGACTCAACACCACATATTCAACGCCTAGGAATATACCTGACTAGGAAGAATCTTAAAACCCATGGATATATATGTCTCCGTAAGAGAATCAAGCGTGTGTACAGCGGCCGATACGCAGCAGTGAAAATCCGATAAATCCCATTATCAAAATAAATTTCGAAAACAAAACACAAAGACAGTGAAATAGAGAGCAATTCTTAAATAATTCACTCAGGGCATGTGATGCAACCGGGATTGACCACATCTACACCCAGAGCTGGTTGAGACATAAGGCTGGACACTTCAGCCTGATAGCATTGGTGAGTTTCGGTGAGCAAATGCAGACCCTTTGAAGTCATACTGCATGGTACCTATTCCATGGGTCCCAACTCTTCTGGTTCAAGGGATTCTTCCTCCAGCTAAAACATGCATGGGAAACCCACAGTATGGTCCACTGTGTGATTGGGAAACGATTTAAAATGCATCTCAGTTTGCGTATAGTGGTCCTCGGGTTCACCATTCCAGATGCTTTACTAACACTCTCCCTGCTTGGAGAGTCAGTGCCTTTAACCTCCTGTTTGGCACAGCTTGCAATTTCTGTGCAAGATGAACAGGAATAGGGAGAACCAATGAGAGACTAGCTGTAGGTGTCTGCACGGGCAAATGTAACGCTCATTTCCGACCAGGAAGAGGAATTAACCATAGGCTCAGTGTGCCCTGCCGGAAACAGATTAGGGCCTGAAGCAATCCTGCGGTTTTGTGCCCAGCTCACAAGAAAGCGAGTTGAAGAAAGGAGCTCAGGGGCACTGTAATTCACAAACCTGCGGAGTCATAAATGACAGCTATCCTCCAAAAATATATTGAAGTAAGCCTGCGAAGGGGACTTGAAAGCGGGGCAGAATTTCAGGAAAACGATTGCAGGGGGTAGACTGGAATTGCCCTGAAAGCATAGGAAAAGAGGCAGAACGTCGACAATGATGCACTTGGCCAAAAAGTGCGTATGCGTTTTTTCCTGAATATATTCAGGAAAAAACGCATACGCCCTTTTTGGCCAACCAAGCAAGCCTGTAAAAGAAATCTGCACCACAACGAAGTCTCACTGCCCCCGGGCACAAGGGCCATCTGAAAAAAAGTGTAAAATCCAGAAAGGTAGGACAGGATATGGAGAACAGGGAGCCTTGTTCTGCTGATTGGCAGGATGTAAATTGCCAGCAGCCACCCTGGAGAAGTGTATGGTGTTTCCTGAAACACGTAAGAAACAAAGAAACACAGCCTATGGCACTTCCACTTATGGTCCTATAGCTTACGGAAATTAAAATCAAAAACAGACAGCCACCCCAATATTTGGGACGGCTGTGTTCACAAGAAGCTCGTCTACAGTATCAGGTAAATATCCCAGAAAGCAAACAATGGATAAAGAAGTTGTGGCACGTACGTACAATGCAATATCACTCAGCAAAGAAATCTGTGTCATCAGGCCCGTAGCGGCATAGTGAGTGGATGCAGGTACGGTGTTTCTACGTGAACTACGTCACACAGAAAAAGAAACATCATAAGATATCACTAATACACGGAATGTAAACTTGACTACACATGAACTGTATTACAAAACAGAACAGGGTCTCAAATTTAGAAAACCAACTAGTGCTTGCTTATGGGGAAAGGTGCCTTGGGGTGCTGCATAAAACCAGAGACTGAAATTAGCACAGATAACATTCCATAAGACAAATATGTAATAGACAAGACCTACTCCTTGCTCAACGAAATGGACCCAACACCACATATTCAACGCCTAGGAATATACCTGACTACGAAGAATCTTAAAACCCATGGATATATATGTCTCCGTAAGAGAATCAAGCGTGTGTACAGCGGCCGATACGCAGCAGTGAAAATCCGATAAATCCCATTATCAAAATAAATTTCGAAAACAAAACACAAAGACAGTGAAATAGAGAGCAATTCTTAAATAATTCCCTCAGGGCATGTGATGCAACCGGGATTGACCACATCTACACCCAGAGCTGGTTGAGACATAAGGCTGGACACTTCAGGCTGATAGCATTGGTGAGTTTCGGTGAGCAAATGCAGACCCTTTGAAGTCATACTGCATGGTACCTATTCCATGGGTCCCAACTCTTCAGGTTCAAGGGATTCTTCCTCCAGCTAAAACATGCATGGGAAACCCACAGTATGGTCCACTGTGTGATTGGGAAACGATTTAAAATGCATCTCAGTTTTCGTATCCTGGTCCTCGGGTTCAACATTCAAGATGCTTTACTACCACTCTCCCCGCTTGGAGTGTCAGTGCCTTTAACCTCCTCTTTGGCGCAGCTTGCAATTTCTGTGCAAGATGATCTGGAATAGGGAGAACCAATGAGAGACTAGCTGTAGGTGTCTGCACGGGCAAATGTAATGCTCATTTCCCAACAGGAAGAGGAATTTAACAAAGGCTCAGCGTGCCCTGCTGAAAACAGATTAGGGCCTGAAGCAATCCTGCGGTTTTGTGCCCAGCTCACAAGAAAGCGAGTTGAAGAAAGGAGCTCAGGGGCAATGTAATTCACAAACCTGCAGAGTTATAAATGACAGCTATCCTCCAAAAATATATTGAAGTAAGACTGCTAAGGGGACTTGAAAGTGGAGCAGAATTTCTGGAAAACGACTGCAGGGGGTAGACTGGAATTGCCCTGAAAGCACAGGAAAAGAGGCAGAACGTCGACAATGATGCACTTGGCCAAAAAGGGCGTATGCGTTTTTTCCTGAATATATTCAGGAAAAAACGCATACGCCCTTTTTGGCCAACCAAGCAAGCCTGTAAAGGAAATCTGCACTACAATGAAGTCTCACTGCCCCCCCCCCGCCCCGGGCAAAAGGGCCATCTGAAAAAACTGTAAAATCCAGAAATGTAAGACAGGATATGGAGAACAGGGAGCCTTGTTATGCTGATTGGCAGGATGTAAATTGCCGGCAGCCACCCTGGAGAAGTGTATGGTGTTTCCTGAAACACGTAAGAAACAAAGCAACACAGCCTATGGCACTTCCACTTATGGTCCTATAGCTTACGGAAATTAAAATCAAAAACAGACAGCCACCCCAATATTTTGGACGGCTGTGTTCACAAGAAGCTCGTCTACAGTATCAGGTAAATATCCCAGAAAGCAAAAAATGGATAAAGAAGTTGTGGCACGTACGTACAATGCAATATCACTCAGCAATGAAATCTGTGTCATCAGGCCCGTAGCGGCATAGTGAGTGGATGCAGGTACGGTGATTCTACGTGAACTACGTCACACAGAAAAAGAAACATCATAAGATATCACTAATACACGGAATGTAAACTTGACTACACATGAACTGAATTACAAAACAGAACAGGGTCTCAAATTTAGAAAACCAACTAGTGCTTGCTTATGGGGAAAGGAGCCTTGGGGTGCTGCATAAAACCAGAGACTGAAATTAGCACAGATAACTTTCCATAAGCCAAATATGTAATAGACAAGACCTACTCCTTGCTCAACGAAATGGACCCAACACCACATATTCAATGCCTAGGAATATACCTGACTAGGAAGAATCTTAAAACCCATGGATATATATGTCTCCGTAAGAGAATCAAGCGTGTGTACAGCGGCCGAAACGCAGCAGTGAAAATCCGATAAATCCCATTATCAAAATAAATTTCGAAAACAAAACACAAAAACAGTGAAATAGAGAGCAATTCTTAAATAATTCACTCAGGACATGTGATGCAACCGGGATTTACCACATCTACACCCAGAGCTGGTTGAGACATAAGGCTGGACACTTCAGGCTGATAGCATTGGTGAGTTTCGGTGAGCAAATGCAGACCCTTTGAAGTCATACTGCATGGTACCCATTCCATGTGTCACAACTCTCCAGGTTCAAGGGATTCGTCCTCCATCTAAAACATGCATGGGAAACCCAGAGTATCGTCCACCGTGTGATTGGGAAATGATTTAAAATGCATCTCAGTTTTCGTATCCTGGTCCTCGGGTTCACCATTCCAGATGCTTTACTAACACTCTCCCCGCTTGGAGAGTCAGTGCCTTTAACCTCCTCTTTGGCACAGCTTGCAATTTCTGTGCAAGATGAACAGGAATAGGGAGAACCAATGAGAGACTAGCCGTAGGTGTCTGCACGGGCAAATGTAATGCTCATTGCCCACCAGGAAGAGGAATTAAACAAAGGCTCAGCGTGCCCTGCTGAAAACAGATTAGGGCCTGAAGCAATCCTGCGGTTTTGTGCCCAGCTCACAAGAAAGCGAGTTGAAGAAAGGAGCTCAGGTGCACTGTAATTCACAAACCTGCAGAGTTATAAATGACAGCTATCCTCCAAAAATATATTGAAGTAAGCCTGCGAAGGGGACTTGAAAGCGGGGCAGCATTTCAGGAAAACGATTGCAGGGGGTAGACTGGAATTGCCCTGAAAGCATAGGAAAAGAGGCACAACGTCGACAATGATGCACTTGGCCAAAAAGGGCGTATGCGTTTTTTCCTGAATATATTCAGGAAAAAACGCATACGCCATTTTTGGCCAACCAAGCAAGCCTGTAAAGGAAATCTGCACTACAATGAAGTCTCACTGCCCCCCGGGCAGAAGGGCCATCTGAAAAAAGTGTAAAATCCAGAAAGGTAGGACAGGATATGGAGAACAGGGAGCCTTGTTATGCTGATTGGCAGGATGTAAATTGCCAGCAGCCACCCTGGAGAAGTGTATGGTGTTTCCTGAAACACGTAAGAAACAAAGCAACACAGCCTATGGCACTTCCACTTATGGTCCTATAGCTTACGGAAATTAAAATCAAAAACAGACAGCCACCCCAATATTTGGGACGGCTGTGTTCACAAGAAGCTCGTCTACAATATCAGGTAAATATCCCAGAAGGCAAAAAATGGATAAAGAAGTTGTGGCACGTACGTGCAATGCAGTATCACTCAGCAATGAAATCTGTGTCATCAGGCCCGTAGCGGCATAGTGAGAGGATGCAGATACGGTAATTCTACGTGAACTACGTCACACAGAAAAAGAAACATCATAAGATATCACTAATACACGGAATGTAAACTTGACTACACATGAACTGAATTACAAAACAGAACAGGGTCTCAAATTTAGAAAACCAACTAGTGCTTGCTTATGGGGAAAGGTGCCTTGGGGTTCTGCATAAAACCAGAGACTGAAATTAGCACAGATAACATTCCATAAGCCAAATATGTAATAGACAAGACCTACTCCTTGCTCAACGAAATGGACTCAACACCACATATTCAACGCCTAGGAATATACCTGACTAGGAAGAATCTTAAAACCCATGGATATATATATCTCCGTAAGAGAATCAAGCGTGTGTACAGCGGCCGAAACGCAGCAGTGAAAATCCGATAAATCCCATTATCATAATAAATTTCGAAACAAAACACAAAGACAGTGAAATAGAGAGCAATTCTTAAATAATTCACTCAGGGAATGTGATGCAACCGGGATTGACCACATCTACACCCAGAGCTGGTTGAGACATAAGGCTGGACACTTCAGGCTGATAGCATTGGTGAGTTTCGGTGAGCAAATGCAGACCCTTTGAAGTCATACTGCATGGTACCTATTCCATGGGTCCCAACTCTTCAGGTTCAAGGGATTCTACCTCCAGCTAAAACATGCATGGGAAACCCAGAGTATCGTCCACCGTGTGATTGGGAAACGATTTAAAATGCACCTCAGTTTTCGTATCCTGGTCCTCGGGTTCACCATTCCAGATGCTTTACTAACACTCTCCCCGCTTGGACAGTCAGTGCCTTTAACCTCCTCTTTGGCACAGCTTGCAATTTCTGTGCAAGATGAACAGGAATAGGGAGAACCAATGAGAGACTAGCTGTAGGTGTCTGCACGGGCAAATGTAACGCTCATTGCCGACCAGGAAGAGGAATTAAACAAAGGCTCAGCGTGCCCTGCTGAAAACAGATTAGGGCCTGAAGCAATCCTGCGGTTTTGTGCCCAGCTCACAAGAAAGCGAGTTGAAGAAAGGAGCTCAGGGGCACTGTAATTCACAAACCTGCAGAGTTATAAATGACAGCTATCCTCCAAAAATATATTGAAGTAAGCCTGCGAAGGGGACTTGAAAGCGGGGCAGAATTTCAGGAAAACGATTGCAGGGGGTAGACTGGAATTGCCCTGAAAGCATAGGAAAAGAGGCAGAACGTCGACAATGATGCACTTGGCCAAAAAGGGCGTATGCGTTTTTTCCTGAATATATTCAGGAAAAAACGCATATGCCCTTTTTGGCCAACCAAGCAAGCCTGTAAAGGAAATCTGCACTACAATGAAGTCTCACTGACCCCCGGGCAAGAGGGCCATCTGAAAAAAGTGTAAAATCCAGAAAGGTAGGACAGGATATGGAGAACAGGGAGCCTTGTTATGCTGATTGGCAGGATGTAAATTGCCAACAGCCACCCTGGAGAAGTGTATGGTGTTTCCTGAAACACGTAAGAAATAAAGCAACACAGGCTATGCCAATTGCACTTATGGTCCTATTCCTTAGGGAAATTAAAATCAAAAACAGAGAGCCACTCCAAAGTTTGGGACGGCTGTGTTTCTAAGAAGCTCGTCTACAGTACCAGGTAAATATCCCAGAAAGGAAAAAATGGATAAAGAAGTTGTGGCACGTACGTGCAATGCAATATCACACAGCAATGAAATCTGTGTCATCAGGCCCGTAGCGGCATAGTGAGTGGATGCAGGTATGGTGATTCTACGTGAACTACGTCACACAGAAAAAGAAACATCATAAGATATCACTAATACACGGAATGTAAACTTGACTACACATGAACTGAATTACAAAACAGAACAGGGTCTCAAATTTAGAAAACCAACTAGTGCTTGCTTATGGGGAAAGGTGCCTTGGGGTACTGCATAAAACCAGAGACTGAAATTAGTACAGATAACTTTCCATAAGCCAAATATGTAATAGACAAGACCTACTCCTTGCTCAACGAAATGGACCCAAAACCACATATTCAACGCCTAGGAATATACCTGACTAGGAAGAATCTTAAAACCCATGGATATATATGTCTCCGTAAGAGAATCAAGCGTGTGTACAGCGGCCGAACGCAGCAGTGAAAATCCGATAAATCCCATTATCAAAATAAATTTCGAAAACAAAACACAAAGACAGTGAAATAGAGAGCAATTCTTAAATAATTCACTCAGGGCATGTGATGCAACCGGGATTGACCACATCTACACCCAGAGCTGGTTGAGACATAAGGCTGGACACTTCAGGCTGATAGCATTGGTGAGTTTTGGTTAGCAAATGCAGACCCTTTGAAGTCATACTGCATGGTACCCATTCTATGGGTCCCAACTCTCCAGGTTCAAGGGATTCTTCCTCCAGCTAAAACATGCATGGGAAACCCAGAGTATCGTCCACCGTGTGATTGGGAAACGATTTAAAATGCATCTCAGTTTTCGTATCCTGGTCCTCGGGTTCACCATTCCAGATGCTTTACTAACACTCTCCCTGCTTGGAGAGTCAGTGCCTTTAACCTCCTGTTTGGCACAGCTTGCAATTTCTCTGCAAGATGAACAGGAATAGGGAGAACCAATGAGAGACTAGCTATAGGTGTCTGCACGGGCAAATGTAACGCTCATTTCCCACCAGGAAGAGGAATTAAACAAAGGCTCAGTGTGCCCTGCTGGAAACAGATTAGGGCCTGAAGCAATCCTGCGGTTTTGTGCCCAGCTCACAAGAAAGCGAGTTGAAGAAAGGAGCTCAAGGGCACTGTAATTCACAAACCTGCAGAGTTATAAATGACAGCTATCCTCCAAAAATATATTGAAGTGAGCCTGCGAAGGGGACTTGAAAGTGGGGCAGAATTTCAGGAAAACGATTGCAGGGGGTAGACTGGAATTGCCCTGAAAGCATAGGAAAAGAGGCACAACGTCGACAATGATGCACTTGGCCAAAAAGGGCATATGCGTTTTTTCCTGAATATATTCAGGAAAACACGCATACGCCCTTTTTGGCCAACCAAGCAAGCCTGTATAGGAAATCTGCACCACAACGAAGTCTCACTGCCCCCCGGGCAAAAGGGCCATCTGAAAAAAGTGTAAAATCCAGAAAGGTAGGACAGGATATGGAGAAAAGGTAGCCTTGTTATGCTGATTGGCAGGATGTAAATTGCCAGCAGCCACCCTGGAGAAGTGTATGGTGTTTCCTGAAACACGTAAGAAACAAAGCAACACAGCCTATGGCACTTCCACTTATGGTCCTATAGCTTACGGAAATTAAAATCGAAAACAGACAGCCACCCCAATATTTGGGACGGCTGTGTTCACAAGAAGCTCGTCTACAGTATCAGGTAAATATCCCAGAAAGCAAAAAATGGATAAAGAAGTTGTGGCACGTACATACAATGCAATATCACTCAGCAATGAAATCTGTGTCATCAGGCCCGTAGCGGCATAGTGAGTGGATGCAGGTACGGTGATTCTACGTGAACTACGTCACACAGAAAAAGAAACATCATAAGATATCACTAATACACGGAATGTAAACTTGACTACACATGAACTGAATTACAAAACAGAACAGGGTCACAAATTTAGAAAACCAACTAGTGCTTGCTTATGGGGAAAGGTGCCTTGGGGTGCTGCATAAAACCAGAGACTGAAATTAGCACAGATAACTTTCCATAGGCCAAATATGTAATATACAAGACCTACTCCTTGCTCAACGAAATGGACCCAACACCACATATTCAACGCCTAGGAATATACCTGACTAGGAAGAATCTTAAAACCCATGGATATATATGTATCCGTAAGAGAATCAAGCGTGTGTACAGCGGCCGAAACGCAGCAGTGAAAATCCGATAAATCCCATTATCAAAATAAATTTCGAAAACAAAACACAAAGACAGTGAAATCGAGAGCAATTCTTAACTAATTCACTCAGGGCATGGGATGCAACCGGGATTGACCACATCTACACCCAGAGCTGGTTGAGACATAAGGCTGGACACTTCAGGCTGATAGCATTGGTGAGTTTCGGTGAGCAAATGTAGACCCTTTGAAGTCATACTGCATGGTACCCATTCCATGGGTCCCAACTTTACAGGTTCAAGGCATTCTTCCTCCAGTTAAAACATGCATGGGAAACCCAGAGTATCGTCCACCGTGTGATTGGGAAACGATATAAAATGCATCTCAGGGGGGGGACCTTGAAGATGGCGGAAGAGTAAGACGCGGAGATCGCCTTCCTCCCCCGGATACACCAGAAATACATCCACACGTGGAACAACTCCTACAGAACTCCTACTGAAGGCTGGCAGAAGACCTCAGACCTCCCAAAAGGCAAGAAACTCCCCACGTAACTGGGTAGGGCAAAAGAAAAAACAGAGCCAAAGAATAAGTACGGCACCTGCACCAGTGGGAGGGAGCTGTGAAGGAGGAAAAGTTTCCACACACTAGGAAGCCCCTCCGCGGGCGGAGACTGCGGGAGGCGGAGGGGGGAGTTTCGGGACCGTGGAGTAGTGCACAGCGACGGGTGCGGAGGGCAAAGCGGGGAGATTCCTGCACAGACGATCGGTGCCGACCAGCACTCACCAACCCGAGAGGCTTGCTGCTCACCCACCGGGGCGGGCGGGGCTGCGAGCTGAGGCTCGGGTTTTGGTTTTGGACGGAGCTCAGGGAGAGGACTGGGGTTGGCGGCTTGAACATAGCCTGAAGGGGTTAGTGCACCACGACTAGCCGGCAGGGAGTTCGGGGAAAAGCCTGCACCGGCCGAAGAGGCAAGAGACTTTTTCTTCCCTCTTTGTTTCCTGGTGCGCGAGGAGAGGGGTTTAAGAGCGCTGCTTAAAGGAACTCCAGAGACGGGCGCGAGCCACGGCTAAAAGCGCGAACCCCAGAGACGGGCGCGAGCCGCGGCTGAGGGCGCGAGCCTCCGAGACGGGCGCGAGCCGCGGCTGAAAGCGCAAACCCCAGAGACGGGCGCGAGCCGCGGCTAAAACCGCGGAGCCCAGAGACGGGCGGGAGACGCTAAGGCTGCTGCTGCCGCCACCAAGGGGCCTGTGTGCGAGCACAGGTCACTCTCCACACCCCTCTTCCGCGGAGCCTGTGCAGCCTGCCACTGCCAGGTTCCCGGGATCCAGGGACAACTTCCCCGGGACAACGCACGGCGGGCCTCAGGCTGGTGCAACGTCACGCCGGCCTCTGCCACAACGTCACGCTGCCTCTGCCGCCGCAGGCCGGCCCCGCACGCAGTGCCCCTCCTTCCGCCATCCCCCAACCCCCGGCCTGAGTGAGCCGGAGGCCCCGAATCAGCGGCTCCTTTAACCCCGTCCTGTCTGAGCGAAAAAACAGACGCCCTCCAGCGACCTACACGCAGAGGCAGGGCCAAATCCAAAGCTGAGCTCCTGTGAGCTGTGAGAACAAAGAAGAGAAAGGGAAATCTCTCCCAGCAGCCACAGAAGCAGCGGATTAAAGCTCCACAATCAACTTGATATACCCTGCATCTGTGGAATACCTGAATAGACAAGGAATGATCCCAAATTGAAGAGGTGGAATTTAGGAGCGAGATCTATGATTTTTTTCCCTTTTCCTCTTTTGGTGAATGTGTACGTGTATGCTTCTGTGTGACATCTAGTCTGTATACTCTAGCTTCCACCATTTGTCCTAGGGCTCTATCCGTCCATGACTTTTTTTTAAAAATTCCTTTTCTTAATAATTAAGTTTAATTGTAATAACTTTATTATACTTTACCTTCGTTCTTTCTTTCTTTCCTTCCTTCCCTCCCTCCTTTAGACAACGAATCACCCCAAATTGAGGAGGTGGTCTCAGGGAGCAGGATTTATGATTTTTCCCCCTTTACCTCTTTTTGTGAAGGTGTATGTGTATGCTTCTGTGTAAGATTTTCTCTGTATAGCTTTGTTTCCAACATTTGTCCTAAGGTTCTATCCATCCCTTTTTTTTTTTCTAAATATTTTTTAATTCAATAACTATATTATACTTTATTTTATTTTTACTGTATCATCTTTCTTTCTATCTTTTTTTTCCTTCTTTCCCTCCTTCCTTCCTTCCTCCCTCCCTCCCTCCCTCCTTTCTTTCCTTCTTTGCTTCTTTCTTCCTTCCTTCCTTTCCTCCTTTCCCTCTTTCTTTACTCATACTTCTACTAATTCTCCCTACTTTTTCTCCCTTTTATTCTGAGCTGTGTGGATGAAAGGCTCTTGGTGCTCCAGCCAGGAGTCAGGGCTCTGCCTCTGAGGTAGGAGAGCCAACTTCAGGACACTGGTCAACAAGAGACCTCCCAGGTCCACATAATATTAAACGGTGGAAATATCCCAGAGACCTCCATCTTAACACCAGCACCCAGCTTCACTCAACAACCAGCAAGCCACAGTGCTGGACAACCTATGCCAAACAACTAGCAAAACAGGAACACAACCCCACCCATTAGCAGAGAGGCTGCCTAAAATCATAATAAGGCCACAGACACCCCAAAACACACCACCAGACGTGAACCTGCCCACTAGAGAGACAAGATCCAGCCTCATCCAGCACAACACAGGCACTAGTCCCCTCCACCAGGAAGCCTACACAACCCACTGAAACAACCTTAGCCACTGGAGACAGACATCAAAAACAACGGGAACTACGAACCTGCAGCCTGCAAAAAGGAGACCCCAAACACAGTAAGCAAAATGAGAAGACAGAAAAACACACAGCAGATGAAGGAGCAAGATAAAAACCCACCAGACCTAACAAATGAAGAGGAAATAGGCAATCTACCTGAAAAAGAATTCAGAATAATGATAGTAAGGATGATCCAAAATCTTGGAAGTAGAATGGACAAAATGCAAGAAACAGTTAACAAGGACTTACAAGAACTAAAGATGAAACAAGCAACGATGAACAATGCAATAAATGAAATTAAAATCACTCTAGATAGGATCAATAGCAGAATAACTGAGGCAGAAGAACGGATAAGTGACCTGGAAGATAAAGTAGTGGAAATAACTACTGCAGAGCAGAATAAAGAAAAAAGAATGAAAAGAACTGAGGACAGTCTCAGAGACCTCTGGGACAACATGAAACGCACCAACATTCGAATTATAGGGGTTCCAGAAGAAGAAGAAAGAAAGAAAGGGACTGAGAAAATATTTGAAGAGATTATAGTTGAAAACTTCCCTAATATGGGAAAGGAAATAGTTAATCAAGTCCAGGAAGCACAGAGGGTCCCATACAGGATAAATACAAGGAGAAACACGCCAAGACACATATTAATCAAACTGTCAAAAATTAAATACAAAGAAAGCATATTAAAAGCAGCAAGGGAAAAACAACAAATAACACACAAGGGAATCCCCATAAGGTTAACAGCTGATCTCTCAGCAGAAACCCTACAAGCCAGAAGGGAGTGGCAGGACATACTGAAAGTGATGAAGGAGAATAGCCTGAAACCAAGACTGCTCTACCCAGCAAGGATCTCATTCACATTTGATGGAGAAAATAAAACCTTTACAGACAAGCAAAAGCTGAGAGAGTTCAGCACCACCAAACCAGCTTTACAACAAATGCTAAAGGAACTTCTCTAGACACGAAACACAAGAGAAGGAAATGACCTATAGTAGCGAACCCAAAACAATATATAAAATGGAAATAGGAACATACATATCGATAATTACCTTAAATGTAAATGGACTAAATGCTCCCACCAAAAGACACAGATTGGCTGAATGGATACAAAAACAAGACCCTTATATATGCTGTCTACAAGAGACCCGCTTCAGAACTAGAGACACATACAGACTGAAAGTAAGGGGATGGAAAAAGATATTCCATGCAAATGGAAACCAAAAGAAAGCTGGAGTAGCAATTCTCATATCAGACAAAATAGACTTTAAAATAAGGACTATTAAAAGGGACAAAGAAGGACACTACATAATGATCAAGGGATCGATCCAAGAAGAAGATATAACAATTGTAAATATTTATGCACCCAACATAGGAGCACCTCAATACATAAGGCAAATACTAACAACCATAAAAGGGGAGATCAACAGTAACACATTCATAGTAGGGGACTTTAACACCCCACTTTCACCCATGGACAGATCATCCAAAATGAAAATAAATAAGGAAACACAAGCTTTAAATGATACATTAAACAAGATGGACTTAATTGATATTTATAGGACACTCCATCCAAAAACAACAGAATACACATTTTTCTCAAGTGCTCATGGAACATTCTCCAGGATAGATCATATCTTGGGTCACAAATCAAGCCTTGGTAAATTTAAGAAAACTGAAATTGTATCAAGTATCTTTTCCGACCACAACGCCATGAGACTAGATATCAATTACAGGAAAAGATCTGTAAAAAATACAAACACATGGAGGCTAAACAATACACTACTTAATAATGAAGTGATCACTGAAGAAATCAAAGAGGAAATAAAAAAATACCTAGAAACAAATGACAATGGAGACACAATGACCCAAAACCTATGGGATGCAGCAAAAGCAGTCCTAAGGGGGAAGTTTATAGCAATACAAGCCCACCTTAAGAAGCAGGAAACATCTCGAATAAACAACCTAACCTTGCACCTCAAGCAATTAGAGAAAGAAGAACAAAAAAACCCCAAAGCTAGCAGAAGGAAAGAAATCATAAAAATCAGATCAGAAATAAATGAAAAAGAAATGAAGGAAACAATAGCAAAGATCAATAAAACTAAAAGCTGGTTCTTTGAGAAGATAAACAAAATAGATAAACCACTAGCCAGACTCATCAAGAAAAAAAGGGAGAAGACTCAAATCAATAGAATTAGAAATGAAAAAGGAGAAGTAACAACTGACACTGCAGAAATAAAAAAAATCATGAGAGATTACTACAAGCAACTCTATGCCAATAAAATGGACAATCTGGAAGAAATGGACAAATTCTTAGAAATGCACAACCTGCCAAGACTGAATCAGGAAGAAATAGAAAATATGAACAGACCAATCACAAGCACTGAAATTGAAATTAAAAACCTTCCAACAAACAAAAGCCCAGGACCAGATGGCTTCACAGGTGAATTCTATCAAACGTTTAGAGAAGAGCTAACACCTATCCTTCTCAAACTCTTCCAAAATATAGCAGAGGGAGGAACACTCCCAAATTCCTTCTACGAAGCCACCATCACCTTGATACCAAAACCAGACAAGGATGTCACAAAGAAAGAAAACTACAGGCCAATATCACTGATGAACATAGATGCAAAAATCCTCAACAAAATACTAGCAAACAGAATCCAACAGCACATTAAAAGGATCATACACCATGATCAAGTGGGGTTTATTCCAGGAATGCAAGGATTCTTCAATATACGCAAATCTATCAATGTGATAAACCATATTAACAAATTGAAGGAGAAAAACCATATGATCATCTCAATAGATGCAGAGAAAGCTTTCGACAAAATTCAACACCCATTTATGATAAAAACCCTCCAGAAAGTAGGCATAGAGGGAACTTTCCTAAACATAATAAAAGCCATATATGACAAGCCCACAGCAAACATCATCCTCAATGGTGAAAAACTGAAAGCATTTCCACTAAGATCAGGAACAAGACAAGGTTGCCCACTCTCACCACTCTTATTCAACATAGTTTTGGAAGTTTTAGCCACAGCAATCAGAGAAGAAAAGGAAATAAAAGGAATCCAAATCGGAAAAGAAGAAGTAAAGCTGTCACTGTTTGCAGATGACATGATACTATACATAGAGAATCCTAAAGATGCTACCAGAAAACTACTAGAGCTAATCAATGAATTTGGTAAAGTAGCAGGATACAAAATTAATGCACAGAAATCTCTGGCATTCCTATATACTAATGATGAAAAATCTGAAAGTGAAATCAAGAAAACACTCCCATTTACCATTGCAACAAAAAGAATAAAATATCTAGGAATAAACCTACCTAAGGATACGAAAGACCTGTATGCAGAAAATTATAAGACACTGATGAAAGAAATTAAAGATGATACAAATAGATGGAGAGATATACCATGTTCTTGGATGGGAAGAATCAACATTGTGAAAATGACTCTACTACCCAAAGCAATCTACAGATTCAATGCAATCCCTATCAAACTACCACTGGCATTTTTCACAGAACTAGAACAAAAAATTTCGCAATTTGTATGGAAACACAAAAGACCCCGAATAGCCAAAGCAATCTTTAGAACGAAAAAAGGAGCTGGAGGAATAAGGCTCCCTGACTTCAGACTATATTACAAAGCAACAGTAATCAAGACAGTATGGTACTGGCACAAAAACAGAAAGATAGATCAGTGGAACAGGATAGAAAGCCCAGAGATAAACCCACGCACATATGGACACCTCATCTTTGATAAAGGAGGCAGGAATGTACAGTGGAGAAAGGACAGCCTCTTCAATAAATGGTGCTGGGAAAACTGGACAGGTACATGTAAAAGTATGAGATTAGATCACTCCCTAACACCATACACAAAAATAAGCTCAAAATGGATTAAAGACCTAAATGTAAGGCCAGAAACTATCAAACTCTTAGAAGAAAACATAGGAAGAACACTCTATGACATAAATCACAGCAAGATCCTATCTGACCCACCTCCTAGAGTAATGGAAATAAAAACAAAAATAAACAAATGGGACCTAATGAAACTTCAAAGCTTTTGCACAGCAAAGGAAACGATAACCAAGACCAAAAGACAACCCTCAGAATGGGAGAAAACATTTGCAAATGAAGCAACTGACAAAGGATTAATCTCCAAAATTTACAAGCAGCTCATGCAGCTCAATAACAAAAAAACAAACAACCCCATCCAAAAATGGGCAGAAGACCTAAATAGACATTTCTCCAAAGAAGATATACAGAATGCCAACAAACACATGAAAGAATGCTCAACATCATTAATCATTAGAGAAATGCAAATCAAAACTACAATGAGATATCATCTCACACCAGTCAGAATGGACATCATCAAAAAATCAAGAAACAATAAATGCTGGAGAGGGTGTGGAGAAAAGGGGACACTCTTGCACTGCTGGTGGGAATGTGAATTGGTTCAGCCACTGTGGAGAACAGTATGGAGGTTCCTTAAAAAACTACAAATAGAATTACCATATGACCCAGCAATCCCACTACTTGGCATATACCCTGAGAAAACCAAAATTCAAAGAGAGTCATGTACCAAAATGTTCATTGCAGCTCTATTTACAATAGCCAGGACATGGAAACAACCTAAGCGCCCATCATCGGATGAATGGATAAAGAAGATGTGGCACATATACACAATGGAATATTACTCAGCCTTAAAAAGAAATGAAATTGAGCTATTTGTAATGAGATGGATAGACCTAGAATCTGTCATACAGAGTGAAGTAAGTCAGAAAGAAAAAGACAAATACCGTATGCTAACACATATATATGGAATTTAAGGGAAAAAAATGTCATGAAGAACCTAGGGGTAAGATAGGAATAAAGACGCAGACCTACTGGAGAACGGACTTAAGGATATGGGGAGGGGGAAGGGTGAGTTTTGACAGGGCGAGAGAGAGTCATGGACATATACACACTAACAAACGTAGTAAGGTAGATAGCTGGGGGGAAGCAGCCGCAAGGCACAGGGATATTAGCTCGGTGCTTTGGAACAGCCTGGAAGGGTGGGATGGGGAGAGTGGGAGGGAGGGAGACGCAAGAGGGAAGACATATGGGAACATATGTATATGTATAACTGATTCACTTTGTTATAAAGCAGAAACTAACACACCATTGTAAAGCAATTATACCCCAATAAAGATGTTTAAAAAAAAAAAAAAAAAAAGAACTGCTGCAAACATTAAAAAAATAAATAAATAAAAATAAAATGCATCTCAGTTTTCGTATCCTGGTCCTCGGGTTCACCATTCCAGATGCTTTACTAACACTCTCCCCGCTTGGAGAGTCAGTGCCTTTAACCTCCTGTTTGGCACAGCTTGCAATTTCTGTGCAAGATGAACAGGAATAGGGAGAACCAATGAGAGACTAGCTGTAGGTGTCTGCACGGGCAAATGTAACGCTCATTGCCGACCAGGAAGAGGAATTAAACAAAGGCTCAGCATGCCCTGCTGAAAACAGATTAGGGCCTGAAGCAATCCTGCGGTTTTGTGCCCAGCTCACAAGAAAGCGAGTTGAAGAAAGGAGCTCAGGGGCACTGTAATTCACAAACCTGCAGAGTTATAAATGACAGCTATCCTCCAAAAATATATTGAAGTAAGCCTGCGAAGGGGACTTGAAAGCGGGGCAGAATTTCAGGAAAACGATAGCAGGGGGTAGACTGGAATTGCCCTGAAAGCATAGGAAAAGAGGCAGAACGTCGACAATGATGCACTTGGCCAAAAAGGGCGTATGCGTTTTTTCCTGAATATATTCAGGAAAAAACGCATACGCCCTTTTTGGCCAACCAAGCAAGCCTGTAAAGGAAATCTGTACTACAATGAAGTCTCACTGCCCCCCGGGCAAAAGGGCCATCTGAAAAAAGTGTAAAATCCAGAAAGGTAGGACAGGATATGGAGAACAGGGAGCCTTGTTATGCTGATTGGCAGGATGTAAATTGCCAGCAGCCACCCTGGAGAAGGGTATGGTGTTTCCTGAAACACGTAAGAAACAAAGCAACACAGCCTATGGCATTTCCACTTATGGTCCTATAGCTTACGGAAATTAAAATCAAAAACAGACAGCCACCCCAATATTTGGGACGGCTGTGTTCAAAAGAAGCTCGTCTACAGTATCAGGTAAATATCCCAGAAAGCAAAAAATGGATAAAGAAGTTGTGGCACGTACGTACAATGCAATATCACTCAGCAATGGAATCTGTGTCATCAGGCCCGTAGCGGCATAGTGAGTGGATGCAGGTACGGTGATTCTACGTGAACTACGTCACACAGAAAAAGAAACATCATAAGATATCACTAATACACGGAATGTAAACTTGACTACACATGAACTGAATTACAAAACAGAACAGGGTCTCAAATTTAGAAAACCAACTAGTGCTTGCTTATGGGGAAAGGTGCCTTTGGGTGCTGCATAAAACCAGAGACTGAAATTAGCACAGATAACTTTCCATAAGCCAAATATGTAATAGACAAGACCTACTCCTTGCTCAACGAAATGGACCCAACACCACATAATCAACGCCTAGGAATATACCTGACAAGGAAGAATCTTAAAACCCATGGATATATATGTCTCCATAAGAGAACCAAGCGTGTGTACAGCGGCCGAAACGCAGCAGTGAAAATCCGATAAATCCCATTATCAAAATAAATTTCGAAAACAAAACACAAAGACAGTGAAATAGAGAGCAATTCTTAAATAATTCACTCAGGGAATGTGAAGCAACCGGGATTGACCACATCTACACCCAGAGCTGGTTGAGACATAAGGCTGGACACTTCAGGCTGATAGCATTGGTGAGTTTCGGTGAGCAAATGCAGACCCTTTGAAGTCATACTGCATGGTACCCATTCCATGGGTCCCAACTCTCCAGGTTCAAGGGATTCTTCCTCCAGCTAAAACATGCATGGGAAACCCAGAGTATGGTCCACCGTGTGATTGGGAAACGATTTAAAATGCATCTCAGTTTTCGTATCCTGGTCCTCGGGTTCACCATTCCAGATGCTTTACTAACACTCTCCCCGCTTGGAGAGTCAGTGCCTTTAACCTCCTCTTTGGCACAGCTTGCAATTTCTGTGCAAGATGAACAGGAATAGGGAGAACCAATGAGAGACTAGCTGTAGGTGTCTGCACGGGCAAATGTAACGCTCATTGCCCACCAGGAAGAGGAATTAAACAAAGGCTCAGTGTGCCCTGCTGGAAACACATTAGGGCCTGAAGCAATCCTGCGGTTTTGTGCCCAGCTCACAAGAAAGCGAGTTGAAGAAAGGAGCTCAGGGGCACTGTACTTCACAAACCTGCAGAGTTATAAATGACAGCTATCCTCCAAAAATATATTGAAGTAAGCCTGCGAAGGGGACTTGAAAGCGGGGCAGAATTTCAGGAAAACGATTGCAGGGGGTAGACTGGAATTGCCCTGAAAGCATAGGAAAAGAGGCACAACGTCGACAATGATGCACTTGGCCAAAAAGGGCGTATGCGTTTTTTCCTGAATATATTCAGGAAAAAACGCATACGCCCTTTTTGGCCAACCAAGCAAGCCTGTAAAGGAAATCTGCACTACAATGAAGTCTCACTGCCCCCCGGGCAAGAGGGCCATCTGAAAAAAGTGTAAAATCCAGAAAGGTAGGACAGGATATGGAGAAGAGGGAGCCTTGTTATGCTGATTGGCAGGATGTAAATTGCCAACAGCCACTCTGGAGAAGTGTATGGTGTTTCCTGAAACACGTAAGAAATAAAGCAACACAGCCTATGGCAATTGCACTTATGGTCCTATTCCTTAGGGAAATTAAAATCAAAAACAGAGAGCCACCCCAAAGTTTGGGACGGCTGTGTTCCCAAGAAGCTCGTCTACAGTACCAGGTAAATATCCCAGAAAGCAAAAAATGGATAAAGAAATTGTGGCACGTACGTGCAATGCAATATCACTCAGCAATGAAATCTGTGTCATCAGGCCCGTAGCGGCATAGTGAGTGGATGCAGGTACGGTGATTCTACGTGAACAACGTCACACAGAAAAAGAAACATCATAAGATATCACTAATACACGGAATATAAACTTGACTACACATGAACTGAATTACAAAACAGAACAGGGCCTCAAATTTAGAAAACCAACTAGTGCTTGCTTATGGGGAAAGGTGCCTTGGGGTGCTGCATAAAACCAGAGACTGAAATTAGCACAGATAACATTCCATAAGCCAAATATGTAATAGACAAGACCTACTCCTTGCTCAACGAAATGGACACAACACCACATATTCAACGCCTAGGAATATACCTGACTAGGAAGAATCTTAAAACCCATGGATTTATATGTCTCCGTAAGAGAATCAAGCGTGTGTACAGCGGCTGAAACGCAGCAGTGAAAATCCGATAAATCCCATTATCAAAATAAATATCGAAAACAAAACACAAAGACAGTGAAATAGAGAGCAATTCTTAACTAATTCACTCAGGGCATGTGATGCAACCGGGATTGACCACATCTACACCCAGAGCTGATTGAGACATAAGGCTGGACACTTCAGGCTAATAGCATTGGTGAGTTTCGGTGAGCAAATGCAGACCCTTTGAAGTCATACTGCATGGTACCAATTCCATGGGTCCCAACTTTTCAGGTTCAAGGGATTCTTCCTCCAACTAAAACATGCATGGGAAACCCAGAGTATCGTCCACCGTATGATTGGGAAACGATTTAAAATGCATCTCAGTTTTCGTATCCTTGTCCTCGGGTTCAACATTCAAGATGCTTTACTACCACTCTCCCCGCTTGGAGTGTCAGTGCCTTTAACCTCCTCTTTGGCACAGCTTGCAATTTCTGTGCAAGATGAACAGGAATAGGGAGAACCAATGAGAGACTAGCTGTAGGTGTCTGCACGGGCAAATGTAATGCTCATTGTCCACCAGGAAGAGGAATTAAACAAAGGCTTAGCGTGCCCTGCTGAAAACAGATTAGGGCCTGAAGCATTCCTGCGGTTTTGTGCCCAGCTCACAAGAAAGCGAGTTGAAGAAAGGAGCTCAGGGGCACTGTTCTTCACAAACCTGCAGAGTTATAAATGACAGCTATCCTCCAAAAATATATTGAAGTAAGCCTGCGAAGGGGACTTGAAAGCGGGGCAGAATTTCAGGAAAACGATTGCAGGGGGTAGACTGGAATTGCCCTGAAAGCATAGGAAAAGAGGCAGAACGTCGACAATGATGCACTTGGCCAAAAAGGGCGTATGCGTTTTTTCCTGAATATATTCAGGAAAAAACGCATACGCCCTTTTTGGCCAAACAAGCAAGCCTGTAAAGGAAATCTGCACTACAATGAAGTCTCACTGCCCCCCGGGCAAAAGGGCCATCTGAAAAAAGTGTAAAATCCAGAAAGTTAGGACAGGATATGGAGAACAGGGAGCCTTGTTATGCTGATTGGCAGGATGTAAATTGCCACCAGCCACCCTGGAGAAGTGTATGGTGTTTCCTGAAACACATAAGAAATAAAGCAACACAGCCTATGGCAATTGCACTTATGGTCCTATTCCTTAGGGAAATTAAAATCAAAAACAGAGAGCCACCCCAAAGTTTGGGACGGCTGTGTTCCCAAGAAGCTCGTCTACAGTCCCAGGTAAATATCCCAGAAAGCAAGAAATGGATAAAGAAGTTGTGGCACGTACGTGCAATGCAGTATCACTCAGCAATGAAATCTGTGTCATCAGGCCCGTAGCGGCATAGTGAGTGGATGCAGGTACGGTGATTCTACGTGAACTACGTCACACAGAAAAAGAAACATCATAAGATATCTCTAATGCACGAAATGTAAACTTGACTACACATGAACTGAATTACAAAACAGAACAGGGTCTCTAATTTAGAAAACCAACTAGTGCTTGCTTATGGGGAAAGGTGCCTTGGGGTGCTGCATAAAACCAGAGACTGAAATTAGCACAGGTAACATTCCATAAGCCAAATATGTAATAGACAAGACCTACTCCTTGCTCAACGAAATGGACTCAACACCACATATTCAACGCCTAGGAATACACCTGACTATTAAGAATCTTAAAACCCATGGATATATATGTCTCCGTAAGAGAATCAAGCGTGTGTACAGCGGCCGAAACGCAGCAGTGAAAATCCGATAAATCCCATTATCAAAATAAATTTCGAAAACAAAACACAAAGACAGTGAAATAGAGAGCAATTCTTAAATAATTCACTCAGGGCATGTGATGCAAACGGGATTGACCACATCTACACCCAGAGCTGGTTGAGACATAAGGCTGGACACTTCAGGCTGATAGCATTGGTGAGTTTCGGTGAGCAAATGCAGACCCTTTGAAGTCATACTGCATGGTACCCATTCCATGGGTCCCAACTCTCCAGGTTCAAGGGATTCTTCCTCCAGCTAAAACATGCATGGGAAACCCAGAGTATCGTCCACCGTGTGATTGGGAAACGATTTAAAATGCATCTCAGTTTTCGTATCCTGGTCCTCGGGTTCACCATTCCAGATGCTTTACTAACACTCTCCCCGCTTGGAGAGTCAGTGCCTTTAACCTCCTCTTTGGCACAGCTTGCAATTTCTGTGCAAGATGAACAGGAATAGGGAGAACCAATGAGAGACTAGCTGTAGGTGTCTGCACCGGCAAATGTAACGCTCATTGCCGACCAGGAAGAGGAATTAAACAAAGGCTCAGCGTTCCCTGCTGAAAACAGATTAGGGCCTGAAGCAATCCTGCGGTTTTGTGCCCAGCTCACAAGAAAGCGAGTTGAAGAAAGGAGCTCAGGGGCACTGTAATTCACAAACCTGCAGAGTTATAAATGACAGCTATCCTCCAAAAATATATTGAAGTAAGCCTGCGAAGGGGACTTGAAAGCGGGGCAGAATTTCAGGAAAACGATTGCAGGGGGTAGACTGGAATTGCCCTGAAAGCATAGGAAAAGAGGCACAACGTCGACAATGATGCACTTGGCCAAAAAGGGCGTATGCGTTTTTTCCTGAATATATTCAGGAAAAAACGCACACGCCCTTTTTGGCCAACAAAGCAAGCCTGTAAAGGAAATCTGCACTACAATGAAGTCTCACTGCCCCCCGGGCAAGAGGGCCATCTGAAAAAAGTGTAAAATCCAGAAAGGTAGGACAGGATATGGAGAAGAGGGAGCCTTGTTATGCTGATTGGCAGGATGTAAATTGCCAACAGCCACTCTGGAGAAGTGTATGGTGTTTCCTGAAACACGTAAGAAATAAAGCAACACAGCCTATGGCAATTGCACTTATGGTCCTATTCCTTAGGGAAATTAAAATCAAAAACAGAGAGCCACCCCAAAGTTTGGGACGGCTGTGTTCCCAAGAAGCTCGTCTACAGTACCAGGTAAATATCCCAGAAAGCAAAAAATGGATAAAGAAATTGTGGCACGTACGTGCAATGCAATATCACTCAGCAATGAAATGTGTGTCATCAGGCCCGTAGCGGCATAGTGAGTGGATGCAGGTACGGTGATTCTACGTGAACTACGTCACACAGAAAAAGAAACATCATAAGATATCACTAATACACGGAATATAAACTTGACTACACATGAACTGAATTACAAAACAGAACAGGGTCTCAAATTTAGAAAACCAACTAGTGCTTGCTTATGGGGAAAGGTGCCTTGGGGTGCTGCATAAAACCAGAGACTGAAATTAGTACAGATAACATTCCATAAGACAAATATGTAATAGACAAGACCTACTCCTTGCTCAACAAAATGGACTCAACACCACATATTCAACGCCTAGGAATATACCTGACTAGGAAGAATCTTAAAACCCATGTATATATATGTCTCCGTAATAGAATCAAGCGTGTGTACAGCGGCCGATACGCAGCAGTGAAAATCCGATAAATCAAATTATCAAAATAAATTTCGAAAACAAAACACAAAGAGAGTGAAATAGAGAGCAATTCTTAAATAATTCACTCAGGGCATGAGATGCAACCGGGATTGACCACATCTACACCCAGAGCTGGTTGACACATAAGGCTGGACACTACAGGCTGATAGCATTGGTGAGTTTCGGTGAGCAAATGCAGACCCTTTGATGTCATACTGCATGGTACCTATTCCATGGGTCCCAACTCTTCAGGTTCAAGGGATTCTTCCTCCAGCTAAAACATGCATGGGAAACCCACAGTATGGTCCACCGTGTGATTGGGAAACGATTTAAAATGCATCTCTGTTTTCGTATCCTGGTCCTCGGGTTCACCGTTCCAGATGCTTTACTAACACTCTCCCCGCTTGGAGAGTCAGTGCCTTTAACCTCCTGTTTCGCACAGCTTGCAATTTCTGTGCAAGATGAACAGGAATAGGGAGAACCAATGAGAGACTAGCTATAGGTGTCTGCACGGGCAAATGTAACGCTCATTTCCCACCAGGAAGAGGAATTAACGAAAGGCTCAGTGTGCCCTGCTGGAACAGATTAGGGCCTGAAGCAATCCTGCGGTTTTGTGCCCAGCTAACAAGAAAGCGAGTTGAAGAAAGGAGCTCAGGGGCACTGTAATTCACAAACCTGCAGAGTTATAAATGACAGCTATCCTCCAAAAATATATTGAAGTAAGCCTGCGAAGGGGACTTGAAAGGGGAGCAGAATTTCTGGAAAACGATTGCAGGGGGTAGACTGGAATTGCCCTGAAAGCATAGGAAAAGAGGCACAACGTCGACAATGATGCACTTGGCCAAAAAGGGCGTATGCGTTTTTTCCTGAATATATTCAGGAAAAAACGCATACGCCCTTTTTGGCCAACCAAGCAAGCCTGTAAAGGAAATCTGCACTACAATGAAGTCTCACTGCCCCCCGGGCAAGAGGGCCATCTGAAAAAAGTGTAAAATCCAGAAAGGTAGGACAGGATATGGAGAACAGGGAGCCTTGTTATGCTGATTGGCAGGATGTAAATTGCCAACAGCCACCCTGGAGAAGTGTATGGTGTTTCCTGAAACACGTAAGAAACAAAGCAACACAGCCTATGGCAATTGCTCTTATGGTCTTATTCCTTAGGGAAATTAAAATCAAAAACAGAGAGCCACTCCAAAGTTTGGGACGGCTGTGTTTCCAAGAAGCTCGTCTACAGTACCAGGTAAATATCCCAGAAAGCAAAAAATGGATAAAGAAGTTGTGGCACGTACGTGCAAGACAATATCACTCAGCAATGAAATCTGTGTCATCAGGCCCGTAGCGGCATAGTGAGTGGATGCAGGTTCGGTGATTCTACGTGAACTACGTCACACAGAAAAAGAAACATCATAAGATATCACTAATACACGGAATGTAAACTTGACTACACATGAACTGAATTACAAAACAGAACAGGGTCTCAAATTTAGAAAACCAACTAGTGCTTGCTTATGGGGAAAGGTGCCTTGGGGTGCTGCATAAAACCAGAGACTGAAATTAGCAAAGATAACATTCCATAAGCCAAATATGTAATAGACAAGACCTACTCCTTGCTCAACGAAATGGACTCAACACCACATATTCAACGCCTAGGAATATACCTGACTAGGAAGAATCTTAAAACCCATGGATATATATGTCTCCGTAAGAGAATCAAGCATGTGTACAGCGGCCGAAACGCAGCAGTGAAAATCCGATAAATCCCATTATCAAAATAAATTTCGAAAACAAAACACAAAGACAGTGAAATCGAGAGCAATTCTTAACTAATTCACTCAGGGCATGTGATGCAACCGGGATTGACCACATCTACACCCAGAGCTGGTTGAGACATAAGGCTGGACACTTCAGGCTGATAGCATTGGTGAGTTTCGGTGAGCAAATGCAGACCCTTTGAAGTCATACTGCATGGTACCTATTCCATGGGTCCCAACTCTCCAGGTTCAAGGGATTCTTCCTCCAGCTAAAACATGCATGGGAAACCCAGAGTATCGTCCACCGTGTGATTGGGAAACGATTTAAAATGCATCTCAGTTTTCGTATCCTGGTCCTCGGGTTCACAATTCCAGATGCTTTACTAACACTCTCCCCGCTTGGAGAGTCAGTGCCTTTAACCTCCTCTTTGGCACAGCTTGCAATTTCTGTGCAAGATGAACAGGAATAGGGAGAACCAATGAGAGACTAGCTGTAGGTGTCTGCACGGGCAAATGTAACGCTCATTGCCCACCAGGAAGAGGAATTAAACAAAGGCTCAGTGTGCCCTGCTGGAAACAGATTAGGGCCTGAAGCAATCCTGCGGTTTTGTGCCCAGCTCACAAGAAAGCGAGTTGAAGAAAGGAGCTCAGGGGCACTGTAATTCACAAACCTGCAGAGTTATAAATGACAGCTATCTTCCAAAAGTATACTGAAGTAAGCCTGCGTAGGGGACTTGAAAGCGGGGCAGAATTTCAGGAAAACGATTGCAGGGGGTAGACTGGAATTGCCCTGAAAGCATAGGAAAAGAGGCACAACGTCGACAATGATGCACTTGGCCAAAAAGGGCGTATGCGTTTTTTCCTGAATATATTCAGGAAAAAACGCATACGCCCTTTTTGGCCAACCAAGCAAGCCTGTAAAGGAAATCTGCACTACAATGAAGTCTCACTGCCCCCCGGGCAAGAGGGCCATCTGAAAAAAGTGTAAAATCCAGAAAGGTAGGACAGGATATGGAGAAGAGGGAGCCTTGTTATGCTGATTGGCAGGATGTAAATTGCCAACAGCCACCCTGGAGAAGTGTATGGTGTTTCCTGAAACACGTAAGAAATAAAGCAACACAGCCTATGGCAATTGCACTTATGGTCCTATTCCTTAGGGAAATTAAAATCAAAAACAGAGAGCCACCCCAAAGTTTGGGACGGCTGTGTTCCCAAGAAGCTCGTCTACAGTACCAGGTAAATATCCCAGAAAGCAAAAAATGGATAAAGAAGTTGTGGCACGTACGTGCAATGCAATATCACTCAGCAATGAAATCTGTGTCATCTGGCCCGTAGCGGCATAGTGAGTGGATGCAGGTACGGTGATTCTACGTGAACTACGTCACACAGAAAAAGAAACATCATAAGATATCACTAATACACGGCATGTAAACTTGACTACACATGAACTGAATTACAAAACAGAACAGGGTCTCAAATTTAGAAAACCAACTAGTGCTTGCTTATGGGGAAAGGTGCCTTGGGGTGCTGCATAAAACCAGAGACTGAAATTAGCACAGATAACTTTCCATAAGCCAAATATGTAATAGACAAGACCTACTCCTTGCTCAACGAAATGGACCCAACACCACATATTCAACGCCTAGGAATATACCTGACTAGGAAGAATCTTAAAACCCATGGATATATATGTCTCCGTAAGAGAATCAAGCGTGTGTACAGCGGCCGATACGCAGCAGTGAAAATCCGATAAATCCCATTATCAAAATAAATTTCGAAAACAAAACACAAAGACAGTGAAATAGAGAGCAATTCTTAAATAATTCACTCAGGGCATGTGATGCAACCGGGATTGACCACATCTACACCCAGAGCTGGTTGACACATAAGGCTGGACACTTCAGGCTGATAGCATTGGTGAGTTTCGGTGAGCAAATGCAGACCCTTTGAAGTCATACTGCATGGTACCCATTCCATGGGTCCCAACTCTCCAGGTTCAAGGGATTCTTCCTCCAGCTAAAACATGCATGGGAAACCCAGAGTATCGTCCACTGTGTGATTGGGAAACGATTTAAAATACATCTCAGTTTTCGTTTCCTGGTCCTCGGGTTCACCATTCCAGATGCTTTACTAACACTCTCCCCGCTTGGAGAGTCAGTGCCTTTAGCCTCCTGTTTCGCACAGCTTGCAATTTCTGTGCAAGATGAACAGGAATAGGGAGAACCAATGAGAGACTAGCTGTAGGTGTCTGCACGGGCAAATGTAACGCTCATTGCCCACCAGGAAGAGGAATTAAACAAAGGCTCAGTGTGCCCTGCTGGAAACAGATTAGGGCCTGAAGTAATCCTGTGGTTTTGTGCCCTGCTCACAAGAAAGCGAGTTGAAGAAAGGAGCTCAGGGGCACTGTACTTCACAAACCTGCAGAGTTATAAATGACAGCTATCCTCCAAAAATATATTGAAGTAAGCCTGCGAAGGGGACTTGAAAGCGGGGCAGAATTTCAAGAAAACGATTGCAGGGGGTAGACTGGAATTGCCCTGAAAGCATAGGAAAAGAGGCACAACGTCGACAATGATGCACTTGTCCAAAAAGGGCGTATGCGTTTTTTCCTGAATATATTCAGGAAAAAACGCATACGCCCTTTTTGGCCAAACAAGCAAGCCTGTAAAGGAAATCTGCACTACAATGAAATCTCACTGCCCCCCCGGGCAAAAGGGCCATCTGAAAAAAGTGTAAAATCCAGAAAGGTAGGACAGGATATGGAGAACAGGGAGCCTTGTTATGCTGATTGGCAGGATGTAAATTGCCAGCAGCCACCCTGGAGAAGTGTATGGTGTTTCCTGAAACACGTAAGAAACAAAGCAACACAGCCTATGGCACTTCCACTTATGGTCCTATAGCTTACGGAAATTAAAATCAAAAACAGACAGCCACCCCAATATTTGGGACGGCTGTGTTCACAAGAAGCTCGTCTACAGTATCAGGTAAATATCCCAGAAAGCAAAAAATGGATAAAGAAGATGTGGCACGTACGTGCAATGCAATATCACTCAGCAATGAAATCTGTGTCATCAGGCCCGTAGCGGCATAGTAAGTGGATGCAGGTACGGTGATTCTACGTGAACTACGTCACACAGAAAAAGAAACATCATAAGATATCACTAATACACGGAATGTAAACTTGACTACACATGAACTGAATTACAAAACAGAACAGGGTCTCAAATTTAGAAAACCAACTAGTGCTTGCTTATGGGGAAAGGTGCGTTGGGGTGCTGCATAAAACCAGAGACCGAAATTAGCACAGATAACATTCCATAAGCCAAATATGTAATAGACAAGACCTACTCCTTCCTCAACGAAATGGACTCAACACCACATATTCAACGCCTAGGAATATACCTGACTAGGAAGAATCTTAAAACCCATGGATATATATGTCTCCGTAAGAGAATCAAGCGTGTGTACAGCGGTGGAAATGCAGCAGTGAAAATCCGATAAATCCCATTATCAAAATAAATTTCGAAAACAAAACACAAAGACAGTGAAATAGAGAGCAATTCTTAAATAATTCACTCAGGGCATGTGATGCAACCGGGATTGACCACATCTACACCCAGAGCTGATTGAGACATAAGGCTGGACCCTTCAGGCTAATAGCATTGGTGAGTTTCGGTTAGCAAATGCAGACACTTTGAAGTCATACTGCATGGTACCCATTCCATGGGTCCCAACTCTCCAGGTTCAAGGGATTCTCCCTCCAGCTAAAACATGCATGGGAAACCCAGAGTATCGTCCACCGTGTGATTGGGAAACGATTTAAAATGCATCTCAGTTTTCATATCCTGGTCCTCGGGTTCACCATTCCAGATGCTTTACTAACACTCTCCCCGCTTGGAGAGTCAGTGCCTTTAACCTCCTCTTTGGCACAGCTTGCAATTTCTGTGCAAGATGAACAGGAATAGGGAGAACCAATGAGAGACTAGCTGTAGGTGTCTGCACGGGCAAATGTAACGCTCATTGCCCACCAGGAAGAAGAATTAAACAAAGGCTCAGTGTGCCCTGCTGGAAACAGATTAGGGCCTGAAGCAATCCTGCGGTTTTGTGCCCAGCTCACAAGAAAGCGAGTTGAAGAAAGGAGCTCAGGGGCACTGTAATTCACAAACCTGCAGAGTTATAAACGACAGCTATCTTCCAAAAGTATACTGAAGTAAGCCTGCGAAGGGGACTTGAAAGCGGGGCAGAATTTCAAGAAAACGATTGCAGGGGGTAGACTGGAATTGCCCTGAAAGCATAGGAAAAGAGGCACAACGTCGACAATGATGCACTTGGCCAAAAAGGGCGTATGCGTTTTTTCCTGAATATAATCAGGAAAAAACGCATACGCGCTTTTTGGCCAAACAAGCAAGCCTGTAAAGGAAATCTGCACTACAATGAAATCTCACTGCCCCCCCGGGCAAAAGGGCCATCTGAAAAAAGTGTAAAATCCAGAAAGGTAGGACAGGATATGGAGAACAGGGAGCCTTGTTATGCTGATTGGCAGGATGTAAATTGCCAGCAGCCACCCTGGAGAAGTGTATGGTGTTTCCTGAAACACGTAAGAAACAAAGCAACACAGCCTATGGCACTTCCACTTATGGTCCTATAGCTTACGGAAATTAAAATCAAAAACAGACAGCCACCCAAATATTTGGGACGGCTGTGTTCACAAGAAGCTCGTCTACAGTATCAGGTAAATATCCCAGAAAGCAAAAAATGGATAAAGAAGATGTGGCACGTACGTGCAATGCAATATCACTCAGCAATGAAATCTGTGTCATCAGGCCCGTAGCGGCATAGTAAGTGGATGCAGGTACGGTGATTCTACGTGAACTACGTCACACAGAAAAAGAAACATCATAAGATATCACTAATACACGGAATGTAAACTTGACTACACATGAACTGAATTACAAAACAGAACAGGGTCTCAAATTTAGAAAACCAACTAGTGCTTGCTTATGGGGAAAGGTGCGTTGGGGTGCTGCATAAAACCAGAGACCGAAATTAGCACAGATAACATTCCATAAGCCAAATATGTAATAGACAAGACCTACTCCTTGCTCAACGAAATGGACTCAACACCACATATTCAACGCCTAGGAATATACCTGACTAGGAAGAATCTTAAAACCCATGGATATATATGTCTCCGTAAGAGAATCAAGCGTGTGTACAGCGGTGGAAATGCAGCAGTGAAAATCCGATAAATCCCATTATCAAAATAAATTTCGAAAACAAAACACAAAGACAGTGAAATAGAGAGCAATTCTTAAATAATTCACTCAGGGCATGTGATGCAACCGGGATTGACCACATCTACACCCAGAGCTGATTGAGACATAAGGCTGGACACTTCAGGCTAATAGCATTGGTGAGTTTCGGTGAGCAAATGCAGACACTTTGAAGTCATACTGCATGGTACCCATTCCATGGGTCCCAACTCTCCAGGTTCAAGGGATTCTTCCTCCAGCTAAAACATGCATGGGAAACCCAGAGTATCGTCCACCGTGTGATTGGGAAACGATTTAAAATGCATCTCAGTTTTCGTATCCTGGTCCTCGGGTTCACCATTCCAGATGCTTTACTAACACTCTCCCTGCTTGGAGAGTCAGTGCCTTTAACCTCCTCTTTGGCACAGCTTGCAATTTCTGTGCAAGATGAACAGGAATAGGGAGAACCAATGAGAGACTAGCTGTAGGTGTCTGCACGGGCAAATGTAACGCTCATTGCCCACCAGGAAGAGGAATTAAACAAAGGCTCAGTGTGCCCTGCTGGAAACAGATTAGGGCCTGAAGCAATCCTGCGGTTTTGTGCCCAGCTCACAAGAAAGCGAGTTGAAGAAAGGAGCTCAGGGGCACTGTAATTCACAAACCTGCAGAGTTATAAACGACAGCTATCTTCCAAAAGTATACTGAAGTAAGCCTGCGAAGGGGACTTGAAAGCGGGGCAGAATTTCAAGAAAACGATTGCAGGGGGTAGACTGGAATTTCCCTGAAAGCATAGGAAAAGAGGCACAACGTCGACAATGATGCACTTGGCCAAAAAGGGCGTATGCGTTTTTTCCTGAATATATTCAGGAAAAAACGCATACGCGCTTTTTGGCCAAACAAGCAAGCCTGTAAAGGAAATCTGCACTACAATGAAATCTCACTGCCCCCCCGGGCAAAAGGGCCATCTGAAAAAAGTGTAAAATCCAGAAAGGTAGGACAGGATATGGAGAAGAGGGAGCCTTGTTATGCTGATTGGCAGGATGTAAATTGCCAACAGCCACCCTGGAGAAGTGTATGGTGTTTCCTGAAACACGTAAGAAATAAAGCAACACAGCCTATGGCAATTGCACTTATGGTCCTATTCCTTAGGGAAATTAAAATCAAAAACAGAGAGCCACCCCAAAGTTTGGGACGGCTGTGTTCCCAGGAAGCTCGTCTACAGTACCAGGTAAATATCCCAGAAAGCAAAAAATGGATAAAGAAGTTGTGGCACGTACGTGCAATGCAATATCACTCAGCAATGAAATCTGTGTCATCAGGCCCGTAGCGGCATAGTGAGTGGATGCAGGTACGGTGATTCTACGTGAACTACGTCACACAGAAAAAGAAACATCATAAGATATCACTAATACACGGCATGTAAACTTGACTACACATGAACTGAATTACAAAACAGAACAGGGTCTCAAATTTAGAAAACCAACTAGTGCTTGCTTATGGGGTAAGGTGCCTTGGGGTGCTGCATAAAACCAGAGACTGAAATTAGCACAGATAACTTTCCATAAGCCAAATATGTAATAGACAAGACCTACTCCTTGCTCAACGAAATGGACTCAACACCACATATTCAACGCCTAGGAATATACCTGACTACGAAGAATCTTAAAACCCATGGATATATATGTCTCCGTAAGAGAATCAAGCGTGTGTACAGCGGCCGATACGCAGCAGTGAAAATCCGATAAATCCCATTATCAAAATAAATTTCGAAAACAAAACACAAAGACAGTGAAATAGAGAGCAATTCTTAAATAATTCACTCAGGGCATGTGATGCAACCGGGATTGACCACATCTACACCCAGAGCTGATTGAGACATAAGGCTGGACACTTCAGGCTAATAGCATTGGTGAGTTTCGGTGAGCAAATACAGACACTTTGAAGTCATACAGCATGGTACCCATTCCATGGGTCCCAACTCTCCAGGTTCAAGGGATTCTTCCTCCAGCTAAAACATGCATGGGAAACCCAGAGTATCGTCCACCGTGTGATTGGGAAACGATTTAAAATGCATCTCAGTTTTCGTATCCTGGTCCTCGGGTTCACCATTCCAGATGCTTTACTAACACTCTCCCCGCTTGGAGAGTCAGTGCCTTTAACCTCCTGTTTCGCACAGCTTGCAATTTCTGTGCAAGATGAACAGGAATAGGGAGAACCAATGAGAGACTAGCTGTAGGTGTCTGCACGGGCAAATGTAACGTTCATTGCCCACCAGGAAGAGGAATTAAACAAAGGCTCAGTGTGCCCTGCTGGAAACAGATTAGGGCCTGAAGCAATCCTGCGGTTTTGTGCCCAGCTCACAAGAAAGCGAGTTGAAGAAAGGAGCTCAGGGGCACTGTAATTCACAAACCTGCAAAGTTATAAATGACAGCTATCTTCCAAAAGTATACTGAAGTAAGCCTGCGTAGGGGACTTGAAAGCAGGGCAGAATTTCAGGAAAACGATTGCAGGGGGTAGACTGGAATTTCCCTGAAAGCATAGGAAAAGAGGCACAACATCGACAATGATGCACTTGGCCAAAAAGGGCGTATGCGTTTTTTCCTGAATATATTCAGGAAAAAACGCATACGCCCTTTTTGGCCAACCAAGCAAGCCTGTAAAGGAAATCTGCACTACAATGAAGTCTCACTGCCCCCCGGGCAAGAGGGCCATCTGAAAAAAGTGTAAAATCCAGAAAGGTAGGACAGGATATGGAGAAGAGGGAGCCTTGTTATGCTGATTGGCAGGATGTAAATTGCCAACAGCCACCCTGGAGAAGTGTATGGTGTTTCCTGAAACACGTAAGAAATAAAGCAACACAGCCTATGGCAATTGCACTTATGGTCCTATTCCTTAGGGAAATTAAAATCAAAAACAGAGAGCCACCCCAAAGTTTGGGACGGCTTTGTTCCCAAGAAGCTCGTCTACAGTACCAGGTAAATATCCCAGAAAGCAAAAAATGGATAAAGAAGTTGTGGCACGTACGTGCAATGCAATATCACTCAGCAATGAAATCTGTGTCATCTGGCCCGTAGCGGCATACTGAGTGGATGCAGGTACGGTGATTCTACGTGAACTACGTCACACAGAAAAAGAAACATCATAAGATATCACTAATACACGGCATGTAAACTTGACTACACATGAACTGAATTACAAAACAGAACAGGGTCTCAAATTTAGAAAACCAACTAGTGCTTGCTTATGGGGAAAGGTGCCTTGGGGTGCTGCATAAAACCAGAGACTGAAATTAGCACAGATAACTTTCCATAAGCCAAATATGTAATAGACAAGACCTACTCCTTGCTCAACGAAATGGACCCAACACCACATATTCAACGCCTAGGAATATACCTGACTAGGAAGATACTTAAAATCCATGGATATATATGTCTCCGTAAGAGAATCAAGCGTGTGTACAGCGGCCGATACGTAGCAGTGAAAATCCGATAAATCCCATTATCAAAATAAATTTCGAAAACAAAACACAAAGACAGTGAAATAGAGAGCAATTCTTAAATAATTCACTCAGGGCATGTGATGCAACCGGGATTGACCACATCTACACCCAGAGCTGGTTGAGACATAAGGCTGGACACTTCAGGCTGATAGCATTGGTGAGTTTCGGTGAGCAAATGCAGACCCTTTGAAGTCATACTGCATGGTACCCATTCCATGGGTCCCAACTCTCCAGGTTCAAGGGATTCTTCCTCCAGCTAAAACATGCATGGGAAACCCAGAGTATCGTCCACTGTGTGATTGGGAAACGATTGAAAATACATCTCAGTTTTCGTTTCCTGGTCCTCGGGTTCACCATTCCAGATGCTTTACTAACACTCTCCCCGCTTGGAGAGTCAGTGCCTTTAACCTCCTGTTTCGCACAGCTTGCAATTTCTGTGCAAGATGAACAGGAATAGGGAGAACCAATGAGAGACTAGCTGAAGGTGTCTGCACGGGCAAATGTAACGCTCATTGCCCACCAGGAAGAGGAATTAAACAAAGGCTCAGTGTGCCCTGCTGGAAACAGATTAGGGCCTGAAGCAATCCTGCGGTTTTGTGCCCAGCTCACAAGAAAGCGAGTTGAAGAAAGGAGCTCAGGGGCACTGTAATTCACAAACCTGCAGAGTTATAAACGACAGCTATCTTCCAAAAGTATACTGAAGTAAGCCTGCGAAGGGGACTTGAAAGCGGGGCAGAATTTCAAGAAAACGATTGCAGGGGGTAGACTGGAATTTCCCTGAAAGCATAGGAAAAGAGGCACAACGTCGACAATGATGCACTTGGCCAAAAAGGGCGTATGCGTTTTTTCCTGAATATATTCAGGAAAAAACGCATACGCGCTTTTTGGCCAAACAAGCAAGCCTGTAAAGGAAATCTGCACTACAATGAAATCTCACTGCCCCCCCGGGCAAAAGGGCCATCTGAAAAAAGTGTAAAATCCAGAAAGGTAGGACAGGATATGGAGAAGAGGGAGCCTTGTTATGCTGATTGGCAGGATGTAAATTGCCAACAGCCACCCTGGAGAAGTGTATGGTGTTTCCTGAAACACGTAAGAAATAAAGCAACACAGCCTATGGCAATTGCACTTATGGTCCTATTCCTTAGGGAAATTAAAATCAAAAACAGAGAGCCACCCCAAAGTTTGGGACGGCTGTGTTCACAAGAAGCTCGTCTACAGTATCAGGTAAATATCCCAGAAAGCAAAAAATGGATAAAGAAGATGTGGCACGTACGTGCAATGCAATATCACTCAGCAATGAAATCTGTGTCATCAGGCCCGTAGCGGCATAGTAAGTGGATGCAGGTACGGTGATTCTACGTGAACTACGTCACACAGAAAAAGAAACATCATAAGATATCACTAATACACGGAATGTAAACTTGACTACACATGAACTGAATTACAAAACAGAACAGGGTCTCAAATTTAGAAAACCAACTAGTGCTTGCTTATGGGGAAAGGTGCGTTGGGGTGCTGCATAAAACCAGAGACCGAAATTAGCACAGATAACATTCCATTAGCCAAATATGTAATAGACAAGACCTACTCCTTGCTCAACGAAATGGACTCAACACCACATATTCAACGCCTAGGAATATACCTGACTAGGAAGAATCTTAAAACCCATGGATATATATGTCTCCGTAAGAGAATCAAGCGTGTGTACAGCGGTGGAAATGCAGCAGTGAAAATCCGATAAATCCCATTATGAAAATAAATTTCGAAAACAAAACACAAAGACAGTGAAATAGAGAGCAATTCTTAAATAATTCACTCAGGGCATGTGATGCAACCGGGATTGACCACATCTACACCCAGAGCTGATTGAGACATAAGGCTGGACACTTCAGGCTAATAGCATTGGTGAGTTTCGGTGAGCAAATGCAGACACTTTGAAGTCATACTGCATGGTACCCATTCCATGGGTCCCAACTCTCCAGGTTCAAGGGATTCTTCCTCCAGCTAAAACATGCATGGGAAACCCAGAGTATCATCCACTGTGTGATTGGGAAAGGATTTAAAATGCATCTCAGTTTTCGTATCCTGGTCCTCGGGTTCACCTTTCCAGATGCTTTACTAACACTCTCCCCGCTTGGAGAGTCAGTGCCTTTAACCTCCTCTTTGGCACAGCTTGCAATTTCTGTGCAAGATGAACAGGAATAGGGAGAACCAATGAGAGACTAGCTGTAGGTGTCTGCACGGGCAAATGTAACGCTCATTGCCCACCAGGAAGAGGAATTAAACAAAGGCTCAGTGTGCCCTGCTGGAAACAGATTAGGGCCTGAAGCAATCCTGCGGTTTTGTGCCCAGCTCACAAGAAAGCGAGTTGAAGAAAGGAGCTCAGGGGCACTGTAATTCACAAACCTGCAGAGTTATAAACGACAGCTATCTTCCAAAAGTATACTGAAGTAAGCCTGCGAAGGGGACTTGAAAGCGGGGCAGAATTTCAAGAAAACGATTGCAGGGGGTAGACTGGAATTGCCCTGAAAGCATAGGAAAAGAGGCACAACGTCGACAATGATGCACTTGGCCAAAAAGGGCGTATGCGTTTTTTCCTGAATATATTCAGGAAAAAACGCATACGCGCTTTTTGGCCAAACAAGCAAGCCTGTAAAGGAAATCTGCACTACAATGAAATCTCACTGCCCCCCCGGGCAAAAGGGCCATCTGAAAAAAGTGTAAAATCCAGAAAGGTAGGACAGGATATGGAGAACAGGGAGCCTTGTTATGCTGATTGGCAGGATGTAAATTGCCAGCAGCCACCCTGGAGAAGTGTATGGTGTTTCCTGAAACACGTAAGAAACAAAGCAACACAGCCTATGGCACTTCCACTTATGGTCCTATAGCTTACGGAAATTAAAATCAAAAACAGACAGCCACCCCAATATTTGGGACGGCTGTGTTCACAAGAAGCTCGTCTACAGTATCAGGTAAATATCCCAGAAAGCAAAAAATGGATAAAGAAGATGTGGCACGTACGTGCAATGCAATATCACTCAGCAATGAAATCTGTGTCATCAGGCCCGTAGCGGCATAGTAAGTGGATGCAGGTACGGTGATTCTACGTGAACTACGTCACACAGAAAAAGAAACATCATAAGATATCACTAATACACGGAATGTAAACTTGACTACACATGAACTGAATTACAAAACAGAACAGGGTCTCAAATTTAGAAAACCAACTAGTGCTTGCTTATGGGGAAAGGTGCCTTGGGGTGCTGCATAAAACCAGAGACCGAAATTAGCACAGATAACATTCCATAAGCCAAATATGTAATAGACAAGACCTACTCCTTGCTCAACGAAATGGACTCAACACCACATATTCAACGCCTAGGAATATACCTGACTAGGAAGAATCTTAAAACCCATGGATATATATGTCTCCGTAAGAGAATCAAGCGTGTGTACAGCGGTGGAAATGCAGCAGTGAAAATCCGATAAATCCCATTATCAAAATAAATTTCGAAAACAAAACACCAAGACAGTGAAATAGAGAGCAATTCTTAAATAATTCACTCAGGGCATGTGATGCAACCGGGATTGACCACATCTACACCCAGAACTGGTTGAGACATAAGGCTGGACACTTCTGGCTGATAGCACTGGTGAGTTTCGGTGAGCAAATGCAGACCCTTTGAAGTCATACTGCATGGTACCCATTCCATGGGTCCCAACTCTCCAGGTTCAAGGCATTCTTCCTCCAGCTAAAACATGCATGGGAAACCCAGAGTATCGTCCACCGTGTGATTGGGAAACGATTTAAAATGCATCTCAGTTTTCGTATCCTGGTCCTCGGGTTCACCATTCCAGATGCTTTACTAACACTCTCCCCGCTTGGAGAGTCAGTGCCTTTAACCTCCTGTTTGGCACAGCTTGCCATTTCTGTGCAAGCTGAACAGGAATAGGGAGAACCAATGAGAGACTAGCTGTAGGTGCCTGCACGGGCAAATGTAACGCTCATTGCCCACCAGGAAGAGGAATTAAACAAAGGCTCAGTGTGCACTGCTGGAAACAGATTAGGGCCTGAAGCAATCCTGCGGTTTTGTGCCCAGCTCACAAGAAAGCGAGTTGAAGAAAGGAGCTCAGGGGCACTGTACTTCACAAACCTGCAGAGTTATAAATGACAGCTATCCTCCAAAAATATATTGAAGTAAGCCTGCGAAGGGGACTTGAAAGCGGGGCTGAATTTCAGGAAAACGATTGCAGGGGGTAGACTGGAATTGCCCTGAAAGCATAGGAAAAGAGGCACAACGTCGACAATGATGCACTTGGCCAAAAAGGGCGTATGCGTTTTTTCCTGAATATATTCAGGAAAAAACGCATACGCACTTTTTGGCCAACCAAGCAAGCCTGTAAAGGAAATCTGCACTACAATGAAATCTCACTGCCCCCCCGGGCAAAAGGGCCATCTGAAAAAAGTGTAAAATCCAGATAGGTAGGACAGGATATGGAGAACAGGGAGCCTTTTTATGCTGATTGGCAGGATGTAAATTGCCAGCAGCCACCCTGGAGCAGTGTATGGTGTTTCCTGAAACACGTAAGAAACAAAGCAACACAGCCTATGGCACTTCCACTTATGGTCCTATAGCTTACGGAAATTAAAATCAAAAACAGACAGCCACCCCAATATTTGGGACGGCTGTGTTCACAAGAAGCTCGTCTACAGTATCAGGTAAATATCCCAGAAAGCAAAAAGTGGATAAAGAAGTTGTGGCACGTACGTGCAATGCAATATCACTCAGCAATGAAATCTGTGTCATCAGGCCCGTAGCGGCATAGTGAGTGGATGCAGGTACGGTGATTCTACGTGAACTACGTCACACAGAAAAAGAAACATCATAAGATATCACTAATACACGGAAAGTAAACTTGACTACACATGAACTGAATTACAAAACAGAACAGGGTCTCAAATTTAGAAAACCAACTAGTGCTTGCTTATGGGGAAAGGTGCCTTGGGGTGCTGCATAAAACCAGAGACTGAAATTAGCACAGATAACTTTCCATAAGCCAAATATGTAATAGACAAGACCTACTCCTTGCTCAACGAAATGGACCCAACACCACATATTCAATGCCTAGGAATATACCAGACTAGGAAGAATCTTAAAACCCATGGATATATATGTCTCCGTAAGAGAATCAAGCGTGTGTACAGCGGCCGAAACGCAGCAGGGAAAATCCGATAAATCCCATTATCAAAATAAATTTCGAAAACAAAACACAAAGACAGTGAAATAGAGAGCTATTCTTAAATAATTCACTCAGGGCATGTGATGCAACCGGGATTGACCACATCTACACCCAGAGCTGGTTGAGACATAAGGCTGGACACTTCAGGCTGATAGCATTGATGAGTTTCGGTGAGCAAATGCAGACCCTTTGAAGTCATACTGCATGGTACCCATTCCATGGGTCCCAACTCTCCAGGTTCAAGGCATTCTTCCTCCAGCTAAAACATGCATGGGAAACCCAGAGTATCGTCCACTGTGTGATTGGGAAATGATTTAAAATGCATCT
Source organism: Phocoena phocoena (assembly GCF_963924675.1). Taxonomy (NCBI): domain Eukaryota; kingdom Metazoa; phylum Chordata; class Mammalia; order Artiodactyla; family Phocoenidae; genus Phocoena; species Phocoena phocoena. The sequence goes on from NW_027077451.1 coordinate 721,361, forward strand.
CAGTTTTCGTTTCCAGGTCCTCGGGTTCACCATTCCAGATGCTTTACTAACACTCTCCCCGCTTGGAGAGTCAGTGCCATTAAACTCCTGTTTCGCACAGCTTGCAATTTCTGTGCAAGATGAACAGGAATAGGGAGAACCAATGAGAGACTAGCTATAGGTGTCTGCACGGGCAAATGTAACGCTCATTGCCCACCAGGAAGAGGAATTAAACAAAGGCTCAGTGTGCCCTGCTGGAAACAGATTAGGGCCTGAAGCAATCCTGCGGTTTTGTGCCCAGCTCACAAGAAAGCGAGTTGAAGAAAGGAGCTCAGGGGCACTGTAATTCACAAACCTGCAGAGTTATAAATGACAGCTATCCTCCAAAAATATATTGAAGTAAGCCTGCGAAGGGGACTTGAAAGCGGGGCTGAATTTCAGGAAAACGATTGCAGGGGGTAGACTGGAATTGCCCTGAAAGCATAGGAAAAGAGGCACAACGTCGACAATGATGCACTTGGCCAAAAAGAGCGTATGCGTTTTTTCCTGAATATATTCAGGAAAAAACGCATACGCCCTTTTTGGCCAACCAAGCAAGCCTGTAAAGGAAATCTGCACTACAATGAAATCTCACTGCCCCACGGGGCAAAAGGGCCATCTGAAAAAAGTGTAAAATCCAGAAATGTAGGACAGGATATGGAGAACAGGGAGCCTTGTTATGCTGATTGGCAGGATGTAAATTGCCAGCAGCCACCCTGGAGAAGTGTATGGTGTTTCCTGAAACACGTAACAAACAAAGCAACACAGCCTATGGCACTTCCACTTATGGTCCAAAACTTACGGAAATTAAAATCAAAAACAGACAGCCACCCCAATATTTGGGACGGCTGTGTTCACAAGAAGCTCGTCTACAGTATCAGGTAAATATCCCAGAAAGCAAAAAATGGATAAAGAAGTTGTGGCACGTACGTACAATGCAATATCACTCAGCAATGAAATCTGTGTCATCAGGCCCGTAGCGGCATAGTGAGTGGATGCAGGTACGGTGATTCTACGTGAACTACGTCACACAGAAAAAGAAACATCATAAGATATCACTAATACACGGAATGTAAACTTGACTACACATGAACTGAATTACAAAAAAGAACAGGGTCTCAAATTTAGAAAACCAACTAGTGCTTGCTTATGGGGAAAGGTGCCTTGGGGTGCTGCATAAAACCAGAGACTGAAATTAGCACAGATAACTTTCCATAAGCCAAATATGTAATAGACAAGACCTACTCCTTGCTCAACGAAATGGACCCAACACCACATATTCAACGCCTAGGAATATACCTGACTAGGAAGAATCTTAAAACCCATGGATATATATGTCTCCGTAAGAGAATCAAGCGTGTGTACAGCGGCCGAAACGCAGCAGTGAAAATCGGATAAATCCCATTATCAAAATAACTTTCGAAAACAAAACACAAAGACAGTGAAATCGAGAGCAATTCTTAACTAATTCACTCAGGGCATGTGATGCAACCGGGATTGACCACATCTACACCCAGAGCTGGTTGAGACATAAGGCTGGACACTTCAGGCTGATAGCATTGGTGAGTTTCGGTGAGCAAATGCAGACCCTTTGAAGTCATACTGCATGGTACCCATTCCATGGGTCCCAACTCTCCAGGTTCAAGGGATTCTTCCTCCAGCTAAAACATGCATGGGAAACCCAGAGTATCATCCACTGTGTGATTGGGAAACGATTTAAAATGCATCTCAGTTTTCGTTTCCTGGTCCTCGGGTTCACCATTCCAGATGCTTTACTAACATTCTCCCCGCTTTGAGAGTCAGTGCCTTTAACCTCCTGTTTCGCACAGCTTGCAATTTCTGTGCAAGATGAATAGGAATAGGGAGAACCAATGAGAGACTAGCTGTAGGTGTCTGCACGGGCAAATGTTACGCTCATTGCCCACCAGGAAGAGGAATTAAACAAAGGCTCAGTGTGCCCTGCTGGAAACAGATTAGGGCCTGAAGCAATCCTGCGGTTCTGTGCCCTGCTCACAAGAAAGCGAGTTGAAGAAAGGAGCTCAGGGGCACTGTACTTCACAAACCTGCAGAGTTATAAATGACAGGTATCCTCCAAAAATATATTGAAATAAGCCTGCGAAGGGGACTTGAAAGCGGGGCTGAATTTCAGGAAAACGATTGCAGGTGGTAGACTGGAATTGCCCTGAAAGCATAGGAAAAGAGGCACAACGTCGACAATGATGCACTTGGCCAAAAAGTGCGTATGCGTTTTTTCCTGAATATATTCAGGAAAAAACGCATACGCCCTTTTTGGCCAAACAAGCAAGCCTGTAAAGGAAATCTGCACTACAATGAAATCTCACTGCCCCCCCGGGCAAAAGGGCAATCTCAAAAAAGTGTAAAATCCAGAAATGTAGGACAGGATATGGAGAACAGGGAGCTTTGTTATGCTGATTGGGCGGATGTAAATTGCCAGCAGCCAACCTGGAGAAGTGTATGGTGTTTCCTGAAACACGTAAGAAACAAAGCAACACAGCCTATGGCACTTCCACTTATGGTCCTATAGCTTACGGAAATTAAAATCAAAAACAGACAGCCACCCCAATATTTGGGACGGCTGTGTTCACAAGAAGCTCGTCTACAGTATCAGGTAAATATCCCAGAAAGCAAAAAATGGATAAAGAAGTTGTGGCACGTACGTGCAATGCAATATCACTCAGCAATGAAATCTGTGTCATCAGGCCCATAGCGGCATAGTAAGTGGATGCAGGTACGGTGATTATACGTGAACTACGTCACACAGAAAAAGAAACATCATAAGATATCACTAATACACGGAATGTAAACTTGACTACACATGAACTGAATTACAAAAAAGAACAGGGTCTCAAATTTAGAAAACCAACTAGTGCTTGCTTATGGGGAAAGGTGCGTTGGGGTGCTGCATAAAACCAGAGACTGAAATTAGCACAGATAACTTTCCATAAGCCAAATATGTAATAGACAAGACCTACTCCTTGCTCAACGAAATGGACCCAACACCACATATTCAACGCCTAGGAATATACCTGACTAGGAAGAATCTTAAAACCCATGGATATATATGTCTCTGTAAGAGAATCAAGCGTGTGTACAGCGGCCGAAACGCAGCAGTGAAAATCCGATAAATCCCATTATCAAAATAAATTTCGAAAACAAAACACAAAGACAGTGAAATAGAGAGCAATTCTTAAATAATTCACTCAGGGCATGTGATGCAACCGGGATTAACCACATCTACACCCAGAGCTGGTTGAGACATAAGGCTGGACACTTCAGGCTGATAGCATTGGTGAGTTTCGATGAGCAAATGCAGACCCTTTGAAGTCATACTGCATGGTACCCATTCCATGGGTCCCAACTCTCCAGGTTCAAGGGATTCTTCCTCCAGCTAAAACATGCATGGGAAACCCAGAGTATCGTCCACTGTGTGATTGGGAAACGATTTAAAATGCATCTCAGTTTTCGTTTCCTGGTCCTCGGGTTCACCATTCCAGATGCTTTACTAACACTCTCCCCGCTTGGAGAGTCAGTGCCTTTAACCTCCTGTTTGGCACAGCTTGCCATTTCTGTGCAAGATGGACAGGAATAGGGAGAACCAATGAGAGACTAGCTGTAGGTGTCTGCACGGGCAAATGTAACTCTCATTGCCGACCAGGAAGAGGAATTAAACCAAGGCTCAGTGTGCCCTGCTGGAAACAGATTAGGGCCTGAAGCAATCCTGCGGTTTTGTGCCCAGCTCACAAGAAAGCGAGTTGAAGAAAGGAGCTCAGGGGCACTGTACTTCACAAACCTGCAGAGTTATAAATGACAGCTATCCTCCAAAAATATATTGAAGTAAGCCTGCGAAGGGGACTTGAAAGCGGGGCTGAATTTCAGGAAAACGATTGCAGGGGGTAGACTGGAATTGCCCTGTAAGCATAGGAAAAGAGGCACAATGTCGACAATGATGCACTTGGCCAAAAAGGGCGTATGCGTTTTTCCTGAATATATTCAGGAAAAAACGCACACGCCCTTTTTGGCCAACCAAGCAAGCCTGTAAAGGAAATCTGCACTACAATGAAATCTCACTGCCCCACGGGGCAAAAGGGCACTCTGAAAAAAGTGTAAAATCCAGAAAGGTAGGACAGGATATGGAGAACAGGGAGCCTTGTTATGCTGATTGGCAGGATGTAAATTGCCAGCAACCACCCTGGAGAAGTGTATGGTGTTTCCTGAAACACGTAAGAAACAAAGCAACACAGCCTATGGCACTTCCACTTATGGTCCTATAGCTTACGGAAATTAAAATCAAAAACAGACAGCCACCCCAATATTAGGAACGGCTGTGTTCACAAGAAGCTCGTCTACAGTATCAGGTAAATATCCCAGAAAGCAAAAAATGGATAAAGAAGTTGAGGCACGTACGTACAATGCAATATCACTCAGCAATGAAATCTGTGTCATCAGGCCCGTAGCGGCATAGTGAGTGGATGCAGGTACGGTGATTCTACGTGAACTACGTCACACAGTAAAAGAAACATCATAAGATATCACTAATACACGGAATGTAAACTTGACTACACATGAACTGAATTACAAAACAGAACAGGGTCTCAAATTTAGAAAACCAACTAGTGCTTGCTTATGGGGAAAGGTGCGTTGGGGTGCTGCATAAAACCAGAGACTGAAATTAGCACAGATAACTTTCCATAAGCCAAATATGTAATAGACAAGACCTACTCCTTGCTCAACGAAATGGACCCAACACCACATATTCAACGCCTAGGAATATACCTGACTAGGAAGAATCTTAAAACCCATGGATATATATGTCTCCGTAAGAGAATCAAGCGTGTGTACAGCGGCGGAAATGCAGCAGTGAAAATCCGATAAATCCCATTATCAAAATAAATTTCGAAAACAAAACACAAAGACAGTGAAATAGAGAGCAATTCTTAAATAATTCACTCAGGGCATGTGATGCAACCGGGATTGACCACATCTACACCCAGAGCTGGTTGAGACATAAGGCTGGACACTTCAGGCTGATAGCACTGGTGAGTTTCGGTGAGCAAATGCAGACCCTTTGAAGTCATACTGCATGGTACCCATTCCATGGGTCCCAACTCTCCAGTTTCAAGGCATTCTTCCTCCAGCTAAAACATGCATGGGAAACCCAGAGTATCGTCCACTGTGTGATTGGGAAACGATTTAAAATGCATCTCAGTTTTCGTTTCCTGGTCCTCGGGTTCACCATTCCAGATGCTTTACTAACACTCTCCCCGCTTGGAGAGTCAGTGTCTTTAACCTCCTGTTTGGCACAGCTTGCCATTTCTGTGCAAGATGAACAGGAATAGGGAGAACCAATGAGAGACTAGCTGTAGGTGTCTGCACAGGCAAATGTAACGCTCATTGCCCACCAGGAAGAGGAATTAAACAAAGGCTCAGTGTGCCCTGCTGGAAACAGATTAGGGCCTGAAGCAATCCTGCGGTTTTGTGCCCAGCTCACAAGAAAGCGAGTTGAAGAAAGGAGCTCAGGGGCACTGTACTTCACAAACCTGCAGAGTTATAAATGACAGCTATCCTCCAAAAATATATTGAAGTAAGCCTGCGAAGGGGACTTGAAAGCGGGGCAGCATTTCAGGAAAACGATTGCAGGGGGTAGACTGGAATTGCCCTGAAAGCCTAGGAAAAGAGGCACAACGTCGACAATGATGCACTTGGCCAAAAATGGCGTATGCGCTTTTTCCTGAATATATTCAGGAAAAAACGCATACGCCCTTTTCGGCCAACCAAGCAAGCCTGTAAAGGAAATCTGCACTACAATGAAATCTCAGTGCCCCACGGGGCAAAAGGGCCATCTGAAAAAAGTGTAAAATCCAGAAAGCTAGGACAGGATATGGAGAACAGGGAGCCTTGTTATGCTGATTGGCAGGATGTAAATTGCCAGCAGCCACCCTGGAGAAGTGTATGGTTTTTCCTGAAACACGTAAGAAACAAAGCAACACAGCCTATGGCACATCCAGTTATTGTCCTATAGCTTACGGAAAATAAAATCAAAAACAGACAGCCACCCCAATATTTGGGACGGCTGTGTTCACAAGAAGCTCGTCTACAGTATCAGGTAAATATCCCAGAAAGCAAAAAATGGATAAAGAAGTTGTGGCACGTACGTACAATGCAATATCACTCAGCAATGAAATCTGTGTCATCAGGCCCGTAGCGGCATAGTGAGTGGATGCAGGTACGGTGATTCTACGTGAACTACATCACACAGAAAAAGAAACATCATAAGATATCACTAATACACGGAATGTAAACTTGACTACACATGAACTGAATTACAAAAAAGAACAGGGTCTCAAATTTAGAAAACCAACTAGTGCTTGCTTATGGGGAAAGGTGCCTTGGGGTGCTGCATAAAACCAGAGACTGAAATTAGCACAGATAACATTCCATAAACCAAATATGTAATAGACAAGACCTACTCCTTGCTCAACGAAATGGACCCAACACCACATATTCAACGCCTAGGAATATACCTGACTATGAAGAATCTTAAAACCCATGGATATATATGTCTCCGTAAGAGAATCAAGCGTGTGTACAGCGGCCGAAACGCAGCACTGAAAATCCGATAAATCCCATTATCAAAATAAATTTCGAAAACAAAACACAAAGACAGTGAAATAGAGAGCAATTCTTAAATAATTCACTCAGGGCATGTGATGCAACCAGGATTGACCACATCTACACCCAGAGCTGGTTGAGACATAAGGCTGGACACTTCTGGCTGATAGCACTGGTGAGTTTCGGTGAGCAAATGCAGACCCTTTGAAGTCATACTGCATGGTACCCATTCCATGGGTCCCAACTCTCCAGGTTCAAGGCATTCTTCCTCCAGCTAAAACATGCATGGGAAACCCAGAGTATCGTCCACCGTGTGATTGGGAAACGATTTAAAATGCATCTCAGTTTTCGTATCCTGGTCCTCGGGTTCACCATTCCAGATGCTTTACTAACACTCTCCCCGCTTGGAGAGTCAGTGCCTTTAACCTCCTGTTTGGCACAGCTTGCCATTTCTGTGCAAGATGAACAGGAATAGGGAGAACCAATGAGAGACTAGCTGTAGGTGTCTGCACGGGCAAATGTAACGCTCATTGCCCACCAGGAAGAGGAATTAAACAAAGGCTCAGTGTGCACTGCTGGAAACAGATTAGTGCCTGAAGCAATCCTGCGGTTTTGTGCCCTTCTCACAAGAAAGCGAGTTGAAGAAAGGAGCTCAGGGGCACTGTACTTCACAAACCTGCAGAGTTATAAATGACAGCTATCCTCCAAAAATATATTGAAGTAAGTCTGCGAAGGGGACTTGAAAGCGGGGCTGAATTTCAGGAAAACGATTGCAGGGGGTAGACTGGAATTGCCCTGAAAGCATAGGAAAAGAGGCACAACGTCGACAATGATGCACTTGGCCAAAAAGGGCGTATGCGTTTTTTCCTGAATATATTCAGGAAAAAACGCATACGCCCTTTTTGGCCAACCAAGCAAGCCTGTAAAGGAAATCTGCACTACAATGAAATCTCACTGCCCCCCCGGGCAAAAGGGCCATCTCAAAAAAGTGTAAAATCCAGAAAGGTAGGACAGGATATGGAGAACAGGGAGCCTTTTTATGCTGATTGGCAGGATGTAAATTGCCAGCAGCCACCCTGGGGAAGTGTATGGTGTTTCCTGAAACACGTAAGAAACAAAGCAACACATCCTATGGAACTTCCACTTATGGTCCTATAGATTACGGAAATTAAAATAAAATACAGACAGCCACCCCAATATTTGGGACGGCTGTGTTCACAAGAAGCTCGTCTACAGTATCAGGTAAATATCCCAGAAAGCAAAAAATGGATAAAGAAGTTGTGGCACGTACGTAAAATGCAATATCACTCAGCAATGAAATCTGTGTCATCAGGCCCGTAGCGGCATAGTGAGTGGATGCAGGTACGGTGATTCTACGTGAACTACATCACACAGAAAAAGAAACATCATAAGATATCACTAATACACGGAATGTAAACTTGACTACACATGAACTGAATTACAAAAAAGAACAGGGTCTCAAATTTAGAAAACCAACTAGTGCTTGCTTATGGGGAAAGGTGCCTTGGGGTGCTGCATAAAACCAGAGACTGAAATTAGCACAGATAACATTCCATAAGCCAAATATGTAATAGACAAGACCTACTCCTTGCTCAACGAAATGGACCCAACACCACATATTCAACGCCTAGGAATATACCTGACTATGAAGAATCTTAAAACCCATGGATATATATGTCTCCGTAAGAGAATCAAGCGTGTGTACAGCGGCCGAAACGCAGCACTGAAAATCCGATAAATCCCATTATCAAAATAAATTTCGAAAACAAAACACAAAGACAGTGAAATAGAGAGCAATTCTTAAATAATTCACTCAGGGCATGTGATGCAACCGGGATTGACCACATCTACACCCAGAGCTGGTTGAGACATAAGGCTGGACACTTCAGGCTGATAGCACTGGTGAGTTTCGGTGAGCAAATGCAGACCCTTTGAAGTCATACTGCATGGTACCCATTCCATGGGTCCCAACTCTCCAGGTTCAAGGCATTCTTCCTCCAGCTAAAACATGCATGGGAAACCCAGAGTATCGTCCACCGTGTGATTGGGAAACGATTTAAAATGCATCTCAGTTTTCGTATCCTGGTCCTCGGGTTCACCATTCCAGATGCTTTACTAACACTCTCCCCGCTTGGAGAGTCAGTGCCTTTAACCTCCTGTTTGGCACAGCTTGCCATTTCTGTGCAAGATGAACAGGAATAGGGAGAACCAATGAGAGACTAGCTGTAGGTGTCTGCACGGGCAAATGTAACGCTCATTGCCCACCAGGAAGAGGAATTAAACAAAGGCTCAGTGTGCCCTGCTGGAAACAGATTAGGGCCTGAAGCAATCCTGGGGTTTTGTGCCCAGCTCACAAGAAAGCGAGTTGAAGAAAGGAGCTCAGGGGCACTGTACTTCACAAACCTGCAGAGTTATAAATGACAGCTATCCTCCAAAAATATATTGAAGTAAGCCTGCGAAGGGGACTTGAAAGCGGGGCTGAATTTCAGGAAAACGATTGCAGGGGGTAGACTGGAATTGCCCTGAAAGCATAGGAAAAGAGGCACAACGTCGACAATGATGCACTTGGCCAAAAAGGGCGTATGCGTTTTTTCCTGAGTATATTCAGGAAAAAACGCATACGCCCTTTTTGGCCAACCAAGCAAGCCTGTAAAGGAAATCTGCACTACAATGAAATCTCACTGCCCCCACGGGCAAAAGGGCCATCTGAAAAAAGTGTAAAATCCAGAAAGGTAGGACAGGATATGGAGAACAGGGAGCCTTGTTATGCTGATTGGCAGGATGTAAATTGCCAGCAGCCACCCTGGAGAAGTGTATGGTGTTTCCTGAAACACGTAAGAAACAAAGCAACACAGCCTATGGCACTTCCACTTATGGTCCTATAGCTTACGGAAATTAAAATCAAAAACAGACAGCCACCCCAATATTTGGGATGGCTGTGTTCACAAGAAGCTCTTCTAGAGTATCAGGTAAATATCCCAGAAAGCAAAAAATGGATAAAGAAGTTGTGGCACATACGTACAATGCAATATCACTCAGCAATGAAATCTGTGTCATCAGGCCCGTAGCGGCATAGTGAGTGGATGCAGGTACGGTGATTCTACGTGAACTACGTCACACAGAAAAAGAAACATCATAAGATATCACTAATACACGGAATGTAAACTTGACTACACATGAACTGAATTTCAAAACAGAGCAGGGTCTCAAATTTAGAAAACCAACTAGTGCTTGCTTATGGGGAAAGGTGTGTTGGGGTGCTGCATAAAACCAGAGACTGAAATTAGCACAGATAACTTTCCATAAGCCAAATATGTAATAGACAAGACCTACTCCTTGCTCAACGAAATGGACCCAACACCACATATTCAACGCCTAGGAATATACCTGAGTAGGAAGAATCTTAAAACCCATGGATATATATGTCTCCGTAAGAGAATCAAGCGTGTGTACAGCGGCCGAAACGCAGCAATGAAAATCCGATAAATCCCATTATCAAAATAAATTTCGAAAACAAAACACAAAGACAGTGAAATAGAGAGCAATTCTTAAATACTTCACTCAGGGCATGTGATGCAACCGGGATTGACCACATCTACACCCAGAGCTGGTTGAGACATAAGGCTGGACACTTCAGGCTGATAGCATTGGTGAGTTTCGGTGAGCAAATGCAGACCCTTTGAAGTCATACTGCATGGTACCGATTCCATGGGTCCCAACTCTCCAGGTTCAAGGGATTCTTCCTCCAGGTAAAACATGCATGGGAAACCCAGAGTATCGTCCACTGTGTGAGTGGGAAACGATTTAAAATGCATCTCAGTTTTCGTTTCCTGGTCCTCGGGTTCACCATTCCAGATGCTTTACTAACACTCTCCCCGCTTGGAGAGTCAGTGCCTTTAACCTCCTGTTTCGCACAGCTTGCAATTTCTGTGCAAGATGAACAGGAATAGGGAGAACCAATGAGAGACTAGCTGTAGGTGTCTGCACGGGCAAATGTAACGCTCATTGCCCACCAGGAAGAGGAATTAAACAAAGGCTCAGTGTGCCCTGCTGGAAACAGATTAGGGCCTGAAGTAATCCTGTGGTTTTGTGCCCTGCTCACAAGAAAGCGAGTTGAAGAAAGGAGCTCAGGGGCACTGTACTTCACAAACCTGCAGAGTTATAAATGACAGCTATCCTCCAAAAATATATTGAAGTAAGCCTGCGAAGGGGACTTGAAAGCGGGGCAGAATTTCAAGAAAACGATTGCAGGGGGTAGACTGGAATTGCCCTGAAAGCATAGGAAAAGAGGCACAACGTCGACAATGATGCACTTGGCCAAAAAGGGCGTATGCGTTTTTTCCTGAATATATTCAGGAAAAAACGCATACGCGCTTTTTGGCCAAACAAGCAAGCCTGTAAAGGAAATCTGCACTACAATGAAATCTCACTGCCCCCCCGGGCAAAAGGGCCATCTGAAAAAAGTGTAAAATCCAGAACGGTAGGACAGGATATGGAGAACAGGGAGCCTTGTTATGCTGATTGGCAGGATGTAAATTGCCAGCAGCCACCCTGGAGAAGTGTATGGTGTTTCCTGAAACACGTAAGAAACAAAGCAACACAGCCTATGGCACTTCCACTTATGGTCCTATAGCTTAGGGAAATTAAAATCAAAAACAGACAGCCACCCCAATATTTGGGACGGCTGTGTTCACAAGAAGCTCGTCTACAGTATCAGGTAAATATCCCAGAAAGCAAAAAATGGATAAAGAAGTTGTGGCACGTACGTGCAATGCAATATCACTCAGCAATGAAATCTGTGTCATCAGGCCCGTAGCGGCATAGTAAGTGGATGCAGGTACGGTGATTCTACGTGAACTACGTCACACAGAAAAAGAAACATCATAAGATATCACTAGTACACGGAATGTAAACTTGACTACACATGAACTGAATTACAAAACAGAACAGGGTCTCAAATTTAGAAAACCAACTAGTGCTTGCTTATGGGGAAAGGTGCCTTGGGGTGCTGCATAAAACCAGAGACCGAAATTAGCACAGATAACATTCCATAAGCCAAATATGTAATAGACAAGACCTACTCCTTGCTCAACGAAATGGACTCAACACCACATATTCAACGCCTAGGAATATACCTGACTAGGAAGAATCTTAAAACCCATGGATATATATGTCTCCGTAAGAGAATCAAGCGTGTGTACAGCGGCGGAAATGCAGCAGTGAAAATCCGATAAATCCCATTATCAAAATAAATTTCGAAAACAAAACACAAAGACAGTGAAATAGAGAGCAATTCTTAAATAATTCACTCAGGGCATGTGATGCAACCGGGATTGACCACATCTACACCCAGAGCTGGTTGAGAAATAAGGCTGGACACTTTGGCTGATAGCACTGGTGAGTTTCGGTGAGCAAATGCAGACCCTTTGAAGTCATACTGCATGGTACCCATTCCATGGGTCCCAACTCTCCAGGTTCAAGGCATTCTTCCTCCAGCTAAAACATGCATGGGAAACCCAGAGTATCGTCCACCGTGTGATTGGGAAACGATTTAAAATGCATCTCAGTTTTCGTATCCTGGTCCTCGGGTTCACCATTCCAGATGCTTTACTAACACTCTCCCCGCTTGGAGAGTCAGTGCCTTTAACCTCCTGTTTGGCACAGCTTGCCATTTCTGTGCAAGATGAACAGGAATAGGGAGAACCAATGAGAGACTAGCTGTAGGTGTCTGCATGGGCAAATGTAACGCTCATTTCCCACCAGGAAGAGGAATTAAACAAAAGCTCAGTGTGCACTGCTGGAAACAGATTAGGGCCTGAAGCAATCCTGCGGTTTTGTGCCCAGCTCACAAGAAAGCGAGTTGAAGAAAGGAGCTCAGGGGCACTGTACTTCACAAACCTGCAGAGTTATAAATGACAGCTATCCTCCAAAAATATATTGAAGTAAGCCTGCGAAGGGGACTTGAAAGCGGGGCTGAATTTCAGGAAAACGATTGCAGGGGGTAGACTGGAATTGCCCTGAAAGCATAGGAAAAGAGGCACAACGTCGACAATGATGCACTTGGCCAAAAAGGGCGTATGCGTTTTTTCCTGAATATATTCAGGAAAAAACGCATACGCCCTTTTTGGCCAACCAAGCAAGCCTGTAAAGGAAATCTGCTCTACAATGAAATCTCACTGCCCCCCCGGGCAAAAGGGCCATCTGAAAAAAGTGTAAAATCCAGAAAGGTAGGACAGGATATGGAGAACAGGGAGCCTTGTTATGCTGATTGGCAGGATGTAAATTGCCAGCAGCCACCCTGGAGCAGTGTATGGTGTTTCCTGAAACACGTAAGAAACAAAGCAACACAGCCTATGGCACTTCCACTTATGGACCTATAGCTTACGGAAATTAAAATCAAAAACAGACAGCCACCCCAATATTTGGGACGGCTGTGTTCACAAGAAGCTCGTCTACAGTATCAGGTAAATATCCCAGAAAGCAAAAAATGGATAAAGAAGTTGTGGCACGTACGTACAATGAAATATCACTCAGCAATGAAATCTGTGTCATCAGGCCCGTAGCGGCATAGTGAGTGGATGCAGGTACGGTGATTCTACGTGAACTACGTCACACAGAAAAAGAAACATCATAAGATATCACTAATACACGGAATGTAAACTTGACTACACATGAACTGAATTACAAAACAGAGCAGGGTCTCAAATTTAGAAAACCAACTAGTGCTTGCTTATGGGGAAAGGTGCCTTGGGGTGCTGCATAAAACCAGAGACTGAAATTAGCACAGATAACATTCCATAAGCCAAATATGTAATAGACAAGACCTACTCCTTGCTCAACGAAATGGACTCAACACCACATATTCAACGCCTAGGAATATACCTGACTAGGAAGAATCTTAAAACCCATGGATTTATATGTCTCCGTAAGAGAATCAAGTGTGTGTACAGCGGCCGAAACGCAGCAGTGAAAATCCGATAAATCCCATAATCAAAATAAATTTCGAAAACAAAACACAAAGACAGTGAAATAGAGAGCAATTCTTAAATAATTCACTCAGGGCATGTGATGCAACCGGGATTGACCACATCTACACCCAGAGCTGGTTGAGACATAAGGCTGGACACTTCAGCCTGATAGCATTGGTGAGTTTCGGTGAGCAAATGCAGACCATTTGAAGTCATACTGCATGGTACCCATTCCATGGGTCCCAACTCTCCAGGTTCAAGGGATTCTTCCTCCAGCTAAAACATGCAAGGGAAACCCAGAGTATCATCCACCGTGTGATTGGGAAACGATTTAAAATGCATCTCAGTTTTAGTATCCTGGTCCTCGGGATCACCATTCCAGATGCTTTACTAACACTCTCCCCGCTTGGAGAGTCAGTGCCTTTAACCTCCTCTTTGGCACAGCTTGCAATTTCTGTGCAAGATGAACAGGAATAGGGAGAAACAATGAGAGAATAGCTATAGGTGTCTGCACGGGCAAATGTAACGCTCATTGCCCACCAGGAAGAGGAATTAAACAAAGGCTCAGTGTGCCCTGCTGGAAACAGATTAGGGCCTGAAGCAATCCTGCGGTTTTGTGCCCAGCTCACAAGAAAGCGAGTTGAAGAAAGGAGCTCAGGGGCACTGTAATTCACAAACATGCAGAGTTATAAATAAAAGCTATCCTCAAAAATATATTGAAGTAAGCCTGCGAAGGGGACTGGAAAGCGGGGCAGAATTTCAGGAAAACGATTGAAGGGTGTAGACTGGAATTGCCTTGAAAGCATAGGAAAAGAGGAAGAACGTCGACAATGATGCACTTGGCCAAAAAGTGCGTATGCGTTTTTTCCTGAATATATTCAGGAAAAAACGCATACGCACTTTTTGGCCAACCAAGCAAGCCTGTAAAGAAATCTGCACTACAATGAAGTCTCACTGCCCCCCGGGCAAAAGGGCCATCTGAAAAAAGTGTAAAATCCAGAAAGGTAGGACAGGATATGGAGAACAGTGAGCCTTGTTATGCCGATTGGCAGGATGTAAATTGCCAGCAGCCAACCTGGAGAAGTGTATGGTGTTTCCTGAAACACGTAAGAAATAAAGCAACACAGCCTATGGCACTTGCACTTATGGTCCTATAGCTTAGGGAAATTAAAATCAAAAACAGACAGCCACCCCAATGTTTGGGACGGCTGTGTTCACAGGAAGCTCGTCTACAGTACCAGGTAAATATCCCAGAAAGCAAAAAATGGATAAAGAAGTTGTGGCACGTACGTGCAATGCAGTATCACTCAGCAATGAAATCTGTGTCATCAGGCCCATAGCGGTTAGTGAGTGGATGCATGTACGGTGATTCTACGTGAACTACGTCACACAGAAATAGAAACATCATAAGATATCACTGATACACGGAATGTAAACTTGACTACACATGAACTGAATTACAAAACAGAACAGGGTCTCAAATTTAGAAAACCAACTAGAGCTTGCTTATGGGGAAAGGTGCGTTGGGGTGCTGCATAAAACCAGAAACTGAAATTAGCACAGATAACTTTCCATAAGCCAAATATATAATAGACAAGACCTACCACTTGCTCAAAGAAATAGACCCAACACCACATGTTCAACGCCTAGGAATATACATGACTAAGAAGAATCTTAAAACCCATGGATATATATGTTTCCGTAAGAGAATCAAGCATGTGTACAGCGGCCGAAACGCAGCAGTGATAATCCGATAAATCCCATTATCAAAATAAATTTCGAAAACAAAACACAAAGACAGTGAAATAGAGAGCAATTCTTAAATAATTCACTCAGGGCATGTGATGCAACCGGGATTGACCACATCTACACCCAGAGCTGGTTGAGACATAAGGCTGGACACTTCAGGCTGATAGCATTGGTGAGTTTCGGTGAGCAAATGCAGACCCTTTGAAGTCATACTGCATGGTACCCATTCCATGGGTCCCAACTCTCCAGGTTCAAGGGATTCTTCCTCCAGCTAAAACATGCATTGGAAACCCAGAGTATCGTCCACCGTGTGATTGGGAAACGATTTAAAATGCATCTCAGTTTTCGTATCCTGGTCCTCGGGTTCACCATTCCAGATGCTTTACTAACACTCTCCCCGCTTGGAGAGTCAGTGCCTTTAACCTCCTGTTTGGCACAGCTTGCAATTTCTGTGCAAGATGAACAGGAATAGGGAGAACCAATGAGAGACTAGCTGTAGGTGTCTGCACAGGCAAATGTAACGCTCATTGCCCACCAGGAAGGGGAATTAAACAAAGGCTCAGTGTGCCCTGCTGGAAACAGATTAGGGCCTGAAGCAATCCTGCGGTTTTGTGCCCAGCTCACAAGAAAGCGAGTTGAAGAAAGGAGCTCAGGGGCACTGTAATTCACAAACCTGCAGAGTTATAAATGACAGCTATCTTCCAAAAGTATATTGAAGTAAGTCTGCGAAGGGGACTTGAAAGCGGGGCAGAATTTCAGGAAAACGATTGCAGGGGGTAGACTGGAATTGCCCTGAAAGCATAGGAAAAGAGGCACAACGTCGACAATGATGCACTTGGCCAAAAAGGGCGTATGCGTTTTTTCCTGAATATATTCAGGAAAAAACGCATACGCCCTTTTTGGCCAACCAAGCAAGCCTGTAAAGGAAATCTGCACTACAATGGAGTCTCACTGCCCCCCGGGCAAGAGGGCCATTTGAAAAAAGTGTAAAATGCAGAAAGGTAGGACAGGATATGGAGAACAGGGAGACTTGTTATGCTGATTGGCAGGATGTAAATTGCCAGCAGCCACCTTGGAGAAGTGTATGGTGTTTCCTGAAACACCTAAGAAACAAAGCAACACAGCGTATGGCACTTCCACTTATGGTCCTATAGCTTACGGAAATTAAAATCAAAAACAGACAGCCACCCCAATATTTGGGACGGCTGTGTTCACAAGAAGCTCGTCTACAGTATCAGGTAAATATCCCAGAAAGCAAGAAATGGATAAAGAAGTTGTGGCACGTACGTACAATGCAATATCACTCAGCAATGAAATCTGTGTCATCAGGCCTGTAGCGGCATAGTGAGTGGATGCAGGTATGGTGATTCTACGTGAACTACGTCACACAGAAAAAGAAACATCATAAGATATCACTAATACACGGAATGTAAACTTGACTACACATGAACTGAATTACAAAACAGAACAGGGTCTCAAATTTGGAAAATCAACTAGTGCTTGCTTATGGGGAAAGGCGCCTTGGGGTGCTGCATAAAACCAGAGACTGAAATTAGCACAGATAACATTCCATAAGCCAAATATGTAATAGACAAGGCCTACTCCTTGCTCAACGAAATGGACCCAACAGCACATATTCAACGCCTAGGAATATACCTGACTAGGAAGAATCTTCAAACCCATGGATATATATGTCTCCGTAAGAGAATCAAGCGTGTGTACAGTGGCCGAAACGCAGCAGTGAAAATCCGATAAATCCCATTATCAAAATAAATTTCGAAAACAAAACACAAAGACAGTGAAATAGAGAGCAATTCTTAAATAATTCACTCAGGGCATGTGATGCAAACGGGATTGACCACATCTACACCCACAGCTGGTTGAGACATAAGGCTGGGCACTTCAGGCTGATAGCATTGGTGAGTTTTGGTGAGCAAATGCAGACCCTTTGAAGTCATACTGCATGGTACCCATTCCATGGGTCCCAACTCTCCAGGTTCAAGGGATTCTTCCTCCAGCTAAAACATGCATGGGAAACCCAGAGTATCGTCCACCGTGTGATTGGGAAACGATTTAAAATGCATCTCAGTTTTCGTATCCTGGTCCTCGGGTTCACCATTCCAGATGCTTTACTAACACTCTCCCCGCTTGGAGAGTCAGTGCCTTTAACCTCCTCTTTGGCACAGCTTGCAATTTCTGTGCAAGATGAACAGGAATAGGGAGAACCAATGAGAGACTAGCTGTAGGTGTCTGCACGGGCAAATGCAATGCTCATTTCCCACCAGGAAGAGGAATTAAACAAATGCTCAGCGTGCCCTGCTGGAAAGAGATTAGTGCCTGAAGCAATCCTGCGGTTTTGTGCCCAGCTCACAAGAAAGCGAGTTGAAGATAGGAGCTCAGGGGCACTGTAATTCACAAACCTGCAGAGTTATAAATGACAGCTGTCCTCCAAAAATATATTGAAGTAAGCCTGCAAAGGGGACTTGAAAGCGGGGCAGAAATTCAGGAAAACGATTGAAGGGTTAAACTGGAATTGCACTTAAAGAAAAGGAAAAGAGGCAGAACGTCGATAATGATGCACTTGTCGAAAAAGTGCGGATGCTTTTTTCCCTAAATATATTCAGGAAAAAACGCATACGCACTTTTTGGCCAACCAAGAAGCTTGTAAATAAACCTGCACTACAATGAAATCTCAGTGCCCCCCAGGGCAAAAGGGCCATTTAAAAAAATTGTAAAATCCAGAAACGGAGGACAGGCAATGGAAAACAGGGATCCTTATTATGCTGATGCATATGATGTAAATTGCCGACAGCCATTCTGGAGAAGTGTTATGTGTTTCCTGAAACACGTAAGAAACAAAGCAACACAGCCTATGGCACTTCCACTTATGGTCCTACAGCTTAGGGAAATTAAAATCAAAAACACCCAGCCACCTCAAAATTTGGGACCTCTCTGTTCACAAGAACCTCGTTTACAGTACCAGGTAAATATCTCAGAGAGCAAACAATGGATAAAGAAGTTGCGGTACGTACGTACAATGGAATATCACTCAGCAATGAAATCTGTGTCATCAGGCCCGTAGTGGCATAGTGAGTGGATACAGGTATGGTGATTCTACGTGAAATAAGTCACACATAAAAAGAAACATCATAAAATATCACTAATACACAGTATGTAAACTTGACTACACATGAACTGAATTACAAAACAGAACAGTGTCAAATTTAGAAAACCAACTTGTGCTTTCTTATGGAGAAAGGTGCGTTGGAGTGCTGCATAAAACCAGAGACTGAAATTAGCACAGATACCGTTCCATAAGCCAAATATGTAATAGACAAGACCTACTCCTTGCTCAACGAAATGGACTCAACACCACATATTCAACGCCTAGGAATATACCTGACTAGGAAGAATCTTAAAACCCATGGATATTTATGTCTCCGTGAGAGAATCAAGAGTGTGTACAGCGGCATTAACGCAGCAGTGAAAATCCGATAAATCCCAGTGTCAAAAAAAATTTCAAAAACAAAACACAATGACAGTGGAATAGAGAGCAATTCTTAAATAACTCACACAGGGCATGTGATGCAACCTGTTTTACCACATCTACACCCAGAGCTGGGTGAGAGATAAGGCTTGACCCTTTGGGCTGATAGCATTGGTGAGGTTCAGTGAGCAAATGCAGACCCTTTGATGTCATACTGCCTGGTACCCATTCCATGGTTCCCAACTCTCCAGGTTCAAGGGATTCTTCCTTCTGCTAAAATTTGCATGGGAAACCCAGAGTATGCTCCACCGTGTGACTGGGAAACCTTTTTACATGCATGTCTGTTTTCGTCCCCTGGTACTCAGGTTCACCATTCCAGACCCTTTTCTTACACTCTCCCCATTTGGAGAGTCAGTGCCTTTAACCTCCTGTTTGGCACTGTTTGCAATTTCTGCGCAAGATGAACAGGAATAAGGAGAACCAATGGGAGACTATCTGTAGGTGTGTGCACGGGCAAATATTTTTTTAACATCTTTATTGGGGTATAATTGCTTTACAATGGTGTGTTAGTTTTTGCTTTATAACAAAGTGAATCAGCTATACATATACATATGCTCCCTGTGTCTTCCCTCTTGTGTCTCCCTCCCTCCCTCTCTCCCCCTTCCACCCCTCCAGGCTGTCCCAACGCCCCGAGCTAATATCCCTGTGCCTTGCGGCTGCTTCCCCCTTGCTATCTACCTTACTACATTTGTTAGTGTGTATATGTCCATGACTCTCTCTCGCCCTGTCAAAACTCACCATTCCCCCTCCCCATATCCTCAATTCCGTTCTCCAGTAGGTCTGTGCCTCTATTCCTGTCTTATCCCTAGGTTCTTCATGACATTTTTTTCCTTTAAATTCCATATATATGTGTTAGCATACGCTATTTGTCTTTTTCTTTCTGACTTACTTCACTCTGTATGACAGACTCTAGGTCTATCCATCTCATTACAAATAACTCAGTTTCATTTCTTTTTAAGGCTGAGTAATATTCCATTGTGTATATGTGCCACATCTTCTTTATCCATTCGTCCGATGATGGGCGCTTAGGTTCTTTCCATCTCCGGGCTATTGTAAATAGAGCTGCAATGAACATTTTGGTACATGACTCTTTTTGAATTTTGGTTTTCTCAGGGTATATGCCCAGTATGCACGGGCAATTTTAACACTCACTTCCCAACAGGAAAAGGAATTAACCAAAGGCTCAGCATGCTGTGCTGGAACAAGATTAGGGCCTGAAGCAATCCTGCGGTTTTGTGGCCAGCTCACAAGAAAGCGAGTTGAGGAAAGGAGCTCAGGGGCACTGTCATTCACATACCTGCAGACTTATAAATGACAGAAATCGTACAAAAATATATTGAATTAAGGCTGCGAAGAGGACTTGAAAGTGGGGCAGAATTGCTGGAATCCGATTTCAGGAGGTAGACGTGAATTGCTCTGAAAGCATAAGAGAAGTGGCAGAACCTCGTCAATGAAACACTTGGCCAAAAAGGGCATATGCATTTTTTCCAGGGCCATCATTCACGGGAGTAGGAGGCTCCCAGCATGCTCCAGTGGCCAACAGAGGGCCCACGTCGCCAAGGCGATGTGAGCTAGCCAGGCAGGAGTGACCTGACATCAGAGGGCCCACCTCACAGAATGGTAGGGAACCCAGCCAGGATCAGACTCTCCCCAGAGGGCCCACATCACCAAGGTGATGGGAACCAGGCAGGAGTGTCCTCACACCCGTGGGGCCACATCATCAAAAGTTGAGGTACCCAGCACATGTGGCCTCAAACCAGAGGACCCACATCACCATGGGTTTCGGAGTGAGGCAGGCAGGATTAACCTCACAACACATGTCCCATTGTATACAAAAGGTGTGGAAACCAGCAGTTGGATCTTCCTAGCAGGCGGCCCAGAGCACTGAGGCTATGAGATCCAGGCCGGCATGAACTCACAACAGAGGGCCCTCATTGTGATTCTGTAAGCAACCCAGCCGTTGTGACCTCAGAGCAGAAGGCCCACATCCCCATGGGGAAGGGAAACAAGCAGGAGTGTCATCGCAAGAGTGGGCACACATGAAAAAATGTGGGGAGCCCAGCAATTAGTGCCTGATGCCAGAGGGCCCTCATCACCGAGGGGCGGTGGCTCCCAGCCAGCTCCGACTGCTACCAGAGGGGCGACGTCGCCAATGCGGAGTGCGACAACCAGGCAGGAGTGACCTCAGAGCAGAGGGTCAACCTCACAGAAGTGTGAAGAACTAAAGAGGATCAGATTCTCACCAGAGGGCCCACATCACCAAGGGAATGGGAACCAGGCAGGAGTGTCCTCACACTAGTGGGGCCACATCACCGAAAAGTGAGGGACCCAGCACACGTGGCCTCAAACCAGAGGACACACATCACAAGGGAGCTGGGATTGAGGCAGGCAGGAGGAGCCTCAAAACAGAGGGACCATAGAATTAAAGAGGTGAAGAATCCCGCAGTTGGAACCTCCCAGCAGGCGGCCAGGAGCAGCGAGACTATGGGATCCAGGCCGGAGTGATCTCACACCAGAGGGCCGTCATCATGAAACTGTGAGCAACCTAGGCGTTGGGATCTCAGAGCAGAAGGCCCACATTCCCATGGGGTTGGGAACCTGTCAGAAGTGTACTCGCACCACAGGGCACACATCAGAGAATTTAGGGAACCCAGGAGTTAGGGCCTGACGCCAGAGGGCCCTCATTACCAAGGGGAGGAGACTCCAATCAGGCACCAACACCCAACTGAGGTCCCACGTCGCCAAGGTGACGTGTGACAGCCAGGTAGGAGTGACCTCACCGCAGAGGGCCTACCTCACAGAAGGGTGAGGAACACAGCCAGGATAAGACTCTCACCAGAGGGCCCACATCACCAAGGTGATCAGAACCAGGCAGGAGAGTCTTCACACCAGTGTGGCCACATCATAGAAAGGTGAGGAACCCAGCACATGTGGCCTAAACCAGAAGACCCACATCTCCAAGGGGCTCGGAATGAGGCAGGCAGGAGTAGCCTCACAACACAGGGCCCATAGAATAAAAAAGCTGAGGAATCCAGCAATGGGAACCTCCCAGCAGGCGGCCAAGAGCACCAAGTCTATGCGATTCAGGCCGCAGTAAACTCACAGCAGAGGGTCCACATCATGAAACTGCGAGCAACCCAGCCATTTGGACCTCAGAGCAGAAGGTCCACATCCCCAAGGTGTTGGGAGCATGGCAGGAGTGTCCTCGCACCACTTAGCACATATCAGAAAATGTGGGTACCCAGCAGTTAGGGCCTGACGCCAGAGGGCCCTCATCACTGAGGGGAGGAGGCTCCCAGCATGTTCCAACTACCACAAGAGGGCCCACGTTGCCAAGGCGGGGTGTGCCAGCCAGGCAGGAGTGACCTCACAGCAGACGGCCCACCTCAAAGAAGTGTGAGGAACCCAACCAGGATCAGACTCTCACCAGAGGGCCCATATCACCAAGGGGACGGGAACCAGGCACGAGTGTCCTCACACCAGTGGGGCCACATCACTAAAAGATGAGGAAACTGGCACATGTGGCCACAAACCAGAGGACCTACATCACCAAGGGGCTGGGAGTGACACAGGCAGGAGGAGCCTCCCAACACAGGGCCCAAAGAATAAAAAAGGTGAGGAACCCAGCAGTTGGAACTTCCCAGCAGGCGGCCCAGAGTACAGAGGCTATGGGATCTAGGAATGAGTGAACTAACACCAGAGAGCTAACATCAGGAAACTGTGAGCAACCCAGTCGTTGGAACCTCAGAGCAGAAGGCCCATATCGCCATGGGGATGGGAACATTTCACGAGTATCCTGGCATCACTGGGCTCACATCAGAAAACCTGGGGAGCCCAGCAGTTAGAGCCTGACGCCAGAGGGACCTCATCACCGAGGACAGGAGTCTCCAAAAGGATCCAACTGCCACCAGAGGGCCGACGTCACCAAGGCAATGGGAGCAAGCCAGGCAGGAGTTACCTCAGAGCACAGGGCCCACCTCACAGAACGGTAAGGAACCCAGCCAGGATCAGACTCTCACCAGAGGGGCCACATCACCAAGGGGCTGGGAAACAGGCACGAGTGTCCTCACACCATTGGGGCCACATCATCGAAAGGTGAGGGACCCAGCACACGTGGCCTCACACCAGAGGACACACATCACAACGGGGCTGGGATTGAGGCAGGCAGGAGGAGCCTCAAAACAGAGGGCCCATAGAATAAAAAAGGTGAGGAATCCCGCAGTTGGAACCTCCCAGCAGGCGCCCAGGAGCAGCAAGCCTATGGGATCTAGGCCGGAATGAACGCACATCAGAGGGCCCTCATCATGAAACTGTGAGCACCCCAGCCGTTGGGACCTCAGAGCAGAAGGCCCAAATTCCCATGGGGTTGGGAACCTGACAGGAGTGTACTCGCACCACAGGTCGCACATCTGCAAATTTTGGGAGCCCAGGAGTTAGGGTCTGACGCAAGAGGGCCCTCATTACCGAGGGACGGAGACTCGCAGCAGACACCAACTCCCAACTGAGGGCCCACGTCACCAAGGTGATGTGTGCCAGCCAGGCAGGAGTGACCTCACCGCAGAGGGCCTACCTCACAGAAGGGTGAGGAAACCAGCCAGGATAAGACTCTCACCAGAGGGCCCACATCACCAAGGGGATCGGAACCAGGCAGG
This sequence comes from Phocoena phocoena, assembly GCF_963924675.1. NCBI lineage: Eukaryota > Metazoa > Chordata > Mammalia > Artiodactyla > Phocoenidae > Phocoena > Phocoena phocoena. Next base: position 744,946 of record NW_027077451.1, read on the forward strand.
AGGGTCCTCACACCAGTGTGGCCACATTATAGAAAGGTGAGGAACCCAGAACATGTGGCCTAAAACAGGGGACCCACATCTCCAAGGGGCTAGGAGTGAGGCAAGCAGGAGTATCCTCACAAAACAGAGCCCACAGAATAAAAGTTGTGAGGAATCCAGCAGTTGGAACCGGCCAGTAGGCCGCCCAGAGCACAGAGTCTATGGGATCCAGGCCACAGCAAACTCACAGCAGAGGTCCCACATCATGAAACTGTGAGCAACCCAGCGGATGGGACCTCAGAGCAGAAGGCCCACATCCCTATGGGGATGGGAACCTGACAGGAGTGTCCTCGGCCCACTTCCACGAATCAGAAAATGTGGGAACCCAGCAGTTAGGACCTGAGGCCAGAGGACCCTCATCACCGAGGGGAGGAGGCTCCCAGCAGGCTCCAACTGCCACCATAAGGCCGATGTCACCAAGGCGGGGTGTGCCAACCAGGCAGGAGTGACCTCAGAGCAGAAAGCCCACCTCACAGAAGTGTGAGGAACCCAACAAGGATCAGACTGTCACCAGAGGGCCAACATCACCAAGGGAATGGGAACCAGGCAGGAGTGTCCTCACACCAGTGGGGCTACATCACCATAATTTGAGGGACCCAGCACACGTGGCCTCAAACCTGAGGACACACATCACCAAGGGGCTGGGAGTGAGGCAGGCCAGAGGATCCTCAAAACAGAGGGACCATAGAATAAAAAAGGGGAGGAATCCCACAGTTGGAACCTCCAGCAGGCAGCCAGGAGCAGCGAGGCTATGGGATCTAGGCAGGAGTGAACTCACACCAGAGGGCCCTCATCATGAAACTGTGAGCAACACAGCCGTTGGGACCTCAGAGCAGAAGGCTCACATCCCCATGGGGATGGGAACCTGGCAGGAGTGTCCTTGCACCACTTAGCACGAATCAGAAAATGTGGGAACCCAGCAGTTAGGGCCTGAGGCCAGAGGGCCCTCATCACTGAGGGGAGGAGGCTCCCAGCAGGCTCCAACTGCCACCATATGGCCGACGTTGCCAAGGCGGGGTGTGCCAGCCAGGCAGGAGTGAGCTCAGAGCAGAGGGCCCACCTCACAGAAGGGTGAGGAACCTAAGCAGGATCAGACTCTCACCAGAGGGCCAACATCACCAAGGTGATGGGAACCAGGCAAGAGTGTCCTAACAGCAGTGGGGCCAACATCACCAAGGGAATGGGAACCAGGCAAGAGTGTCCTCACACCAGTGTGGCCACATTATAGAAAGGTGAGGAACACAGCACATGTGGCCTCAAACAAGGGGACACACATCACGAAGGGGCTGGGAGTGAGGCATGCAGGAGGAGACGCACAACCGAGGGCCCATAGAATAAAAAAGGTGAGGAATCGAGAAGTTGGAAACTCCAAGCTGGAGGCCCAGAGCACTGACACTATGGGATACAGGCCAGAGTGAACACACAGCAAAGGGCCCACATCATGAAACTGTGAGCAACCCAGCAGTTGGGACCACAGAACAGAAGTCCCACATGCCCATGGGGATGGGAACCTGGCAGGAGTGACTCGCACCACTGGGCACACATCAGAAAATGTGTGGAGCCCAGCACTTAGGGCCTGACACCAGAAGGCCCTCATCACTGAGGGGAGGAGGCCCCAGCACACTCCAACTGCCACCAGAGGGTCCACATCGCCAAGGCGACGTGCGCCAGCCAGGCAGGATTGACCTCACAGCAGAGGGCCCACATCATGAAAGTGTGAGCAACCCAGCCGTTAGGACCTCAGAACAGAAGGCCCACACGCTCATGAGGATGGGAACCTGGCAGGAGTGCCCTCGTACCACTTAGCACGTATCAGAAAATGTGGGAACCCCGCCATTAGGGTCTGACGCCAGAGGGCCTCATCACCGCGGGAAGGAGGCTCCCAGCAGGCTCCAACTGCCACCAGGGTGCCGAAGTCAACAAGGCGGGTTGTGCCAGTCAGGCAGGAGTGACCTCAGAGAAGAGGGCTCACCTCACGGATGTGTGAGGAACCCAACCAGGATCAGAGTCTCACCAGAGGGCCCACATCACCAAGGGGATGGGAACCAGGCAGGAGTGTCCACACACCAGTGGGGCCACATCATCAAAAGATGAGGAACCCATCACATATGGCCTCAAACCTGAGGACATACATCACCATGTGGCTGGGAGTGAGGCAGGTATCTGGAGGGGCACATTTAACTCTAATTTCCCACCAGGAAGAGGAATTAACCAAAGGCTCAGAGTGCCGTGCTGGACCCTGATTATGGCCTGAAGCAAACCTGCAGTTTTGTGGCCAGCTTACAAGGAAGCGAGTTAAGAAAGGAGCTCAGGGGCACTGTAATTCACAAACCTGCAGAGATAAATGACAGCTATTGGCAAAAATATATCGAAGTAAGTCTGCAAAGAGGACTTGAAAACGAGGCAGAATTGCAGGAATCATATTTCAAGAGGTAGATTGGAATTGCATTTAAAGCATATGAAAAGCGGCAGATCTTTGACAGTGATGCACATGGACAAAAAGTGCGTATACATTTTTCCTGAATATATTCAGGAAAAAACGCATATGAACATTTTGGCCAACCAAGCACTCCAGCAATGGAAATCCACACTACAATGAAGTCACATTTCCCATTCGTCAAAAAGGCCATCTGAATAAAGTGTAAAAACCAGAAACACAGGACAGGCCATGGAGAACAGGGAGCCGTGTTATGCTGATGGGCGGGTTGTAAATTGCCAACAGACACTCTGGAGATGTTCATGGTGTATCCTGAAACATCTAAAAAACAAAGCTACAGAGCCTAGGGCACTTCCACTTTTGGCCCTATAGCTTAGGAAAATTAAAATCAACAAGACACAGCCAACACAAAATTTAGGGCTGCTGTGTTTACAAGAACCTCGAGTCCAGTACAAATTAAATATCCCAGAAAGAAAAAAATGGATAAAGAAGTTGTGCTACTTACGTACAACGGAATATCACTCAGCAGTGAAATCAATGTCATCAGGCCTGTAGCAGCAAATTGAGTGGATTTAATTATGATGATTCTAAGAGAAATATATCACACAAAGAAAGATAATTATCATAAGATATCACTAATAGAGGGAGTGTAAACTTGGCTACACATAAACTGAATTACAAAACCGAACAGAGTCTCACATTTAGATAAAAACCTTATGCTTGCTTAAGGGGAAAGTTGAGTTGGGCTGCTGTATAAAAACAGATTGAAATTAGCACACATACCATTCCATAAGCCAAATACGTAATAAACAAGACCTACTCTTTGCTCAACGAAATAGACTCATCCATGGTGTATCACCTCACACCTATTAGAATGGGCATCATCAGAAAATCTACAAACAACAAATGCTGGAAACGGTGTGGAGATAAGGAATCCTCTTCCACTATTGTTGGGAACGTAAATTGATACAGTCACTGTGGAGAACATTATGGAGTTTCTTATAAAACTAAGAATAGAATTACCATATGATACAGCAATCCCTCTACTGGGCATATACCCAGACAAAACCATAAATCAAAAAGAGACATTCACCACAATGTTCATTGCATCACTATTTACACTATCCAGGAAATGGAAGCAACCTAAATGCCCACAGACAGACGAATGCATAAAGATGTGGTACATATATAAAATGGAATATTACTAAGCCATAAAAAGGAATGAAATTGGGACATTTGTAGAGACGTTGATGGATCTAGAGACTGTCATACAGAGTGAAGTAAGTCAGAAAGAGAAAAACAAATCTTGTATATTAATGCATATATGTGGAACCTAGAAAAATTGTACAGATGAACCGTTTTGCAAGGCAGAAATAGAGCAATACATGTATACAACAAACGTATGGACAACAAGGGGGGAAAGCTGTTGGGGATGGTGGTGGGAGGAGTTGAGATATTGGGATTGGTATGTATACATTTATATGTATAAAGTAGATAACCAAAAACAACCTGCTGTATAAAAATATAAAATTAAATTCAAAATAAAAAAATAAAATTAAAAAAAGTAAAACAGAAAAATATTCTTCCCTTCACATACATGTATTTATATGAATAAATTATTTCCATGCTTATATCTGTAAATACACAAAAGAGGAATAAAATCTACCTTGAACCAAAAACGAAAAAAAGATAAAAAAGAACAGAACCCACCAGTTACACAGAGGAAAACCGTTTCAGGGCACTTGCTCCAATTGCAAACAATTCTGAAGTTGGTCAGTGGTGGGGAATCATCTCCCATTCAGCCAGCATGCTCCTCGCAACAAGCGTTCTCACTGCAAAGCTGGGGGACCGTGCCGAGGTATCTGTGAGTAAACGTGGGCCGAGCCCCAGGCAAGCTGCTGCTGAAATGTTCCCACCCTTCCAAGGCTAAACACCTGAATATGTACAAGGACTTGAAAACCTAGAGGAAGGGCCATGGAGCCACATGAGGGACAGCATGCCAGCCGACTTGGTGCCTGCAGGCCAGCCAGGATGGTCCTGGCCCTGGGTGCTCTTCTGGAAGCTCTCCATTTCCCTGCCTGAGATACCCCTGCTGTCCCGGCCCCCACTGCTTTCTTCCTTCCTCACCTGTGCCCAGGGAGAAATTCCAGCGGCAGGTGTGGGTGACACATCCTCTTCTTTAGCAGGTAGCATCTTGGCAACTGCTGCAGAAAGTCCAGCAGAGCCCCACTCACACTGGGACACCCACAAAGCCGTGGCCTCTCACTCCCTCCCACCAGCCCAGCCCCGAGACTGCTGACAGGGCAGAGAAAATGGCGTCAGGCACAGCTGCAGGGGCTCTTGCTGCCTGGAGCGGTGTTTATATTGATCTCAACCCAGGCACACCTGGGGAGGGCTGGCCGGCACGGTCAGGCTTCCCAAGCCAGCCAATAATCACCCCTCAGGGGCTCACAGTTGCTGAAAATGGAACTTGCTGAATTGGCCAGGTCCAAGGAACAGGTGTGGGCTCCTGAGAGTCAGGATAGACAAGGGGCTGCAGCTCTGGCTTGTTTTCTAATTATATTATCTGGCCCATGAGTGGGAGACAACTTCAAGAAAACCCTCTCCTAATGAGAGGAACCCAGGAGTCAGGGAGAGGAGGGGTGGGTGGTGGTTGGAGACAGAGGCCTGGTGCCCCGGGTGCAGTGGAAGTCTCTGGAAGACCAGGTGGAGGAGGCCGCACAGAGTGATGCCCAGGGTCACAGACCTGTCAGAGCTGCTGTTTGTTAGTTCAAGTCCTGCTCTGAGGTGCTCTGTGTCAGATCTGAGCGACAGGTGAGCTGGGAGTGCTCTGCAATGAGGGCTATGTGCACGGTTCCTGTGTGCCCAGCCCTGCCAAGGTACCTGCAAGGGTAGCTCTGTATCCTGGGAGGGGTCTGACCACGGGAGCCCCATGGACTGCAGAGGACCTGCCCAGGGAATCCCATATCCTGGGAGGGGCCTGAACACGAGAGCCCCGTGGGCTGGGGTGGGGGTAGGGTACCTGCCCAGGTGAGCTCCATATCCTGGGATTGGCCTGACCTCGAGAGCCCCATGGGCTGCTGGAGTCCTGGTAAAGGATGTCAGGACAGTCAGTGAAGCCACTGAGGATATACCTCCAGTAGTTCCTAAATCCTACACCCTGCTGGTCATTCTACCAACCACCAGGACTTGGTATTCTGTATTAGTCTTCACTGATGCCTTCTTTTGTATTCCATTAGTCCCAGAGTCACAAGAAATTTTGGCTTGTGAGTGACAGGACTCAACATACAACTAAAACAATACTTCCAGGCTGTCTTGCCCCAAGGGTTCAAAAATTCCCACACCATCTTTGGGGAAAGCTCAGCTAAAGACCTAAAAGTTCTACCTCTGGAAAAGGAAACACTCCTTCAATATTCAGACGACATTCTGATCGCCAGCCCTACTAAGGAGGCCTCAGAACTACCAAGCCAATAAAGGATAGAAGTTGTCCACGAAAAAGCTCAAGTATCACAGACTACGGTGACCTGCCTGGGCTTCATTCTCACAGAAGGTCGGAGAAGCCCATCCCAGGAAAGGGAAGAAACAATTTACAGCCTTACCCCTTTCTGAAACTAGAAGACAGCTTAGGGGTTCCTGGGGAAGCCAGGGTTTCCTGCCTCTGGATCCCTAACTACAGTCTACTAGCTGGGCCTCTATATGAAACACTGAAAGGAAAAGATGATGATCCTTTTGAATAGAATCCAGAAGTGGCCTTTCAAGAATGGAAAGAGCAGTCAATTCAGACCCTTGCCCTGGAACTCCCTAATTTAGCTAAACCCTTTGACCTTTACATTCCTGGTGAAAGGTGAATCGCCATTGGAGTATTAGTGCAAAAACTGGGACCACTTGAAATGGAACAATGCAAGAATGCCATCCAGGTAGGATAAACTATGGTCACCAAGGGGCTTGGCCCACCGCCACATCTGGCCAAGATACTGGTGGTATCTGAAAACCTGGAAATCAGCAGCCCAAAAGGCCACCTCCCTTCTAAGGGAAACAGACCCCATGTGGTGATCCTAACCCCCAACCATGCCCTGAAGTTGCAGGGTTTGCTCCGTGGGCACACTGACCTCGATTGAGGAGGCCCTCCAACTCCAACCTCCAGAGAGATAACCGGGGGCAACGGGGCACCATGACGACCCGTGTGACCATCACTTGACCTGGAGTTTCTCTCATAAAACAACAAGAGTGTGTCCCAAAAGAGTAGACTACTGCTTGCAGTACTTACTGTACCCAGAGGGGAGCTAATAATCTTGGCGGGGGAACCGTATATCATGCTGTCACCATAGAAAAGCCTACAGACACCCTGATGATGGTGGCCAATAAGACCGGCTGGACTCCTGTTTACTTCCAAAGGCTCTTGACTCAGTGACCATCATGATCCTTCATCACCACTGACCCTGGACTGTCTGGGAGCTGAGCGGGCAGGATCCTGACACCTGGTGCTGTTTTTACGTTAATTCAGGGGCCTAATGGAAGAAAGCGCAGACTGTTGGTCAGAGCATCTAGGCTGGCAGAAACGGTCAGTCAGAGCATCTAGGCTGGCAGAAACGGTCAGCCTAAGGTGGCCGAACAAATGTGGGGCGGAGTGAAACTGGACCTCACAGCGCCACTGCACATCTCCTTTCTGGACCCTTAAAGGTCATTAGAATCTATAACACTTCCAATACTGGTGCTCAGGTGGACGAGCAGGGAGGCAGGAGGCCTGGGGACAATCAACGTCACCTGGAGGCTGCTGGGGAGAAGTTCTGACCTTCGCCCACGGGTATGAAGCCTCCTAACTCAGCACTCAGCAGTTACAGAAGAAGGGTCTGCACCCGCAGCACTCCAAGAATGAGGAAAGGGACAAAAGGCAGAAGAGAAGTTTGTCCCAGGCAAAGCCCCTTAAAAATGCCTGGGAGATAAAAATAGAATCTGGGCAATAAAATAAAGTCTAACCATTTTTATCCTTTGTGCTTTGTCTAATTTCAGGTGCTCCTAGTGTCCCGCATACAGAGGTTCCACACCCGGCACTTCAGACCAGATTTCCTAGAGCAGAATGGCTCGACGACACTTCAGCTCCTGGGGCCCAGTTCAGACTCCGTGACATAGAGCCTGAGCTGCAGCCAACCAGGTCCTCGAGAGCTCAGCCCCCTCCCTCCCAGTGACTCTGACAGGATCTCTACACAGCAGCCCAGCCCACAGCCCACAGGGTAGCACCTCTCCATTCTCTGATCAAAATATAAAGTTTCCTTTGCTTTTGAACCAAACTCAGTCTCGATCTATTGGCTCCAATGACACTGGGCAGGGGGACACTTGTTGGCGTCCACTCTGGAGGATCAGTAACAGAAATTGAGAACATTGTAACTTCAATGAACAGATGTGTGAGCCAAACTGTAATTAACATAGAACAGTGTATAAGGCTCGGGTAAAATAAGATGTTTCTAACACTTCCATTTGATATTTCCATCACTTTCTTATAAGCAAGTTCAGTGAAAAGGTTTGTCTTCTTTGTCAGGTCAATATTAGAGAAACAAAGTGATTTCTTTCCAAGGATGTACATCTAATAATCTTGGTTAAAGCTTCAATCTTGTTTTAAATGCTTTTGCATTGAAAATGATACCTCTCTTTCAGCTCCCCCATTTCTGAGAAGCATAAAATCTTATAATTTATTATTACCAAAGGGAAATGGTAGGAGGAGGGATAAATTAACAGTTTGGGATTAACACATACACACTGCTATGTATGAAATCATCAGCAAGGAACTACTGTATAGCACAGGGAACTACACTCAATATTTTGCAATAACCTATAAGGGGAAATGATCTGAAAAAGAATAGATATTTTTATTGACATCATCCATCAATGACAGTAAAAATGGAATCTAAGGGAAGACAGTGGTGAGTGCTTCTGACCCTGAAGACTTCAATCATCTAAAGTTTGGACTCTGCCTACTTCCCAAGGCCCTTAATGAACATATGTGTAGCCGTAGCTTAAAAAATTCCCCAGTTTGGGTTGCGGAGAGACACTGATATTTAAAATCCCCTGGTGTTCTCCTCACATGAATGGGACCCTTCCTACACCTAAAACATGCCTGTCACACCCAGAGGATGGTATACCGTCTGATCGGGAAAAGTTTGGAAAAGGCATCTCATCTCCTCATCTCTTGGTGCTAGGGTTCACCACTCCAGCGTCTTTACTAACAGTCTCCCCACTTGGAGATGTCAGCACTGTCAACATCCTGTTGCATACAGTTTGGAATTTGTCCAGAGGATGAAGCAGAAGGAGGAGGAACAATGAGAGACAAGTCCTAGGTGTTCGGACAGGCACATGCCACTCTAATTTCCAATCAGGAAGACGAATTGACCAAAGGCTAGGGTTGCCCATGGAAACAGAATAGGGCTTGAGGAATCCTGATGCTTTGTGGCCAGTTCCCATAAACACAAGTTGGAAAATGGAACTCAGGGGCACTAAAATTCACGAAACTGCAGAATTGAAAATATCTATCACTGAAAAATGTCTTGAGGAAAGTCAGAGAAAAGGACTTGTAAGCAACGGAGAATGGCAGGAAAGGGATTGGAAGAGGTAGAAAGGACTCGCCATTAAGCACAAGAAAAGGGGCTGAACATTGCCAACATTGCAGTTGGCCAAAAAGGGTGTATGCGTCTTTTTCTGTATATATTCAAGAAAAGGGCATACACTTTTTTAGCCAACCAAACAGGTGGGCACTGGAAATCAATACTACAACACATATCACTTTGCATCAGTCAGAAGAGCCGTCCTCATAAAGTGTAAACACCAGAAGTGCAGGACAGGGCAAGGAGAAAAGGGAGCCCTGTGAGTCTTATAGTGGAAATGTATATTGCCAACGGTCACTCTGGATAAGTCTATTGTGTTTACTAAAGCATCTAAAAAATGAGCTACCGAGCACAGGGCACTTGCACTCATGGACGTATATCTTGGGAAAAACAAAAATCGAGAGGACACAGGCACCCCAATGTTTACCACCTCTCTGTTTAAAAGATCCTCGACTAGGATATAACTTAAAGTATCTGCAGAGAAAAAACGGACAGAGATGTGGTGCTTATGTAGAGTGGAATATTACTCAGCCTGGAAATCAATGAAATACGGACAGTTATAACAACTCAAGAGGAGTTACGTGTGATCATTCGAAGTCACATAATTCAAAAAGAAAAAGACATAAGATATCACTAATACATGGAATGTTAACATGGCTACACATGAACTGAATTACAAAAGAGAAGAGGGTTTCAAATTAAGAAAACCAACTTATGCTTCCTTAAGGGGAAAGGTGAGTTGGGGTGCTGCATAAAACCAGAGATTGAAATTAGCACAGATACCATTCCATAAGCCAAATATGTAATAGTCAAGACCTACTCCTTGCTCAACGAAATGGACTCCACACGCCATATTCAATGCCTAAGAATATACCGGATTAGTAAGAATCTTAAAACCCATGGACTTATATGTCTCCGTAACAGAATCAAGCACGTGTACAGCGGCATAAACGAAGCAGTGAAAATCCGATAAATCCCATTATTAAAATAAATTTCAAAAACAAAACACAATGACAGTGAAATAGGAAGCAATTCTTAAATAATTCACTCAGGGCATGTGATGCAACCTGGATTTACCACATCTACACCCAGAGCTGGTTGAGACATAAGGCTGGACACTTCAGGCTGATAGCATTGGTGAGTTTCGGTGAACAAATGCAGATCCTTTGAAGTCATACTGCATGGTACCCAATCCAAGGGTCCCAACTCTCCAGGTTCAAGGCATTCTTTCTTCAGCTAAAACATGCGTGGGAAACGGCGAGGATGGTCCACCGTGTGATTAGGAAACGATTTATAATGCATCTCAGTTTTCGTATCCTGGTCCTCGGGTTCACCATTCCAGACGGCTTACTAACACTCTCCCCGCTTGGAGAGTCAGTGCCTTTAACCTCCTGTTTGGCACAGCTTGCAATTTCTGCGCAAGATGAACAGGAATAGGGAGAACCAATGAGAGACTAGCTATAGGTGTCTGCACAGACAAATGTAAGGCTCATTTCCCACCAGGAAGAGGAATTAACCAAAGGCTCAGCGTGCCCTGCCGGAAACAGATTAGGGCCTGAAGCAATCCTGTGGTTTTGTGCCCAGCTCACAAGAAAGCGAGTTGAAGAAAGGAGCTCAGGGGCACTGTAATTCACAAACCTGCAGAGTTATAAATGACAGCTATCCTCCAAAAATATATTGAAGTAAGCCTGCGAAGGGGACTTGAAAGCGGGACAGAATTTCAGGAAAACGATTGCAGGGGGTAGACTGGAATTGCCCAGAAAGCATAGGAAAAGAGGCACAACGTCGACAATGGTGCACTTGGCCAAAAAGTGCGTATGCATTTTTTCCTGAATATATTCAGGAAAAAACGCATACGCCCTTTTTCGCAAACCAAGCAAGCCTGTAAAGGAAATCTGTACTACAAAGAAGTCTAACTGCCCCCTGGGCAAAAGGGCCATCTGAAAAAAGTGTAAAATCCAGAAAGGTAGGACAGGATATGGAGAACAGGGAGGCTTGTTATGCTGATTGGCAGGAGGTAAATTGCCAACAGCCACCCTGGAGAAGTGTATGGTGTTTCCTGAAACCCATAAGGAACAAAGCAACACAGCCTATGGCACTTCCACTTATGGTCCCAAAGATTACGGAAATTAAAATCAAAAACAGACAGCCACCCCAATGTTTGGGACGGCTGTGTTCACAAGAAGCTCGTCTACAGTACCAGGTAAATATCCCAGAAAGCAAAAAATGGATAAAGAAGTTGTGGCACGTACGTGCAATGCAATATCACTCAGCAATGAAATCTGTGTCCTCAGGCCCGTAGCGGCATAGTGAGTGGATGCAGGTACGGTGATTCTACGTGAACTACGTCACACAGAAAAAGAAACATCATAAGATATCACTAATACACGGAATGTAAACTTGACTACACAAGAACTGAATTACAAAACAGAACAGGGTCTCAAATTTAGAAAACGAACTAGTGCTTGCTTATGGGTAAAGGTGCCTTGGGGGGCTGCATAAAACCAGAGACTGAAATTAGCACAGATAACTTTCCATAAGCCAAATATGTAATAGACAAGACCTACTCCTTGCTCAACGAAATGGACCCAACACCACATATTCAATGCCTAGGAATATACCTGACTAGGAAGAATCTTAAAACCCATGGATATATATGTCTCCGTAAGAGAATCAAGCGTGTGTACAGCGGCCGAAACGCAGCAGTGAAAATCCGATAAATCCCATTATCAAAATAAATTTCGAAAACAAAACACAAAGACAGTGAAATAGAGAGCAATTCTTAAATAATTCACTCAGGGCATGTGATGCAACCGGGATTGACCACATCTACACCCAGAGCTGGTTGAGACATAAGGCTGGACACCTCAGGCTGATAGCATTGGTGAGTTTCGGTGAGCAAATGCAGACCCTTTGAAGTCATACTGCATGGTACCCATTCCATGGGTCCCAACTCTCCAGGTTCAAGGGATTCGTCCTCCAGCTAAAACATGCATGGGAAACCCAGAGTATCATCCACCGTGTGATTGGGAAACGATTTAAAATGCATCTCAGTTTTCGTATCCTGGTCCTCGGGTTCACCATTCCAGATGCTTTACTAACACTCTCCCCGCTTGGAGAGTCAGTGCCTTTAACCTCCTCTTTGGCACAGCTTGCAATTTCTGTGCAAGATGAACAGGAATAGGGAGAAACAATGAGAGACTAGCTATAGGTGTCTGCACGGGCAAATGTAACGCTCATTGCCCACCAGGAAGAGGAATTAAACAAAGGCTCAGTGTGCCCTGCTGGAAACAGATTAGGGCCTGAAGCAATCCTGCGGTTTTGTGCCCAGCTCACAAGAAAGCGAGTTGAAGAAAGGAGCTCAGGGGCACTGTAATTCACAAACCTGCAGAGTTATAAATAACAGCTATCCTCCAAAAATATATTGAAGTAAGCCTGCGAAGGGGACTGGAAAGCGGGGCAGAATTTCAGGAAAACGATTGCAGGGGGTAGACTGGAATTGCCTTGAAAGCATAGGTAAAGAGGCAGAACGTCGACAATGATGCACTTGGCCAAAAAGTGTGTATGCGTTTTTTCCTGAATATATTCAGGAAAAAATGCATACGCACTTTTTGGCCAACCAAGCAAGCCTGTAAAGAAATCTGCACTACAATGAAGTCTCACTGCCCCCCGGGCAAAAGGGCCATCTGAAAAAAGTGTAAAATCCAGAAAGGTAGGACAGGATATGGAGAACAGTGAGCCTTGTTATGCCGATTGGCAGGATGTAAATTGTCAGCAGCCAACCTGGAGAAGTGTATGGTGTTTCCTGAAACACGTAAGAAATAAAGCAACACAGCCTATGGCACTTGCACTTATGGTCCTATAGCTTAGGGAAATTAAAATCAAAAACAGACAGCCACCCCAATGTTTGGGACGGCTGTGTTCACAGGAAGCTCGTCTACAGTACCAGGTAAATATCCCAGAAAGCAAAAAATGGATAAAGAAGTTGTGGCACGTACGTGCAATGCAGTATCACTCAGCAATGAAATCTGTGTCATCAGGCCCATAGCGGTTAGTGAGTGGATGCATGTACGGTGATTCTACGTGAACTACGTCACACAGAAATAGAAACATCATAAGATATCACTGATACACGGAATGTAAACTTGACTACACATGAACTGAATTACAAAACAGAACAGGGTCTCAAATTTAGAAAACCAACTAGTGCTTGCTTATGGGGAAAGGTGCGTTGGGGTGCTGCATAAAACCAGAGACTGAAATTAGCACAGATAACTTTCCATAAGCCAAATATATAATAGACAAGACCTACCACTTGCTCAAAGAAATAGACCCAACACCACATGTTCAACGCCTAGGAATATACATGACTAAGAAGAATCTTAAAACCCATGGATATATATGTTTCCGTAAGAGAATCAAGCATGTGTACAGCGGCCGAAATGCAGCAGTGATAATCCGATAAATCCCATTATCAAAATAAATTTCGAAAACAAAACACAAAGACAGTGAAATAGAGAGCAATTCTTAAATAATTCACTCAGGGCATGTGATGCAACCGGGATTGACCACATCTACACCCAGAGCTGGTTGAGACATAAGGCTGGACACTTCAGGCTGATAGCATTGGTGAGTTTTGGTGAGCAAATGCAGACCCTTTGAAGTCATACTGCATGGTACCCATTCCATGGGTCCCAACTCTCCAGGTTCAAGGGATTCTTCCTCCAGCTAAAACATGCATGGGAAACCCAGAGTATGGTCCACCGTGTGATTGGGAAACGATTTAAAATGCATCTCAGTTTTCGTATCCTGGTCCTCGGGTTCACCATTCCAGATGCTTTACTAACACTCTCCCCGCTTGGAGAGTCAGTGCCTTTAACCTCCTCTTTGGCACAGCTTGCAATTTCTGTGCAAGATGAACAGGAATAGGGAGCACCAATGAGAGACTAGCTGTAGGTGTCTGCACGGGCAAATGCAACGCTCATTTCCCACCAGGAAGAGGAATTATCCAAAGGCTCATTGTGCCCTGCCGGAAACAGATTAGGGCCTGAAGCAATCCTGCGGTTTTGTGCCCAGCTCACAAGAAAGCGAGTTGAAGAAAGGAGCTTAGGGGCACTGTAATTCACAAACCTGCAGAGTTATAAATGACAGCTATCCTCCAAAAATATATTGAAGTAAGCCTGCGAAGGGGACTTGAAAGCGGGGCAGAGTTTCAGGAAAACCACTGCATGGGATAGACTGGAATTGCCCTGAAAGCATAGGAAAAGAGGCACAACGTCGACAATGATGCACTTGGCCAAAAAGGGCGTATGCGTTTTTTCCTGAATATATTCAGGAAAAAACGCATATGCCCTTTTTGGCCAACCAAGCAAGCCTGTAAAGGAAATCTGCACTACAATGAAGTCTCACTGCCCCCCGGGCAAAAGGGCCATCTGAAAAAAGTGTAAAATCCAGAAAGGTAGGACAGGATATGGAGAACAGGGAGCCTTGTTATGCTGATTGGCAGGATGTAAATTGCCAGCAGCCACCCTGGAGAAGTGTATGGTGTTTCCTGAAACACATAAGAAACAGAGCAACACAGCCTATGGCACTTCCACTTATGGTCCTATAGCTTACGGAAATTAAAATCAAAAACAGACAGCCACCCCAATATTTGGGATGGCTGTGTTCCCAAGAAGCTCGTCTACAGTACCAGGTAAATATCCCAGAAAGCAAAAATGGATAAAGAAGTTGTGGCACGTACGTGCAATGCAATATCACTCAGCAATGAAATCTGTGTCATCAGGCCCGTAGCGGCATAGTGAGTGGATGCAGGTACGGTGATTCTACGTGAACTACGTCACACAGAAAAAGAAACATCATAAGATAGCACTAATACACGGAATGTAAACTTGACTACACATGAACTGAATTACAAAACAGAGCAGGGTCTCAAATTTAGAAAACCAACTAGTGCTTGCTTATGGGGAAAGGGACCTTGGGGTGCTGCATAAAACCAGAGACTGAAATTAGCACAGATAACATTCCATAAGCCAAATATGTAATAGACAAGACCTACTCCTTGCTAAACGAAATGGACCCAACACCACATATTCAACGCCTAGAATATACCTGACTAGGAAGAATCTTAAAACCCATGGATATATATGTCTCCGTAAGAGAATCAAGCGTGTGTACAGCGGCCGAAACGCAGCAGTGAAAATCCGATAAATCCCATTATCAAAATAAATTTCGAAAACAAAACACAAAGACAGTGAAATAGAGAGCAATTCTTAAATAATTCACTCAGGGCATGTGATGCAACCGGGATTGACCACATCTACACCCAGAGCTGGTTGAGACATAAGGCTGGACACTTCAGGCTGATAACATTGGTGAGTTTCGGTGAGCAAATGCAGACCCTTTGAAGTCATACTGCATGGTACCCATTCCATGGGTCCCAACTCTCCAGGTTCAAGGCATTCTTCCTCCAGCTAAAACATGCATGGGAAACCCAGAGTATCGTCCACCGTGTGATTGGGAAACGATTTAAAATGCATCTCAGTTTTCGTATCCTGGTCCTCGGGTTCACCATTCCAGATGCTTTACTAACACTCTCCCCGCTTGGAGAGTCAGTGCCTTTAACCTCCTCTTTGGCACAGCTTGCAATTTCTGTGCAAGATGAACAGGAATAGGGAGAACCAATGAGAGACTAGCTGTAGGTGTCTGCACGGGCAAATGTAACGCTCATTGCCCACCAGGAAGAGGAATTAAACAAAGGCTCAGTGTGCCCTGCTGGAAACAGATTAGGGCCTGAAGCAATCCTGCGGTTTTGTGCCCAGCTCACAAGAAAGCGAGTTGAAGAAAGGAGCTCAGGGGCACTGTAATTCACAAACCTGCAGAGTTATAAATAACAGCTATCCTCCAAAAATATATTGAAGTCAGCCTGCGAAGGGGACTGGAAAGCGGGGCAGAATTTCAGGAAAACGATTGCAGGGGGTAGACTGGAATTGCCTTGAAAGCATAGGAAAAGAGGCAGAACGTCGACAATGATGCACTTGGCCAAAAAGTGCGTATGCGTTTTTTCCTGAATATATTCAGGAAAAAACGCATACGCACTTTTTGGCCAACCAAGCAAGCCTGTAAAGAAATCTGCACTACAATGAAGTCTCACTGCCCCCCGGGCAAAAGGGCCATCTGAAAAAAGTGTAAAATCCAGAAAGGTAGGACAGGATATGGAGAACAGTGAGCCTTGTTATGCCGATTGGCAGGATGTAAATTGCCAACAGCCAACCTGGAGAAGTGTATGGTGTTTCCTGAAACACGTAAGAAATAAAGCAACACAGCCTATGGCACTTGCACTTATGGTCCTATAGCTTAGGGAAATTAAAATCAAAAACAGAAAGCCACCCCAATGTTTGGGACGGCTGTGTTCACAGGAAGCTCGTCTACAGTACCAGGTAAATATCCCAGAAAGCAAAAAATGGATAAAGAAGTTGTGGCACGTACGTGCAATGCAGTATCACTCAGCAATGAAATCTGTGTCATCAGGCCCGTAGCGGTTAGTGAGTGGATGCATGTACGGTGATTCTACGTGAACTACGTCACACAGAAATAGAAACATCATAAGATATCACTGATACACGGAATGTAAACTTGACTACACATGAACTGAATTACAAAACAGAACAGGGTCTCAAATTTAGAAAACCAACTAGAGCTTGCTTATGGGGAATGGTGCGTTGGGGTGCTGCATAAAACCAGAGACTGAAATTAGCACAGATAACTTTCCATAAGCCAAATATATAATAGACAAGACCTAGCACTTGCTCAAAAAATTGACCCAACACCACATGTTCAACGCCTAGGAATATACATGACTAAGAAGAATCTTAAAACCCATGGATATATATGTCTCCGTAAGAGAATCAAGCGTGTGTACAGCGGCCGAAACGCAGCAGTGAAAATCCGATAAATCCCATTATCAAAATAAATTTCGAAAACAAAACACAAAGACAGTGAAATAGAGAGCAATTCTTAAATAATTCACTCAGGGCATGTGATGCAACCGGGATTTAATACATCTACACCCAGAGCTGGTTGAGACATAAGGCTGGACACTTCAGGCTGATAGCATTGGTGAGTTTCGGTGAGCAAATGCAGACCCTTTGAAGTCATACTGCATGGTACCCATTCCATGGGTCCCAACTCTCCAGGTTCAAGGGATTCTTCCTCCAGCTAAAACATGCATGGGAAACCCAGAGTATCGTCCACCGTGTGATTGGGAAACGATTTAAAATGCATCTCAGTTTTCGTATCCTGGTCCTCGGGTTCACCATTCCAGATGCTTTACTAACACTCTCCCCGCTTGGAGAGTCAGTGCCTTTAACCTGCTCTTTGGCACAGCTTGCAATTTCTGTGCAAGATGAACAGGAATAGGGAGAACCAATGAGAGACTAGCTGTAGGTGTCTGCACAGGCAAATGTAACGCTCATTGCCCACCAGGAAGGGGAATTAAACAAAGGCTCAGTGTGCCCTGCTGGAAACAGATTAGGGCCTGAAGCAATCCTGCGGTTTTGTGCCCAGCTCACAAGAAAGCGAGTTGAAGAAAGGAGCTCAGGGGCACTGTAATTCACAAACCTGCAGAGTTATATATGACAGCTATCTTCCAAAAGTATATTGAAGTAAGTCTGCGAAGGGGACTTGAAAGCGGGGCAGAATTTCAGGAAAACGATTGCAGGGGGTAGACTGGAATTGCCCTGAAAGCATAGGAAAAGAGGCACAACGTCGACAATGATGCACTTGGCCAAAAAGGGCGTATGCGTTTTTTCCTGAATATATTCAGGAAAAAACGCATACGCCCTTTTTGGCCAACCAAGCAAGCCTGTAAAGGAAATCTGCACTACAATGAAGTCTCACTGCCCCCCGGGCAAGAGGGCCATTTGAAAAAAGTGTAAAATCCAGAAAGGTAGGACAGGATATGGAGAACAGGGAGCCCTGTTATGCTGATTGGCAGGATGTAAATTGCCAGCAGCCACCTTGGAGAAGTGTATGGTGTTTCCTGAAACACCTAAGAAACAAAGCAACACAGCCTATGGCACTTCCACTTATGGTCCTATAGCTTACAGAAATTAAAATCAAAAACAGACAGCCACCCCAATATTTGGGACGGCTGTGTTCACAAGAAGCTCGTCTACAGTATCAGGTAAATATCCCAGAAAGCAAGAAATGGATAAAGAAGTTGTGGCACGTACGTACAATGCAATATCACTCAGCAATGAAATCTGTGTCATCAGGCCTGTAGCGGCATAGTGAGTGGATGCAGGTACGGTGATTCTACGTGAATACGTCACACAGAAAAAGAAACATCATAAGATATCACTAATACACGGAATGTAAACTTGACTACACATGAACTGAATTACAAAACAGAACAGGGTCTCAAATTTGGAAAATCAACTAGTGCTTGCTTATGGGGAAAGGCGCCTTGGGGTGCTGCATAAAACCAGAGACTGAAATTAGCACAGATAACATTCCATAAGCCAAATATGTAATAGACAAGACCTACTCCTTGCTCAACGAAATGGACCCAACAGCACATATTCAACGCCTAGGAATATACCTGACTAGGAAGAATCTTAAAACCCATGGATATATATGTCTCCGTAAGAGAATCAAGCGTGTGTACAGCGGCCGAAACGCAGCAGTGAAAATCCGATAAATCCCATTATCAAAATAAATTTCGAAAACAAAACACAAAGACAGTGAAATAGAGAGCAATTCTTAAATAATTCACTCAGGGCATGTGATGCAAACGGGATTGACCACATCTACACCCACAGCTGGTTGAGACATAAGGATGGGCACTTCAGGCTGATAGCATTGGTGAGTTTTGGTGAGCAAATGCAGACCCTTTGAAGTCATACTGCATGGTACCCATTCCATGGGTCCCAACTCTCCAGGTTCAAGGGATTCTTCCTCCAGCTAAAACATGCATGGGAAACCCAGAGTATCGTCCACCGTGTGATTGGGAAACGATTTAAAATGCATCTCAGTTTTCGTATCCTGGTCCTCGGGTTCACCATTCCAGATGCTTTACTAACACTCTCCCCGCTTGGAGAGTCAGTGCCTTTAACCTCCTCTTTGGCACAGCTTGCAATTTCTGTGCAAGATGAACAGGAATAGGGAGAACCAATGAGAGACTAGCTGTAGGGTTCTGCACGGGCAAATGCAATGCTCATTTCCCACCAGGAAGAGGAATTAAACAAATGCTCAGCGTGCCCTGCTGGAAAGAGATTAGTGCCTGAAGCAATCCTGCGGTTTTGTGCCCAGCTCACAAGAAAGCGAGTTGAAGATAGGAGCTCAGGGGCACTGTAATTCACAAAACTGCAGAGTTATAAATGACAGCTATCCTCCAAAAATATATTGAAGTAAGCCTGCAAAGGGGACTTGAAAGCGGGGCAGAAATTCAGGAAAACGATTGAAGGGTTAAACTGGAATTGCACTTAAAGAAAAGGAAAAGAGGCAGAACGTCGATAATGATGCACTTGTCCAAAAAGTGCGGATGCTTTTTTCCCTAAATATATTCAGGAAAAAACGCATACGCACTTTTTGGCCAACCAAGAAGCTTGTAAATAAACCTGCACTACAATGAAATCTCAGTGCCCCCCAGGGCAAAAGGGCCATTTAAAAAAATTGTAAAATCCAGAAACGGAGGACAGGCAATGGAAAACAGGGATCCTTATTATGCTGATGCATATGATGTAAATTGCCGACAGCCATTCTGGAGAAGTGTTATGTGTTTCCTGAAAAACGTAAGAAACAAAGCAACACAGCCTATGGCACTTCCACTTATGGTCCTACAGCTTAGGGAAATTAAAATCAAAAACACCCAGCCACCTCAAAATTTGGGACCTCTCTGTTCACAAGAACCTCGTTTACAGTACCAGGTAAATATCTCAGAGAGCAAACAATGGATAAAGAAGTTGTGGTACGTACGTACAATGGAATATCACTCAGCAATGAAATCTGTGTCATCAGGCCCGTAGTGGCATAGTGAGTGGATACAGGTATGGTGATTCTACGTAAAATAAGTCACACATAAAAAGAAACATCATAAAATATCACTAATACACAGTATGTAAACTTGACTACACATGAACTGAATTACAAAACAGAACAGTGTCAAATTTAGAAAACCAACTTGTGCTTTCTTATGGAGAAAGGTGCGTTGGAGTGCTGCATAAAACCAGAGACTGAAATTAGCACAGATACCGTTCCATAAGCCAAATATGTAATAGACAAGACCTACTCCTTGCTCAACGAAATGGACTCAACACCACATATTCAACGCCTAGGAATATACCTGACTAGGAAGAATCTTAAAACCCATGGATATTTATGTCTCCGTAAGAGAATCAAGAGTGTGTACAGCGGCATTAACACAGCAGTGAAAATCCGATAAATCCCAGTGTCAAAAAAATTTTCAAAAACAAAACACAATGACAGTGGAATAGAGAGCAATTCTTAAATAACTCACACAGGGCATGTGATGCAACCTGTTTTACCACATCTACACCCAGAGCTGGGTGAGAGATAAGGCTTGACCCTTTGGGCTGATAGCATTGGTGAGGTTCAGTGAGCAAATGCAGACCCTTTGATGTCATACTGCCTGGTACCCATTCCATGGTTCCCAACTCTCCAGGTTCAAGGGATTCTTCCTTCTGCTAAAATTTGCATGGGAAACCCAGAGTATGCTCCACCGTGTGACTGGGAAACCTTTTTACATGCATGTCTGTTTTCGTCCCCTGGTACTCAGGTTCACCATTCCAGACCCTTTTCTTACACTCTCCCCATTTGGAGAGTCAGTGCCTTTAACCTCCTGTTTGGCACTCTTTGCAATTTCTGCGCAAGATGAACAGGAATAAGGAGAACCAATGGGAGACTATCTGTAGGTGTGTGCACGGGCAAATATTTTTTTAACATCTTTATTGGGGTATAATTGCTTTACAATGGTGTGTTAGTTTTTGCTTTATAACAAAGTGAATCAGCTATACATATACATATGCTCCCTGTGTCTTCCCTCTTGTGTCTCCCTCCCTCCCTCTCTCCCCCTTCCACCCCTCCAGGCTGTCCCAACGCCCCGAGCTAATATCCCTGTGCCTTGCGGCTGCTTCCCCCTTGCTATCTACCTTACTACATTTGTTAGTGTGTATATGTCCATGACTCTCTCTCGCCCTGTCAAAACTCACCATTCCCCCTCCCCATATCCTCAATTCCGTTCTCCAGTAGGTCTGTGCCTCTATTCCTGTCTTATCCCTAGGTTCTTCATGACATTTTTTTCCTTTAAATTCCATATATATGTGTTAGCATACGCTATTTGTCTTTTTCTTTCTGACTTACTTCACTCTGTATGACAGACTCTAGGTCTATCCATCTCATTACAAATAACTCAGTTTCATTTCTTTTTAAGGCTGAGTAATATTCCATTGTGTATATGTGCCACATCTTCTTTATCCATTCGTCCGATGATGGGCGCTTAGGTTCTTTCCATCTCCGGGCTATTGTAAATAGAGCTGCAATGAACATTTTGGTACATGACTCTTTTTGAATTTTGGTTTTCTCAGGGTATATGCCCAGTATGCACGGGCAATTTTAACACTCACTTCCCAACAGGAAAAGGAATTAACCAAAGGCTCAGCATGCTGTGCTGGAACAAGATTAGGGCCTGAAGCAATCCTGCGGTTTTGTGGCCAGCTCACAAGAAAGCGAGTTGAGGAAAGGAGCTCAGGGGCACTGTCATTCACATACCTGCAGACTTATAAATGACAGAAATCGTACAAAAATATATTGAATTAAGGCTGCGAAGAGGACTTGAAAGTGGGGCAGAATTGCTGGAATCCGATTTCAGGAGGTAGACGTGAATTGCTCTGAAAGCATAAGAGAAGTGGCAGAACCTCGTCAATGAAACACTTGGCCAAAAAGGGCATATGCATTTTTTCCAGGGCCATCATTCACGGGAGTAGGAGGCTCCCAGCATGCTCCAGTGGCCAACAGAGGGCCCACGTCGCCAAGGCGATGTGAGCTAGCCAGGCAGGAGTGACCTGACATCAGAGGGCCCACCTCACAGAATGGTAGGGAACCCAGCCAGGATCAGACTCTCCCCAGAGGGCCCACATCACCAAGGTGATGGGAACCAGGCAGGAGTGTCCTCACACCCGTGGGGCCACATCATCAAAAGTTGAGGTACCCAGCACATGTGGCCTCAAACCAGAGGACCCACATCACCATGGGTTTCGGAGTGAGGCAGGCAGGATTAACCTCACAACACATGTCCCATTGTATACAAAAGGTGTGGAAACCAGCAGTTGGATCTTCCTAGCAGGCGGCCCAGAGCACTGAGGCTATGAGATCCAGGCCGGCATGAACTCACAACAGAGGGCCCTCATTGTGATTCTGTAAGCAACCCAGCCGTTGTGACCTCAGAGCAGAAGGCCCACATCCCCATGGGGAAGGGAAACAAGCAGGAGTGTCATCGCAAGAGTGGGCACACATGAAAAAATGTGGGGAGCCCAGCAATTAGTGCCTGATGCCAGAGGGCCCTCATCACCGAGGGGCGGTGGCTCCCAGCCAGCTCCGACTGCTACCAGAGGGGCGACGTCGCCAATGCGGAGTGCGACAACCAGGCAGGAGTGACCTCAGAGCAGAGGGTCAACCTCACAGAAGTGTGAAGAACTAAAGAGGATCAGATTCTCACCAGAGGGCCCACATCACCAAGGGAATGGGAACCAGGCAGGAGTGTCCTCACACTAGTGGGGCCACATCACCGAAAAGTGAGGGACCCAGCACACGTGGCCTCAAACCAGAGGACACACATCACAAGGGAGCTGGGATTGAGGCAGGCAGGAGGAGCCTCAAAACAGAGGGACCATAGAATTAAAGAGGTGAAGAATCCCGCAGTTGGAACCTCCCAGCAGGCGGCCAGGAGCAGCGAGACTATGGGATCCAGGCCGGAGTGATCTCACACCAGAGGGCCGTCATCATGAAACTGTGAGCAACCTAGGCGTTGGGATCTCAGAGCAGAAGGCCCACATTCCCATGGGGTTGGGAACCTGTCAGAAGTGTACTCGCACCACAGGGCACACATCAGAGAATTTAGGGAACCCAGGAGTTAGGGCCTGACGCCAGAGGGCCCTCATTACCAAGGGGAGGAGACTCCAATCAGGCACCAACACCCAACTGAGGTCCCACGTCGCCAAGGTGACGTGTGACAGCCAGGTAGGAGTGACCTCACCGCAGAGGGCCTACCTCACAGAAGGGTGAGGAACACAGCCAGGATAAGACTCTCACCAGAGGGCCCACATCACCAAGGTGATCAGAACCAGGCAGGAGAGTCTTCACACCAGTGTGGCCACATCATAGAAAGGTGAGGAACCCAGCACATGTGGCCTAAACCAGAAGACCCACATCTCCAAGGGGCTCGGAATGAGGCAGGCAGGAGTAGCCTCACAACACAGGGCCCATAGAATAAAAAAGCTGAGGAATCCAGCAATGGGAACCTCCCAGCAGGCGGCCAAGAGCACCAAGTCTATGCGATTCAGGCCGCAGTAAACTCACAGCAGAGGGTCCACATCATGAAACTGCGAGCAACCCAGCCATTTGGACCTCAGAGCAGAAGGTCCACATCCCCAAGGTGTTGGGAGCATGGCAGGAGTGTCCTCGCACCACTTAGCACATATCAGAAAATGTGGGTACCCAGCAGTTAGGGCCTGACGCCAGAGGGCCCTCATCACTGAGGGGAGGAGGCTCCCAGCATGTTCCAACTACCACAAGAGGGCCCACGTTGCCAAGGCGGGGTGTGCCAGCCAGGCAGGAGTGACCTCACAGCAGACGGCCCACCTCAAAGAAGTGTGAGGAACCCAACCAGGATCAGACTCTCACCAGAGGGCCCATATCACCAAGGGGACGGGAACCAGGCACGAGTGTCCTCACACCAGTGGGGCCACATCACTAAAAGATGAGGAAACTGGCACATGTGGCCACAAACCAGAGGACCTACATCACCAAGGGGCTGGGAGTGACACAGGCAGGAGGAGCCTCCCAACACAGGGCCCAAAGAATAAAAAAGGTGAGGAACCCAGCAGTTGGAACTTCCCAGCAGGCGGCCCAGAGTACAGAGGCTATGGGATCTAGGAATGAGTGAACTAACACCAGAGAGCTAACATCAGGAAACTGTGAGCAACCCAGTCGTTGGAACCTCAGAGCAGAAGGCCCATATCGCCATGGGGATGGGAACATTTCACGAGTGTCCTGGCATCACTGGGCTCACATCAGAAAACCTGGGGAGCCCAGCAGTTAGAGCCTGACGCCAGAGGGACCTCATCACCGAGGACAGGAGTCTCCAAAAGGATCCAACTGCCACCAGAGGGCCGACGTCACCAAGGCAATGGGAGCAAGCCAGGCAGGAGTTACCTCAGAGCACAGGGCCCACCTCACAGAACGGTAAGGAACCCAGCCAGGATCAGACTCTCACCAGAGGGGCCACATCACCAAGGGGCTGGGAAACAGGCACGAGTGTCCTCACACCATTGGGGCCACATCATCGAAAGGTGAGGGACCCAGCACACGTGGCCTCACACCAGAGGACACACATCACAACGGGGCTGGGATTGAGGCAGGCAGGAGGAGCCTCAAAACAGAGGGCCCATAGAATAAAAAAGGTGAGGAATCCCGCAGTTGGAACCTCCCAGCAGGCGCCCAGGAGCAGCAAGCCTATGGGATCTAGGCCGGAATGAACGCACATCAGAGGGCCCTCATCATGAAACTGTGAGCACCCCAGCCGTTGGGACCTCAGAGCAGAAGGCCCAAATTCCCATGGGGTTGGGAACCTGACAGGAGTGTACTCGCACCACAGGTCGCACATCTGCAAATTTTGGGAGCCCAGGAGTTAGGGTCTGACGCAAGAGGGCCCTCATTACCGAGGGACGGAGACTCGCAGCAGACACCAACTCCCAACTGAGGGCCCACGTCACCAAGGTGATGTGTGCCAGCCAGGCAGGAGTGACCTCACCGCAGAGGGCCTACCTCACAGAAGGGTGAGGAAACCAGCCAGGATAAGACTCTCACCAGAGGGCCCACATCACCAAG
The DNA here is from genome assembly GCF_963924675.1 of Phocoena phocoena. Classification (NCBI taxonomy): domain Eukaryota; kingdom Metazoa; phylum Chordata; class Mammalia; order Artiodactyla; family Phocoenidae; genus Phocoena; species Phocoena phocoena. The sequence goes on from NW_027077451.1 coordinate 770,143, forward strand.
GGGATCGGAACCAGGCAGGAGGGTCCTCACACCAGTGTGGCCACATTATAGAAAGGTGAGGAACCCAGAACATGTGGCCTAAAACAGGGGACCCACATCTCCAAGGGGCTAGGAGTGAGGCAAGCAGGAGTATCCTCACAAAACAGAGCCCACAGAATAAAAGTTGTGAGGAATCCAGCAGTTGGAACCGGCCAGTAGGCCGCCCAGAGCACAGAGTCTATGGGATCCAGGCCACAGCAAACTCACAGCAGAGGTCCCACATCATGAAACTGTGAGCAACCCAGCGGATGGGACCTCAGAGCAGAAGGCCCACATCCCTATGGGGATGGGAACCTGACAGGAGTGTCCTCGGCCCACTTCCACGAATCAGAAAATGTGGGAACCCAGCAGTTAGGACCTGAGGCCAGAGGACCCTCATCACCGAGGGGAGGAGGCTCCCAGCAGGCTCCAACTGCCACCATAAGGCCGATGTCACCAAGGCGGGGTGTGCCAACCAGGCAGGAGTGACCTCAGAGCAGAAAGCCCACCTCACAGAAGTGTGAGGAACCCAACAAGGATCAGACTGTCACCAGAGGGCCAACATCACCAAGGGAATGGGAACCAGGCAGGAGTGTCCTCACACCAGTGGGGCTACATCACCATAATTTGAGGGACCCAGCACACGTGGCCTCAAACCTGAGGACACACATCACCAAGGGGCTGGGAGTGAGGCAGGCCAGAGGATCCTCAAAACAGAGGGACCATAGAATAAAAAAGGGGAGGAATCCCACAGTTGGAACCTCCAGCAGGCAGCCAGGAGCAGCGAGGCTATGGGATCTAGGCAGGAGTGAACTCACACCAGAGGGCCCTCATCATGAAACTGTGAGCAACACAGCCGTTGGGACCTCAGAGCAGAAGGCTCACATCCCCATGGGGATGGGAACCTGGCAGGAGTGTCCTTGCACCACTTAGCACGAATCAGAAAATGTGGGAAACCAGCAGTTAGGGCCTGAGGCCAGAGGGCCCTCATCACTGAGGGGAGGAGGCTCCCAGCAGGCTCCAACTGCCACCATATGGCCGACGTTGCCAAGGCGGGGTGTGCCAGCCAGGCAGGAGTGACCTCAGAGCAGAGGGCCCACCTCACAGAAGGGTGAGGAACCTAACCAGGATCAGACTCTCACCAGAGGGCCAACATCACCAAGGTGATGGGAACCAGGCAAGACTGTCCTAACAGCAGTGGGGCCAACATCACCAAGGGAATGGGAACCAGGCAAGAGTGTCCTCACACCAGTGTGGCCACATTATAGAAAGGTGAGGAACACAGCACATGTGGCCTCAAACAAGGGGACACACATCACGAAGGGGCTGGGAGTGAGGCATGCAGGAGGAGACGCACAACCGAGGGCCCATAGAATAAAAAAGGTGAGGAATCGAGAAGTTGGAAACTCCAAGCTGGAGGCCCAGAGCACTGACACTATGGGATACAGGCCAGAGTGAACACACAGCAAAGGGCCCACATCATGAAACTGTGAGCAACCCAGCAGTTGGGACCACAGAACAGAAGTCCCACATGCCCATGGGGATGGGAACCTGGCAGGAGTGACTCGCACCACTGGGCACACATCAGAAAATGTGTGGAGCCCAGCACTTAGGGCCTGACACCAGAAGGCCCTCATCACTGAGGGGAGGAGGCCCCAGCACACTCCAACTGCCACCAGAGGGTCCACATCGCCAAGGCGACGTGCGCCAGCCAGGCAGGATTGACCTCACAGCAGAGGGCCCACATCATGAAAGTGTGAGCAACCCAGCCGTTAGGACCTCAGAACAGAAGGCCCACACGCTCATGAGGATGGGAACCTGGCAGGAGTGCCCTCGTACCACTTAGCACGTATCAGAAAATGTGGGAACCCCGCCATTAGGGTCTGACGCCAGAGGGCCTCATCACCGCGGGAAGGAGGCTCCCAGCAGGCTCCAACTGCCACCAGGGTGCCGAAGTCAACAAGGCGGGTTGTGCCAGCCAGGCAGGAGTGACCTCAGAGAAGAGGGCTCACCTCACGGATGTGTGAGGAACCCAACCAGGATCAGAGTCTCACCAGAGGGCCCACATCACCAAGGGGATGGGAACCAGGCAGGAGTGTCCACACACCAGTGGGGCCACATCATCAAAAGATGAGGAACCCATCACATATGGCCTCAAACCTGAGGACATACATCACCATGTGGCTGGGAGTGAGGCAGGTATCTGGAGGGGCACATTTAACTCTAATTTCCCACCAGGAAGAGGAATTAACCAAAGGCTCAGAGTGCCGTGCTGGACCCTGATTATGGCCTGAAGCAAACCTGCAGTTTTGTGGCCAGCTTACAAGGAAGCGAGTTAAGAAAGGAGCTCAGGGGCACTGTAATTCACAAACCTGCAGAGATAAATGACAGCTATTGGCAAAAATATATCGAAGTAAGTCTGCAAAGAGGACTTGAAAACGAGGCAGAATTGCAGGAATCATATTTCAAGAGGTAGATTGGAATTGCATTTAAAGCATATGAAAAGCGGCAGATCTTTGACAGTGATGCACATGGACAAAAAGTGCGTATACATTTTTCCTGAATATATTCAGGAAAAAACGCATATGAACATTTTGGCCAACCAAGCACTCCAGCAATGGAAATCCACACTACAATGAAGTCACATTTCCCATTCGTCAAAAAGGCCATCTGAATAAAGTGTAAAAACCAGAAACACAGGACAGGCCATGGAGAACAGGGAGCCGTGTTATGCTGATGGGCGGGATGTAAATTGCCAACAGACACTCTGGAGATGTTCATGGTGTATCCTGAAACATCTAAAAAACAAAGCTACAGAGCCTAGGGCACTTCCACTTTTGGCCCTATAGCTTAGGAAAATTAAAATCAACAAGACACAGCCAACACAAAATTTAGGGCTGCTGTGTTTACAAGAACCTCGAGTCCAGTACAAATTAAATATCCCAGAAAGAAAAAAATGGATAAAGAAGTTGTGCTACTTACGTACAACGGAATATCACTCAGCAGTGAAATCAATGTCATCAGGCCTGTAGCAGCAAATTGAGTGGATTTAATTATGATGATTCTAAGAGAAATATATCACACAAAGAAAGATAATTATCATAAGATATCACTAATAGAAGGAGTGTAAACTTGGCTACACATAAACTGAATTACAAAACCGAACAGAGTCTCACATTTAGATAAAAACCTTATGCTTGCTTAAGGGGAAAGTTGAGTTGGGCTGCTGTATAAAAACAGATTGAAATTAGCACACATACCATTCCATAAGCCAAATACGTAATAAACAAGACCTACTCTTTGCTCAACGAAATAGACTCATCCATGGTGTATCACCTCACACCTATTAGAATGGGCATCATCAGAAAATCTACAAACAACAAATGCTGGAAACGGTGTGGAGATAAGGAATCCTCTTCCACTATTGTTGGGAACGTAAATTGATACAGTCACTGTGGAGAACATTATGGAGTTTCTTATAAAACTAAGAATAGAATTACCATATGATACAGCAATCCCTCTACTGGGCATATACCCAGACAAAACCATAAATCAAAAAGAGACATTCACCACAATGTTCATTGCATCACTATTTACACTATCCAGGAAATGGAAGCAACCTAAATGCCCACAGACAGACGAATGCATAAAGATGTGGTACATATATAAAATGGAATATTACTAAGCCATAAAAAGGAATGAAATTGGGACATTTGTAGAGACGTTGATGGATCTAGAGACTGTCATACAGAGTGAAGTAAGTCAGAAAGAGAAAAACAAATCTTGTATATTAATGCATATATGTGGAACCTAGAAAAATTGTACAGATGAACCGTTTTGCAAGGCAGAAATAGAGCAATACATGTATACAACAAACGTATGGACAACAAGGGGGGAAAGCTGTTGGGGATGGTGGTGGGAGGAGTTGAGATATTGGGATTGGTATGTATACATTTATATGTATAAAGTAGATAACCAAAAACAACCTGCTGTATAAAAATATAAAATTAAATTCAAAATAAAAAAATAAAATTAAAAAAAGTAAAACAGAAAAATATTCTTCCCTTCACATACATGTATTTATATGAATAAATTATTTCCATGCTTATATCTGTAAATACACAAAAGAGGAATAAAATCTACCTTGAACCAAAAACGAAAAAAAGATAAAAAAGAACAGAACCCACCAGTTACACAGAGGAAAACCGTTTCAGGGCACTTGCTCCAATTGCAAACAATTCTGAAGTTGGTCAGTGGTGGGGAATCATCTCCCATTCAGCCAGCATGCTCCTCGCAACAAGCGTTCTCACTGCAAAGCTGGGGGACCGTGCCGAGGTATCTGTGAGTAAACGTGGGCCGAGCCCCAGGCCAGCTGCTGCTGAAATGTTCCCACCCTTCCAAGGCTAAACACCTGAATATGTACAAGGACTTGAAAACCTAGAGGAAGGGCCATGGAGCCACATGAGGGACAGCATGCCAGCCGACTTGGTGCCTGCAGGCCAGCCAGGATGGTCCTGGCCCTGGGTGCTCTTCTGGAAGCTCTCCATTTCCCTGCCTGAGATACCCCTGCTGTCCCGGCCCCCACTGCTTTCTTCCTTCCTCACCTGTGCCCAGGGAGAAATTCCAGCGGCAGGTGTGGGTGACACATCCTCTTCTTTAGCAGGTAGCATCTTGGCAACTGCTGCAGAAAGTCCAGCAGAGCCCCACTCACACTGGGACACCCACAAAGCCGTGGCCTCTCACTCCCTCCCACCAGCCCAGCCCCGAGACTGCTGACAGGGCAGAGAAAATGGCGTCAGGCACAGCTGCAGGGGCTCTTGCTGCCTGGAGCGGTGTTTATATTGATCTCAACCCAGGCACACCTGGGGAGGGCTGGCCGGCACGGTCAGGCTTCCCAAGCCAGCCAATAATCACCCCTCAGGGGCTCACAGTTGCTGAAAATGGAACTTGCTGAATTGGCCAGGTCCAAGGAACAGGTGTGGGCTCCTGAGAGTCAGGATAGACAAGGGGCTGCAGCTCTGGCTTGTTTTCTAATTATATTATCTGGCCCATGAGTGGGAGACAACTTCAAGAAAACCCTCTCCTAATGAGAGGAACCCAGGAGTCAGGGAGAGGAGGGGTGGGTGGTGGTTGGAGACAGAGGCCTGGTGCCCCGGGTGCAGTGGAAGTCTCTGGAAGACCAGGTGGAGGAGGCCGCACAGAGTGATGCCCAGGGTCACAGACCTGTCAGAGCTGCTGTTTGTTAGTTCAAGTCCTGCTCTGAGGTGCTCTGTGTCAGATCTGAGCGACAGGTGAGCTGGGAGTGCTCTGCAATGAGGGCTATGTGCACGGTTCCTGTGTGCCCAGCCCTGCCAAGGTACCTGCAAGGGTAGCTCTGTATCCTGGGAGGGGCCTGACCACGGGAGCCCCATGGACTGCAGAGGACCTGCCCAGGGAATCCCATATCCTGGGAGGGGCCTGAACACGAGAGCCCCGTGGGCTGGGGTGGGGGTAGGGTACCTGCCCAGGTGAGCTCCATATCCTGGGATTGGCCTGACCTCGAGAGCCCCATGGGCTGCTGGAGTCCTGGTAAAGAATGTCAGGACAGTCAGTGAAGCCACTGAGGATATACCTCCAGTAGTTCCTAAATCCTACACCCTGCTGGTCATTCTACCAACCACCAGGACTTGGTATTCTGTATTAGTCTTCACTGATGCCTTCTTTTGTATTCCATTAGTCCCAGAGTCACAAGAAATTTTGGCTTGTGAGTGACAGGACTCAACATACAACTAAAACAATACTTCCAGGCTGTCTTGCCCCAAGGGTTCAAAAATTCCCACACCATCTTTGGGGAAAGCTCAGCTAAAGACCTAAAAGTTCTACCTCTGGAAAAGGAAACACTCCTTCAATATTCAGACGACATTCTGATCGCCAGCCCTACTAAGGAGGCCTCAGAACTACCAAGCCAATAAAGGATAGAAGTTGTCCACGAAAAAGCTCAAGTATCACAGACTACGGTGACCTGCCTGGGCTTCATTCTCACAGAAGGTCGGAGAAGCCCATCCCAGGAAAGGGAAGAAACAATTTACAGCCTTACCCCTTTCTGAAACTAGAAGACAGCTTAGGGGTTCCTGGGGAAGCCAGGGTTTCCTGCCTCTGGATCCCTAACTACAGTCTACTAGCTGGGCCTCTATATGAAACACTGAAAGGAAAAGATGATGATCCTTTTGAATAGAATCCAGAAGTGGCCTTTCAAGAATGGAAAGAGCAGTCAATTCAGACCCTTGCCCTGGAACTCCCTAATTTAGCTAAACCCTTTGACCTTTACATTCCTGGTGAAAGGTGAATCGCCATTGGAGTATTAGTGCAAAAACTGGGACCACTTGAAATGGAACAATGCAAGAATGCCATCCAGGTAGGATAAACTATGGTCACCAAGGGGCTTGGCCCACCGCCACATCTGGCCAAGATACTGGTGGTATCTGAAAACCTGGAAATCAGCAGCCCAAAAGGCCACCTCCCTTCTAAGGGAAACGGACCCCACGTGGTGATACTAACCCCCAACCATGCCCTGAAGTTGCAGGGTTTGCTCCGTGGGCACACTGACCTCGATTGAGGAGGCCCTCCAACTCCAACCTCCAGAGAGATAACCGGGGGCAACGGGGCACCATGACGACCCGTGTGACCATCACTTGACCTGGAGTTTCTCTCATAAAACAAGAGTGTGTCCCAAAAGAGTAGACTACTGCTTGCAGTACTTACTGTACCCAGAGGGGAGCTAATAATCTTGGCGGGGGAACCGTATATCATGCTGTCACCATAGAAAAGCCTACAGACACCCTGATGATGGTGGCCAATAAGACCGGCTGGACTCCTGTTTACTTCCAAAGGCTCTTGACTCAGTGACCATCATGATCCTTCATCACCACTGACCCTGGACTGTCTGGGAGCTGAGCGGGCAGGATCCTGACACCTGGTGCTGTTTTTACGTTAATTCAGGGGCCTAATGGAAGAAAGCGCAGACTGTTGGTCAGAGCATCTAGGCTGGCAGAAACGGTCAGTCAGAGCATCTAGGCTGGCAGAAACGGTCAGCCTAAGGTGGCCGAACAAATGTGGGGCGGAGTGAAACTGGACCTCACAGCGCCACTGCACATCTCCTTTCTGGACCCTTAAAGGTCATTAGAATCTATAACACTTCCAATACTGGTGCTCAGGTGGACGAGCAGGGAGGCAGGAGGCCTGGGGACAATCAACGTCACCTGGAGGCTGCTGGGGAGAAGTTCTGACCTTCGCCCACGGGTATGAAGCCTCCTAACTCAGCACTCAGCAGTTACAGAAGAAGGGTCTGCACCCGCAGCACTCCAAGAATGAGGAAAGGGACAAAAGGCAGAAGAGAAGTTTGTCCCAGGCAAAGCCCCTTAAAAATGCCTGGGAGATAAAAATAGAATCTGGGCAATAAAATAAAGTCTAACCATTTTTATCCTTTGTGCTTTGTCTAATTTCAGGTGCTCCTAGTGTCCCGCATACAGAGGTTCCACACCCGGCACTTCAGACCAGATTTCCTAGAGCAGAATGGCTCGACGACACTTCAGCTCCTGGGGCCCAGTTCAGACTCCGTGACATAGAGCCTGAGCTGCAGCCAACCAGGTCCTCGAGAACTCAGCCCCCTCCCTCCCAGTGACTCTGACAGGATCTCTACACAGCAGCCCAGCCCACAGCCCACAGGGTAGCACCTCTCCATTCTCTGATCAAAATATAAAGTTTCCTTTGCTTTTGAACCAAACTCAGTCTCGATCTATTGGCTCCAATGACACTGGGCAGGGGGACACTTGTTGGCGTCCACTCTGGAGGATCAGTAACAGAAATTGAGAACATTGTAACTTCAATGAACAGATGTGTGAGCCAAACTGTAATTAACATAGAACAGTGTATAAGGCTCGGGTAAAATAAGATGTTTCTAACACTTCCATTTGATATTTCCATCACTTTCTTATAAGCAAGTTCAGTGAAAAGGTTTGTCTTCTTTGTCAGGTCAATATTAGAGAAACAAAGTGATTTCTTTCCAAGGATGTACATCTAATAATCTTGGTTAAAGCTTCAATCTTGTTTTAAATGCTTTTGCATTGAAAATGATACCTCTCTTTCAGCTCCCCCATTTCTGAGAAGCATAAAATCTTATAATTTATTATTACCAAAGGGAAATGGTAGGAGGAGGGATAAATTAACAGTTTGGGATTAACACATACACACTGCTATGTATGAAATCATCAGCAAGGAACTACTGTATAGCACAGGGAACTACACTCAATATTTTGCAATAACCTATAAGGGGAAATGATCTGAAAAAGAATAGATATTTTTATTGACATCATCCATCAATGACAGTAAAAATGGAATCTAAGGGAAGACAGTGGTGAGTGCTTCTGACCCTGAAGACTTCAATCATCTAAAGTTTGGACTCTGCCTACTTCCCAAGGCCCTTAATGAACATATGTGTAGCCGTAGCTTAAAAAATTCCCCAGTTTGGGTTGCGGAGAGACACTGATATTTAAAATCCCCTGGTGTTCTCCTCACATGAATGGGACCCTTCCTACACCTAAAACATGCCTGTCACACCCAGAGGATGGTATACCGTCTGATCGGGAAAAGTTTGGAAAAGGCATCTCATCTCCTCATCTCTTGGTGCTAGGGTTCACCACTCCAGCGTCTTTACTAACAGTCTCCCCACTTGGAGATGTCAGCACTGTCAACATCCTGTTGCATACAGTTTGGAATTTGTCCAGAGGATGAAGCAGAAGGAGGAGGAACAATGAGAGACAAGTCCTAGGTGTTCGGACAGGCACATGCCACTCTAATTTCCAATCAGGAAGACGAATTGACCAAAGGCTAGGGTTGCCCATGGAAACAGAATAGGGCTTGAGGAATCCTGATGCTTTGTGGCCAGTTCCCATAAACACAAGTTGGAAAATGGAACTCAGGGGCACTAAAATTCACGAAACTGCAGAATTGAAAATATCTATCACTGAAAAATGTCTTGAGGAAAGTCAGAGAAAAGGACTTGTAAGCAACGGAGAATGGCAGGAAAGGGATTGGAAGAGGTAGAAAGGACTCGCCATTAAGCACAAGAAAAGGGGCTGAACATTGCCAACATTGCAGTTGGCCAAAAAGGGTGTATGCGTCTTTTTCTGTATATATTCAAGAAAAGGGCATACACTTTTTTAGCCAACCAAACAGGTGGGCACTGGAAATCAATACTACAAAACATATCACTTTGCATCAGTCAGAAGAGCCGTCCTCATAAAGTGTAAACACCAGAAATGCAGGACAGGGCAAGGAGAAAAGGGAGCCCTGTGAGTCTTATAGTGGAAATGTATATTGCCAACGGTCACTCTGGATAAGTCTATTGTGTTTACTAAAGCATCTAAAAAATGAGCTACCGAGCACAGGGCACTTGCACTCATGGACGTATATCTTGGGAAAAACAAAAATCGAGAGGACACAGGCACCCCAATGTTTACCACCTCTCTGTTTAAAAGATCCTCGACTAGGATATAACTTAAAGTATCTGCAGAGAAAAAACGGACAGAGATGTGGTGCTTATGTAGAGTGGAATATTACTCAGCCTGGAAATCAATGAAATACGGCCAGTTATAACAACTCAAGAGGAGTTACGTGTGATCATTCGAAGTCACATAATTCAAAAAGAAAAAGACATAAGATATCACTAATACATGGAATGTTAACATGGCTACACATGAACTGAATTACAAAAGAGAAGAGGGTTTCAAATTAAGAAAACCAACTTATGCTTCCTTAAGGGGAAAGGTGAGTTGGGGTGCTGCATAAAACCAGAGATTGAAATTAGCACAGATACCATTCCATAAGCCAAATATGTAATAGTCAAGACCTACTCCTTGCTCAACGAAATGGACTCCACACGCCATATTCAATGCCTAAGAATATACCGGATTAATAAGAATCTTAAAACCCATGGACTTATATGTCTCCGTAACAGAATGAAGCGCGTGTACAGCGGCATAAACGAAGCAGTGAAAATCCGATAAATCCCATTATTAAAATAAATTTCAAAAACAAAACACAATGACAGTGAAATAGGAAGAAATTCTTAAATAATTCACTCAGGGCATGTGATGCAACCGGGATTTAACACATCTACACCCAGAGCTGGTTGAGACATAAGGCTGGACACTTCAGGCTGATAGCATTGGTGAGTTTCGGTGAGCAAATGCAGACCCTTTGAAGTCATACTGCATGGTACCCATTCCAAGGGTCCCAACTCTCCAGGTTCAAGGGATTCTTCCTCCAGCTAAAACATGCATGGGAAACCCAGAGTATCGTCCACCGTGTGATTGGGAAACGATTTAAAATGCATCTCAGTTTTCGTATCCTGGTCCTCGGGTTCACCATTCCAGATGCTTTACTAACACTCTCCCCGCTTGGAGAGTCAGTGCCTTTAACCTCCTGTTTGGCACAGCTTGCAATTTCTGTGCAAGATGAACAGGAATAGGGAGAACCAATGAGAGACTAGCTGTAGGTGTCTGCACGGGCAAATGTAACGCTCATTGCCCACCAGGAAGAGGAATTAAACAAAGGCTCAGTGTGGCCTGCTGGAAACAGATTAGGGCCTGAAGCAATCCTGCGGTTTTGTGCCCAGCTCACAAGAAAGCGAGTTGAAGAAAGGAGCTCAGGCGCACTGTAATTCACAAACCTGCAGAGTTATAAATGACAGCTATCCTCAAAAATATATTGAAGTAAGCCTGCGAAGGGGACTTGAAAGCGGGGCAGAATTTCAGGAAAACGATTGCAGGGGGTAGACTGGAATTGCCCTGAAAGCATAGGAAAACAGGCACAACGTTGACAATGATGCACTTGGCCAAAAAGGGCGTATGCGTTTTTTCCTGAATATATTCAGGAAAAAACGCATACGCCCTTTTTGGCCAACCAAGCAAGCCTGTAAAGGAAATCTGCACTACAATGAAGTCTCACTGCCCCCCGAGAAAAAGGGCCATCTGAAAAAAGTGTAAAATCCAGAAAGGTAGGACAGGATATGGAGAACAGGGAGCCTTGTTATGCTGATTGGCAGGATGTAAATTGCCAGCAGCCAACCTGGAGAAGTGTATGGTGTTTCCTGAAACACGTAAGAAACAAAGCAACACAGCCTATGGCACTTCCACTTATGGTCCTATAGCTTACGGAAATTAAAATCAAAAACAGACAGCCACCCCAATATTTGGGACGGCTGTGTTCACAAGAAGCTCGTCTACAGTATCAGGTAAATATCCCAGAAAGCAAAAAATGGATAAAGAAGTTGTGGCACGTACGTACAATGCAATATCACTCAGCAATGGAATCTGTGTCATCAGGCCCGTAGCGGCATAGTGAGTGGATGCAGGTACGGTGATTCTATGTGAACTACGTCACACAGAAAAAGAAACATCATAAGATATCACTAATACACGGAATGTAAACTTGACTACACATGAACTGAATTACAAAACAGAACAGGGTCTCATATTTAGAAAACCAACTAGTGCTTGCTTATGGGGAAAGGTGCCTTGGGGTGCTGCATAAAACCAGAGACTGAAATTAGCACAGATAACTTTCAATAAGCCAAATATGTAATAGACAAGACCTACTCCTTGCTCAACGAAATGGACTCAACACCACATATTCAACGCCTAGGAATATACCTGACTAGGAAGAATCTTAAAACCCATGGATATATATGTCTCCGTAAGAGAATCAAGCATGTGTACAGCGGCCGATACGCAGCAGTGAAAATCCGATAAATCCCATTATCAAAATAAATTTTGAAAACAAAACACAAAGACAGTGAAATAGAGAGCAATTCTTAAATAATTCACTCAGGGCATGTGATGCAACCGGGATTGACCACATCTACACCCAGAGCTGATTGAGACATAAGGCTGGACACTTCAGCCTGATAGCATTGGTGAGTTTCGGTGAGCAAATGCAGACACTTTGAAGTCATACTGCATGGTACCTATTCCATGGGTCCCAACTCTTCAGGTTCAAGGGATTCTTCCTCCAGCTAAAACATGCATAGGAAACCCACAGTATGGTCCACCGTGTGACTAGGAAACGATTTAAAATGCATCTCAGTTTTCGTATCCTGGTCCTCGGGTTCACCATTCCAGATGCTTTACTAACACTCTCCCCGCTTGGAGAGTCAGTGCCTTTAACCTCCTCTTTGGCACAGCTTGCAATTTCTGTGCAAGATGAACAGGAATAGGGAGAACGAATGAGAGACTAGCTGTAGGTGTCTGCACGGGCAAATGTAATGCTCATTTCCCACCAGGAAGAGGAATTAACCAAAGGCTCAGCGTGCCCTGCTGGAAAGAGATTAGTGCCTGAAGCAATCCTGCGGTTTTGTGCCCAGCTCACAAGAAAGCGAGTTGAAGAAAGGAGCTCAGGGGCACTGTAATTCACAAACCTGCAGAATTATAAATGACAGCTATCCTTCAAAAATTTATTGAAGTAAGCCTGCGAAGGGGACTTGAAAGCGGGGCAGAATTTCAGGAAAACGATTGCAGGGGGTAGACTGGAATTGCCCTGTAAGCATAGGAAAAGAGGCAGAACGTCGACAATGATGCACTTGGCCAAAAAGGGCGTATGCGTTTTTTCCTGAATATATTCAGGAAAAAACGCATACGCCCTTTTTGGCCAACCAAGCAAGCCTGTAAAGGAAATCTGCACTACAATGAAATCTTACTGCCCCCACGGGCAAAAGGGCCATCTGAAAAAAGTGTAAAATCCAGAAAGGTAGGACAGGATATGGAGAACAGGGAGCCTTGTTATGCTGATTGGCAGGATGTAAATTGCCAGCAGCCACCCTGGAGAAGTGTATGGTGTTTCCTGAAACACATAAGAAACAAAGCAACACAGCCTATGGCACTTCCACTTATGGTCCTATAGCTTACAGAAATTAAAATCAAAAACAGACAGCCACCCCAATATTTGGGACGGCTGTGTTCACAAGAAGCTCGTCTACAGTATCAGGTAAATATCCCAGAAAGCAAAAAATGGATAAAGAAGTTGTGGCACGTACGTACAATGCAATATCACTCAGCAATGAAATCTGTGTCATCAGGCCCGTAGCGGCATAGTGAGTGGATGCAGGTACGGTGATTCTACGTGAACTACGTCACACAGAAAAAGAAACATCATAAGATATCACTAATACACGGAATGTAAACTTGACTACACATGAACTGAATTACAAAACAGAACAGGGTCTCAAATTTAGAAAACCAACTCGTGCTTGCTTATGGGGAAAGGTGCGTTGGGGTGCTGCATAAAACCAGAGACTGAAATTAGCACAGATAACATTCCATAAGCCAAATATGTAATAGACAAGACCTACTCCTTGCTCAACGAAATGGACTCAACACCATATATTCAACGCCTAGGAATATACCTGACTAGGAAGAATCTTAAAAACCATGGATATATATGTCTCCGTAAGAGAATCAAGCGTGTGTACAGCGGCAGAAATGCAGCAGTGAAAATCCGATAAATCCCATTATCAAAATAAATTTCGAAAACAAAACACAAAGACAGTGAAATAGAGAGCAATTCTTAACTAATTCACTCAGGGCATGTGATGCAACCGGGATTGACCACATCTACACCCAGAGCTGGTTGAGACATAAGGCTGGACACTTCAGGCTGATAGCACTGGTGAGTTTCGGTGAGCAAATGCAGACCCTTTGTAGTCATACTGCATGGTACCCATTCCATGGGTCCCAACTCTCCAGGTTCAAGGCATTATTCCTCCAGCTAAAACATGCATGGGAAACCCAGAGTATCGTCCACCGTGTGATTGGGAAACGATTTAAAATGCATCTCAGTTTTCGTATCCTGGTCCTCGGGTTCACCATTCCAGATGCTTTACTAACACTCTCCCCGCTTGGAGAGTCAGTGCCTTTAACCTCCTGTTTGGCACAGCTTGCCATTTCTGTGCAAGATGAACAGGAATAGGGAGAACCAATGAGAGACTAGCTGTAGGTGTCTTCATGGGCAAATGTAACGCTCATTGCCCACCAGGAAGAGGAATTAAACAAAGGCTCAGTGTGCCCTGCTGGAAACAGATTAGGGCCTGAAGCAATCCTGCGGTTTTGTGCCCAGCTCACAAGAAAGCAAGTTGAAGAAAGGAGCTCAGGGGCACTGTACTTCACAAACCTGCAGAGTTAAAAATGACAGCTATCCTCCAAAAATATATTGAAGTAAGCCTGCGAAGGGGACTTGAAAGTGGGGCTGAATTTCAGGAAAACGATTGCAGGGGGTAGACAGGAATTGCCCTGAAAGCATAGGAAAAGAGGCACAACGGCGACAATGATGCACTTGGCCAAAAAGGGCGTATGCGTTTTTTTCTGAATATATTCAGGAAAAAACGCATACGCCCTTTTTGGCCAACCAAGCAAGCCTGTAAAGGAAATCTGCACTACAATGAAATCTTACTGCCCCCACGGGCAAAAGGGCCATCTGAAAAAAGTGTAAAATCCAGAAAGATAGGACAGGATATGGAGAACAGGGAGCCTTGTTATGCTGATTGGCAGGATGTAAATTGCCAACAGCCACCCTGGAGAAGTGTATGGTGTTTCCTGAAACACGTAAGAAATAAAGCAACACAGCCTATGGCAATTGCACTTATGGTCCTATTCCTTAGGGAAATTAAAATCAAAAACAGAGAGCCACCCCAAAGTTTGGGACGGCTGTGTTCCCAAGAAGCTCGTCTACAGTACCAGGTAAATATCCCAGAAAGCAAAAAATGGATAAAGAAGTTGTGGCACGTACGTGCAATGCAGTATCACTCAGCAATGAAATCTGTGTCATCAGGCCCGTAGCGGCATAGTGAGTGGATGCAGGTACGGTGATTCTACGTGAACTACGTCACACAGAAAAAGAAACATCATAAGATATCACTAATGCACGGAATGTAAACTTGACTACACATGAACTGAATTACAAAACAGAACAGGGTCTCAAATTTAGAAAACCAACTAGTGCTTGCTTATGGGGAAAGGTGCCTTGGGGTGCTGCATAAAACCAGAGACTGAAATTAGCACAGATAACATTCCATAAGCCAAATATGTAATAGACAAGACCTACTCCTTGCTCAACGAAATGGACTCAACACCACATATTCAACGCCTAGGAATATACCTGACTAGGAAGAATCTTAAAACCCATGGATATATATGTCTCCATAAGAGAATCAAGCGTGTGTACAGCGGCCGAAACGCAGCAGTGAAAATCTGATAAATCCCATTATCAAAATAAATTTCGAAACAAAACACAAAGACAGTGAAATAGAGAGCAATTCTTAAATAATTCACTCAGGGAATGTGATGCAACCGGGATTGACCACATCTACACCCAGAGCTGGTTGACACATAAGGCTGGACACTTCAGGCTGATAGCATTGGTGAGTTTCGGTGAGCAAATGCAGACCCTTTGAAGTCATACTGCATGGTACCTATTCCATGGGTCCCAACTCTTCAGGTTCAAGGGATTCTTCCTCCACCTAAAACATGCATGGGAAACTCCCAGTATGGTCCACCGTGTGATTGGGAAACGATTTACAATGCATCTCAGTTTTCGTATCCTGGTCCTCGGGTTCACCATTCCAGATGCTTTACTAACACTCTCCCTGCTTGGAGAGTCAGTGCCTTTAACCTCCTGTTTGGCACAGCTTGCAATTTCTGTGCAAGATGAACAGGAATAGGGAGAACCAATGAGAGACTATCTGTAGGTGTCTGCACGGGCAAATGTAACGCTCATTTCCCACCAGGAAGAGGAATTAACCAAAGGCTCAGCATGCCCTGCCGGAAACATATTAGGGCCTGAAGCAATCCTGCGGTTTTGTGCCCAGCTCACAAGAAAGCGAGTTGAAGAAAGGAGCTCAGGGGCACTGTAATTCACAAACCTGCAGAGTTATAAATGACAGCTATCCTCCAAAAATATATTGAAGTAAGCCTGCGAAGGGGACTTGAAAGCGGGGCAGAATTTCAGGAAAACGATTGCAGGGGGTAGACTGGAATTGCCCTGAAAGCATAGGAAAAGAGGCAGAACGTCGACAATGATGCACTTGGCCAAAAAGTGCGTATGCGTTTTTTCCTGAATGTATTCAGGAAAAAACGCATACGCCCTTTTTGGCCAACCAAGCAAGCCTGTAAAGGAAATCTGCACTGCAATGAAGTCTCACTGCCCCCCGGGCAAAAGGGCCATCTGAAAAAAGTGTAAAATCCAGAAAGATAGGACAGGATATGGAGAACAGGGAGCCTTGTTATGCTGATTGGCAGGATGTAAATTGCCAACAGCCACCCTGGAGAAGTGTATGGTGTTTCCTGAAACACGTAAGAAATAAAGCAACACAGCCTATGGCAATTGCACTTATGGTCCTATTCCTTAGGGAAATTAAAATCAAAAACAGAGAGCCACCCCAAAGTTTGGGACGGCTGTGTTCCCAAGAAGCTCGTCTACAGTACCAGGTAAATATCCCAGAAAGCAAAAAATGGATAAAGAAGTTGTGGCACGTACGTGCAATGCAGTATCACTCAGCAATGAAATCTGTTTCATCAGGCCCGTAGCGGCATAGTGTGTGGATGAAGGTACGGTGATTCTACGTGAACTACGTCACACAGAAAAAGAAACATCATAAGATATCACTAATGCACGGAATGTAAACTTGACTACACATGAACTGAATTACAAAACAGAACAGGGTCTCAAATTTAGAAAACCAACTAGTGCTTGCTTATGGGGAAAGGTGCCTTGGGGAGCTGCATAAAACCAGAGACTGAAATTAGCACAGATAACATTCCATAAGCCAAATATGTAATAGACAAGACCTACTCCTTGCTCAACGAAATGCACTCAACACCACATATTCAACGCCTAGGAATATACCTGACTAGGAAGAATCTTAAAACCCATGGATATATATGTCTCCGTAAGAGAATCAAGCGTGTGTACAGCGGCCGAAACGCAGCAGTGAAAATCTGATAAATCCCATTATCAAAATAAATTTCGAAACAAAACACAAAGACAGTGAAATAGAGAGCAATTCTTAAATAATTCACTCAGGGAATGTGATGCAACCGGGATTGACCACATCTACACCCAGAGCTGGTTGACACATAAGGCTGGACACTTCAGGCTGATAGCATTGGTGAGTTTCGGTGAGCAAATGCAGACCCTTTGAAGTCATACTGCATGGTACCTATTCCATGGGTCCCAACTCTTCAGGTTCAAGGGATTCTTCCTCCAGCTAAAACATGCATGGGAAACCCACAGTATGGTCCACCGTGTGATTGGGAAACGATTTACAATCCATCTCAGTTTTCGTATCCTGGTCCTCGGGTTCACCATTCCAGATGCTTTACAAACACTCTCCCTGCTTGGAGAGTCAGTGCCTTTAACCTCCTGTTTGGCACAGCTTGCAATTTCTGTGCAAGATGAACAGGAATAGGGAGAACCAATGAGAGACTAGCTGTAGGTGTCTGCACGGGCAAATGTAACGCTCATTTCCCACCAGGAAGAGGAATTAACCAAAGGCTCAGCATGCCCTGCCGGAAACATATTAGGGCCAGAAGCAATCCTGCGGTTTTGTGCCCAGCTCACAAGAAAGCGAGTTGAAGAAAGGAGCTCAGGGGCACTGTAATTCACAAACCTGCAGAGTTATAAATGACAGCTATCCTCCAAAAATATATTGAAGTAAGCCTGCGAAGGGGACTTGAAAGCGGGGCAGAATTTCAGGAAAACGATTGCAGGGGGTAGACTGGAATTGCCCTGAAAGCATAGGAAAAGAGGCAGAACGTCGACAATGATGCACTTGGCCAAAAAGTGCATATGCGTTTTTTCCTGAATGTATTCAGGAAAAAACGCATACGCACATTTTGGCCAACCAAGCAAGCCTGTAAAGGAAATCTGCACTACAATGAAGTCTCACTGCCCCCCGGGCAAAAGGGCCATCTGAAAAAAGTGTAAAATCCAGAAAGGTAGGACAGGATATGGAGAACAGGGAGCCTTGTTATGCTGATTGGCAGGATGTAAATTGCCAACAGCCACCCTGGAGAAGTGTATGGTGTTTCCTGAAACACGTAAGAAATAAAGCAACACAGCCTATGGCAATTGCACTTATGGTCCTATTCCTTAGGGAAATTAAAATCAAAAACAGAGAGCCACCCCAAAGTTTGGGACGGCTGTGTTCCCAAGAAGCTCGTCTACAGTACCAGGTAAATATCCCAGAAAGCAAAAAATGGATAAAGAAGTTGTGGCACGTACGTGCAATGCAGTATCACTCAGCAATGAAATCTGTTTCATCAGGCCCGTAGCGGCATAGTGTGTGGATGAAGGTACGGTGATTCTACGTGAACTACGTCACACAGAAAAAGAAACATCATAAGATATCACTAATGCACGGAATGTAAACTTGAGTACACATGAACTGAATTACAAAACAGAACAGGGTCTCAAATTTAGAAAACCAACTAGTGCTTGCTTATGGGGAAAGGTGCCTTGGGGAGCTGCATAAAACCAGAGACTGAAATTAGCACAGATAACATTCCATAAGCCAAATATGTAATAGACAAGACCTACTCCTTGCTCAACGAAATGCACTCAACACCACATATTCAACGCCTAGGAATATACCTGACTAGGAAGAATCTTAAAACCCATGGATATATATGTCTCCATAAGAGAATCAAGCGTGTGTACAGCGGCCGAAACGCAGCAGTGAAAATCTGATAAATCCCATTATCAAAATAAATTTCGAAACAAAACACAAAGACAGTGAAATAGAGAGCAATTCTTAAATAATTCACTCAGGGAATGTGATGCAACCGGGATTGACCACATCTGCACCCAGAGCTGGTTGACACATAAGGCTGGACACTTCAGGCTGATAGCATTGGTGAGTTTCGGTGAGCAAATGCAGACCCTTTGAAGTCATACTGCATGGTACCTATTCCATGGGTCCCAACTCTTCAGGTTCAAGGGATTCTTCCTCCAGCTAAAACATGCATGGGAAACCCACAGTATTGTCCACCGTGTGATTGGGAAACGATTTACAATCCATCTCAGTTTTCGTATCCTGGTCCTCGGATTCACCATTCCAGATGCTTTACAAACACTCTCCCTGCTTGGAGAGTCAGTGCCTTTAACCTCCTGTTTGGCACAGCTTGCAATTTCTGTGCAAGATGAACAGGAATAGGGAGAACCAATGAGAGACTAGCTGTAGGTGTCTGCACGGGCAAATGTAACGCTCATTTCCCACCAGGAAGAGGAATTAACCAAAGGCTCAGCATGCCCTGCCGGAAACATATTAGGGCCAGAAGCAATCCTGCGGTTTTGTGCCCAGCTCACAAGAAAGCGAGTTGAAGAAAGGAGCTCAGGGGCACTGTAATTCACAAACCTGCAGAGTTATAAATGACAGCTATCCTCCAAAAATATATTGAAGTAAGCCTGCGAAGGGGACTTGAAAGCGGGGCAGAATTTCAGGAAAACGATTGCAGGGGGTAGACTGGAATTGCCCTGAAAGCAAAGGAAAAGAGGCACAACATCGACAATGATGCACTTGGCCAAAAAGGGCGTATGCGTTTTTTCCTGAATGTATTCAGGAAAAACCGCATACGCCCTTTTTGGCCAACCAAGCAAGCCTGTAAAAGAAATCTGCACTACAATGAAGTCTCACTGCCCCCCGGGCAAAAGGGCCATCTGAAAAAAGTGTAAAATCCAGAAAGATAGGACAGGATATGGAGAACAGGGAGCCTTGTTATGCTGATTGGCAGGATGTAAATTGCCAACAGCCACCCTGGAGAAGTGTATGGTGTTTCCTGAAACACGTAAGAAATAAAGCAACACAGCCTATGGCAATTGCACTTATGGTCCTATTCCTTAGGGAAATTAAAATCAAAAACAGAGAGCCACCCCAAAGTTTGGGACGGCTGTGTTCCCAAGAAGCTCGTCTACAGTACCAGGTAAATATCCCAGAAAGCAAAAAATGGATAAAGAAGTTGTGGCACGTACGTGCAATGCAGTATCACTCAGCAATGAAATCTGTGTCATCAGGCCCGTAGCGGCATAGTGAGTGGATGCAGGTACGGTGATTCTACGTGAACTACGTCACACAGAAAAAGAAACATCATAAGATATCACTAATGCACGGAATGTAAACTTGACTACACATGAACTGAATTACAAAACAGAACAGGGTCTCAAATTTAGAAAACCAACTAGTGCTTGCTTATGGGGAAAGGTGCCTTGGGGTGCTGCATAAAACCAGAGACTGAAATTAGCACAGATAACATTCCATAAGCCAAATATGTAATAGACAAGACCTACTCCTTGCTCAACGAAATGGACTCAACACCACATATTCAACGCCTAGGAATATACCTGACTAGGAAGAATCTTAAAACCCATGGATATATATGTCTCCATAAGAGAATCAAGCGTGTGTACAGCGGCCGAAACGCAGCAGTGAAAATCTGATAAATCCCATTATCAAAATAAATTTCGAAACAAAACACAAAGACAGTGAAATAGAGAGCAATTCTTAAATAATTCACTCAGGGAATGTGATGCAACCGGGATTGACCACATCTACACCCAGAGCTGGTTGACACATAAGGCTGGACACTTCAGGCTGATAGCATTGGTGAGTTTCGGTGAGCAAATGCAGACCCTTTGAAGTCATACTGCATGGTACCTATTCCATGGGTCCCAACTCTTCAGGTTCAACGGATTCTTCCTCCAGCTAAAACATGCATGGGAAACCCACAGTATGGTCCACCGTGTGATTGGGAAACGATTTACAATGCATCTCAGTTTTCGTATCCTGGTCCTCGGGTTCACCATTCCAGATGCTTTACTAACACTCTCCCTGCTTGGAGAGTCAGTGCCTTTAACCTCCTCTTTGGCACAGCTTGCAATTTCTGTGCAAGATGAACAGGAATAGGGAGAACCAATGAGAGACTAGCTGTAGGTGTCTGCACGGGCAAATGTAACGCTCATTTCCCACCAGGAAGAGGAATTAACCAAAGGCTCAGCATGCCCTGCCGGAAACATATTAGGGCCTGAAGCAATCCTGCGGTTTTGTGCCCAGCTCACAAGAAAGCGAGTTGAAGAAAGGAGCTCAGGGGCACTGTAATTCACAAACCTGCAGAGTTATAAATGACAGCTATCCTCCAAAAATATATTGAAGTAAGCCTGCGAAGGGGACTTGAAAGCGGGGCAGAATTTCAGGAAAACGATTGCAGGGGGTAGACTGGAATTGCCCTGAAAGCATAGGAAAAGAGGCAGAACGTCGACAATGATGCACTTGGCCAAAAAGTGCGTATGCGTTTTTTCCTGAATGTATTCAGGAAAAAACGCATACGCACTTTTTGGCCAACCAAGCAAGCCTGTAAAGGAAATCTGCACTACAATGAAGTCTCACTGCCCCCCGGGCAAAAGGGCCATCTGAAAAAAGTGTAAAATCCAGAAAGATAGGACAGGATATGGAGAACAGGGAGCCTTGTTATGCTGATTGGCAGGATGTAAATTGCCAACAGCCACCCTGGAGAAGTGTATGGTGTTTCCTGAAACACGTAAGAAATAAAGCAACACAGCCTATGGCAATTGCACTTATGGTCCTATTCCTTAGGGAAATTAAAATCAAAAACAGAGAGCCACCCCAAAGTTTGGGACGGCTGTGTTCCCAAGAAGCTCGTCTACAGTACCAGGTAAATATCCCAGAAAGCAAAAAATGGATAAAGAAGTTGTGGCACGTACGTGCAATGCAGTATCACTCAGCAATGAAATCTGTGTCATCAGGCCCGAAGCGGCATAGTGAGTGGATGCAGGTACGGTGATTCTACGTGAACTACGTCACACAGAAAAAGAAACATCATAAGATATCACTAATGCACGGAATGTAACTTGACTACACATGAACTGAATTACAAAACAGAACAGGGTCTCAAATTTAGAAAACCAACTAGTGCTTGCTTATGGGGAAAGGTGCCTTGGGGTGCTGCATAAAACCAGTGACTGAAATTAGCACAGATAACATTCCATAAGCCAAATATGTAATAGACAAAACCTACTCCTTGCTCAACGAAATGGACTCAACACCACATATTCAACGCCTAGGAATATACTGACTAGGAAGAATCTTAAAACCCATGGATATATATGTCTCCGTAAGAGAATCAAGCGTGTGTACAGCGGCCGAAACGCAGCAGTGAAAATCTGATAAATCCCATTATCAAAATAAATTTCGAAACAAAACACAAAGACAGTGAAATAGAGAGCAATTCTTAAATAATTCACTCAGGGCATGTGATGCAACCGGGATTGACCATATCTACACCCAGAGCTGGTTGAGACATAAGGCTGGACACTTCAGGCTGATAGCATTGGTGAGTTTCGGTGAGCAAATGCAGACCCTTTGAAGTCATACTGCATGGTACCCATTCCATGGGTCCCAACTCTCCAGGTTCAAGGGATTCTTCCTCCAGCTAAAACATGCATGGGAAACCCAGAGTATCGTCCACCGTGTGATTGGGAAACGATTTAAAATGCATCTCAGTTTTCGTATCCTGGTCCTCGGGTTCACCATTCCAGATGCTTTACTAACACTCTCCCCGCTGGGAGAGTCAGTGCGTTTAACCTCCTGTTTGGCACAGCTTGCAATTTCTGTGCAAGATGAACAGGAATAGGGAGAACCAATGAGAGACTAGCTGTAGGTGTCTGCACGGGCAAATGTAACGCTCATTGCCCACCAGGAAGAGGAATTAAACAAAGGCTCAGGGTGCCCTGCTGAAAACAGATTAGGGCCTGAAGCAATCCTGCGGTTTTGTGCCCAGCTCACAAGAAAGCGAGTTGAAGAAAGGAGCTCAGGGGGACTGTAATTCACAAACCTGCAGAGTTATAAATGACAGTTATCCTACAAAAATATATTGAAGTAAGCCTGCGAAGGGGACTTGAAAGCGGGGCAGAATTTCAGGAAAACAATTGCAGGGGGTAGACTGGAATTGCCCTGAAAGCATAGGAAAAGAGGCAGAACGTCGACAATGATGCACTTGGCCAAAAAGGGCGTATGCGTTTTTTCCTGAATATATTCAGGAAAAAACGCATACGCCCTTTTTGGCCAACCAAGCAAGCCTGTAAAGGAAATCTGCACTACAATGAAGTCTCACTGCCCCCCGGGCAAAAGGGCCATCTGAAAAAAGTGTAAAATCCAGAAATGTAGGACAGGATATGGAGAACAGGGAGCCTTGTTATGCTGATTGGCAGGATGTAAATTGCCAGCAGCCACCCTGGAGAAGTGTATGGTGTTTCCTGAAACACTTAAGAAACAAAGCAACACAGCCTATGGCAATTGTACTTATGGTCCTATTCTTAGGGAAATTAAAATCAAAAACAGAGAGCCACCCCAAAGTTTGGGACGGCTGTGTTCCCAAGAAGCTCGTCTACAGTACCAGGTAAATATTCCAGAAAGCAAAAAATGGATAAAGAATTTGTGGCACGTACGTGCAATGCAGTATCACTCAGCAATGAAATCTGTGTCATCAGGCCCGTAGCGGCATAGTGAATGGATGCAGGTACGGTGATTCTACGTGAACTACGTCACACAGAAAAAGAAACATCATAAGATATCACTAATACACGGAATGTAAACTTGACTACACATGAACTGAATTACAAAACAGAACAGGGTCTCAAATTTAGAAAACCAACTAGTGCTTGCTTATGGGGAAAGGTGCCATGGGGTGCTGCATAAAACCAGAGACTGAAATTAGCACAGATAACATTCCATAAGCCAAATATGTAATACACAAGACCTACTCCTTGCTCAACGAAATGGACTCAACACCACATATTCAATGCCTAGGAATATACCTGACTAGGAAGAATCTTAAAACCCATGGATATATATGTCTCCGTAAGAGAATCAAGCGTGTGTACAGCGGCCGAAACGCAGCAGTGAAAATCCGATAAATCCCATTATCAAAATAAATTTCGAAACAAAACACAAAGACAGTGAAATAGAGAGCAATTCTTAAATAATTCACTCAGCGCATGTGATGCAACCGAGATGGACCACATCTACACCCAGAGCTGGTTGACTCATAAGGCTGGACACTTCAGGCTGATAGCATTGGTGAGTTTCGGTGAGCAAATGCAGACCCTTTGAAGTCATACTGCATGGTACCTATTCCATGGGTCCCAACTCTTCAGGTTCAAGGGATTCTTCCTCCAGTTAAAACATGCATGGGAAACCCAGAGTATCGTCCACCGTGTGATTGGGAAACGATTTAAAATGCATCTCAGTTTTCGTATCCTGGACCTCGGGTTCACCATTCCAGATGCTTTACTAACACTCTCCCTGCTTGGAGAGTCAGTGCCTTTAACCTCCTGTTTGGCACATCTTGCAATTTCTGTGCAAGATGAACATGAATAGGGAGAACCAATGAGAGACTAGCTGTAGGTGTCTGCACGGGCAAACGTAACGCACATTTCCCACCAGGAAGAGGAATTAACCAAAGGCTCAGCATGCCCTGCCGGAAACAGATTAGGGCCTGAAGCAATCCTGCGGTTTTGTGCCCAGCTCACAAGAAAGCGAGTTGAAGAAAGGAGCTCAGGGGCACTGTAATTCACAAACCTGCAGAGTTATAAATGACAGCTATCCTCGAAAAATATATTGAAGTAAGCCTGCGAAGGGGACTTGAAAGCGGGGCAGAATTTCAGGAAAACGATTGCAGGGGATAGACTGGAATTGCCCTGAAAGCATAGGAAAAGAGGCAGAACGTCGACAATGATGCACTTGGCGAAAAAGGGCGTATGCGTTTTTTCCTGAATATATTCAGGAAAAAACGCATACGCACTTTTTGGCCAACCAAGCAAGCCTGTAAAGGAAATCTGCACCACAATGAAGTCTCACTGCCCCCCGGTCAAAAGGGCCATCTGAAAAAAGTGTAAAATCCAGAAATGTAGGACAGGATATGGAGAACAGGGAGCCTTGTTATGCTGATTGGCAGGATGTAAATTGCCAGCAGCCACCATGGAGAAGTGTATGGTGTTTCCTGAAACACGTAACAAACAAAGCAACACAGCCTATGGCACTTCCACTTATGGTCCTATAGCTTACGGAAATTAAAATCAAAAACAGAGAGCCACCCCAAAGTTTGGGACGGCTGTGTTCCCAAGAAGCTCGTCTACAGTACCAGGTAAATATCCCAGAAAGCAAAAAATTGATAAAGAAGTTGTGGCAAGTACGTGCAATGCAATATCACTCAGCAATGAAATCTGTGTCATCAGGCCCGTAGCGGCATAGTGAGTGGATGCAGGTACGGTGATTCTACGTGAACTACGTCACACAGAAAAAGAAACATCATAAGATATCACTAATACACGGAATGTAAACTTGACTACACATGAACTGAATTACAAAACAGAACAGGGTCTCAAATTTAGAAAACCAACTAGTGCTTGCTTATGCGTAAGGCGCCTTGGGGTGCTGCATAAAACCAGAGACTGAAATTAGCACAGATAACATTCCATAAGCCAAATATGTAATAGACAAGACCTACTCCTTGCTCAACGAAATGGACTCAACACCACATATTCAACGCCTAGGAATATACCTGACTAGGAAGAATCTTAAAACCCATGGATATATATGTCTCAGTAAGAGAATCAAGCGTGTGTACAGCGGCCGAAACGCAGCAGTGAAAATCCGATAAATCCCATTATCAAAATAAATTTCGAAAACAAAACACAAAGACAGTGAAATCGAGAGCAATTCTTAACTAATTCACTCAGGGAATGTGATGCAACCGGGATTGACCACATCTACACCCAGAGCTGGTTGAGACATAAGGCTGGACACTTCAGGCTGATAGCATTGGTGAGTTTCGGTGAGCAAATGCAGACCCTTTGAAGTCATACTGCATGGTACCCATTCCATGGGTCCCAACTCTCCAGGTTCAAGGCATTCTTCCTCCAGCTAAAACATGCATGGGAAACCCACAGTATCGTCCACCGTGTGATTGGGAAACGATTTAAAATACATCTCAGTTTTGGTATCCTGGTCCTCGGGTTCACCATTCCAGATGCTTTACTAACACTCTCCCCGCTTGGAGAGTCAGTGCCTTTAACCTCCTCTTTGGCACAGCTTGTAATTTCTATGCAAGATGAACAGGAATAGGGAGAACCAATGAGAGACTAGCTGTAGGTGTCTGCACGGGCAAATGTAACGCTCATTGCCGACCAAGAAGAGGAATTAAACAAAGGCTCCGTGTGCCCTGCTGAAAACAGATTAGGGCCTGAAGCAATCCTGCGGTTTTGTGCCCAGCTCACAAGAAAGCGAGTTGAAGAAAGGAGCTCAGGGGCACTGTAATTCACAAACCTGCAGAGTTATAAATGACAGCTATCCTCCAAAAATATATTGAAGTAAGCCTGCGAAGGGGACTTTAAAGCGGGGCAGAATTTCAGGAAAACGATTACAGGGGTAGACAGGAATTGCCCTGAAAGCATAGGAAAAGAGGCAGAACGTCGACAATGATGCACTTGGCCAAAAAGGGCGTATGCGTTTTTTCCTGAATATATTCAGGAAAAAACGCATACGCCCTTTTTGGCCAACCAAGCAAGCCTGTAAAGGAAATCTGCACCACAATGTAGTCTCACTGCCCCCCGGGCAAAAGGGCCATCTGAAAAAAGTGTAAAATCCAGAAAGGTAGGACAGGATATGGAGAACAGGGAGCCTTCTTATGCTGATTGGCAGGATGTAAATTGCCAACAACCACCCTGGAGAAGTGTATGGTGTTTCCTGAAACACGTAAGAAATAAATAACACAGCCTATGGCAATTGCACTTATGGTCCTATTCCTTAGGGAAATTAAAATCAAAAACAGAGAGCCACCCCAAAGTTTGGGACGGCTGTGTTCCCAAGAAGCTCGTCTACAGTACCAGGTAAATATCCCAGAAAGCAAAAAATGGATAAAGAAGTTGTGGCACGTACGTGCAATGCAATATCACTCAGCAATGAAATCTGTGTCATCAGGCCCGTAGCGGCATAGTGAGTGGATGCAGGTACGGTGATTCTACGTGAACTACGTCACACAGAAAAAGAAACATCATAAGATATCACTAATACACGGAATGTAAACTTGACTACACATGAACTGAATTACAAAACAGAACAGGGTCTCAAATTTAGAAAACCAACTAGTGCTTGCTTATGGGGAAAGGTGCCTTGGGGTGCTGCATAAAACCAGAGACTGAAATTAGCACAGATAACATTCCATAAGCCAAATATGTAATAGACAAAACCTACTCCTTGCTCAACGAAATGGACTCAACACCACATATTCAACGCCTAGGAATATACCTGACTAGGAAGAATCTTAAAACCCATGGATATATATGTCTCCGTAAGAGAATCAAGCGTGTGTACAGCGGCCGAAACGCAGCAGTGAAAATCCAATAAATCCCATTATCAAAATAAATTTCGAAAACAAAACACAAAGACAGTGAAATAGAGAGCAATTCGTAACTAATTCACTCAGGGCATGTGATGCAACCGGGATTTACCACATCTACACCCAGAGCTGGTTGAGACATAAGGCTGGACACTTCAGGCTGATAGCATTGGTGAGTTTCGGTGAGCAAATGCAGACCCTTTTAAGTCATACTGCATGGTACCTATTCCATGGGTCCCAACTCTCCAGGTTCAAGGGATTCTTCCTCCAGCTAAAACATGCATGGGAAACCCAGAGTATCGTCCACTGTGTGATTCGGAAACGATTTAAAATGCATCTCAGTTTTCGTTTCCTGGTCCTCGGGTTCACCATTCCGGATGCTTTACTAATACTCTCCTCGCTTGGAGAGTCACTGCCTTTAACCTCCTGTCTGGCACAGCTTGCAATTTCTGTGCAAGATGAACAGGAATAAGGAAAACCAATGAGAGACTAGCTGTAGGTGTCTGCACGGACAAATGTAACGCTCATTGCCCACCAGGAAGAGGAATTAAACAAAGGCTCAGCGTGGCCTGCTGAAAACAGATTAGGGCCTGAAGCAATCCTGCGGTTTTGTGCCCAGCTCACAAGAAAGCGAGTTGAAGAAAGGAGCTCAGAGGCACTGTAATTCACAAACCTGCAGAGTTATAAATGACAGTTATCCTCCAAAAATATATTGAAGTAAGCCTGCGAAGGGGACTTGAAAGCGGGGCAGAATTTCAGGAAAACGATTGTAGGGGGTAGACTGGAATTGCCCTGAAAGCATAGGAAAAGAGGCAGAACGTCGACAATGATGCACTTGGCCGAAAAGGGCGTATGCGTTTTTTCCTGAATATATTCAGGAAAAAACGCATACGCCCTTTTTGGCCAACCAA
Source organism: Phocoena phocoena (assembly GCF_963924675.1). Classification (NCBI taxonomy): domain Eukaryota; kingdom Metazoa; phylum Chordata; class Mammalia; order Artiodactyla; family Phocoenidae; genus Phocoena; species Phocoena phocoena. Next base: position 798,566 of record NW_027077451.1, read on the forward strand.
GCAAGCCTGTAAAGGAAATCTGCACTACAATGAAGTCTCACTGCCCCCCGGGCAAAAGGGCCATCTGAAAAAAGTGTAAAATCCAGAAAGGTAGGACAGGATATGGAGAACAGGGAGCCTTCTTATGCTGACTGGCAGGATGTAAATTGCCAACAGCCACCCTGAAGAAGTGTATGGTGTTTCCTGAAACACGTAAGAAATAAAGCAACACAGCCTATGGCAATTGCACTTATGGTCCTATTCCTTAGGGAAATTAAAATCAAAAACAGAGAGCCACCCCAAAGTTTGGGACGGCTGTGTTCCCAAGAAGCTCGTCTATAGAACCAGGTAAATATCCCAGAAAGCAAAAAATGGATAAAGAAGTTGTGGCACGTACGTGCAATGCAGTATCACTCAGCAATGAAATCTGTGTCATCAGGCCCGTAGCGGCATAGTGAGTGGATGCAGGTACGGTGATTCTACGTGAACTACGTCACACAGAAAAAGAAACATCATAAGATATCACTAATGCACGGAATGTAAACTTGACTACACATGAACTGAATTACAAAACAGAACAGGGTCTCAAATTTAGAAAACCAACTAGTGCTTGCTTATGGGGAAAGGTGCCTTGGGGTGCTGCATAAAAGCAGAGACTGAAATTAGCACAGATAACATTCCATAAGCCAAATATGTAATAGACAAGACCTACTCCTTGCTCAACGAAATGGACTCAACACCACATATTCAACGCCTAGGAATATACCTGACTAGGAAGAATCTTAAAACCCATGGATATATATGTTTCCGTAAGAAAATCAAGCGTGTGTACAGCGGCCGAAATGCAGCAGTGAAAATCTGATAAATCCCATTATCAAAATAAATTTCGAAACAAAACACAAAGACAGTGAAATAGAGAGCAATTCTTAAATAATTCACTCAGGGAATGTGATGCAACCGGGATTGACCACATCTACACCCAGAGCTGGTTGACACATAAGGCTGGACACTTCAGGCTGATAGCATTGGTGAGTTTCGGTGAGCAAATGCAGACCCTTTGAAGTCATACTGCATGGTACCTATTCCATGGGTCCCAACTCTTCAGGTTCAAGTGATTCTTCCTCCAGCTAAAACATGCATGGGAAACCCACAGTATGGTCCACCGTGTGATTGGGAAACGATTTACAATGCATCTCAGTTTTCGTATCCTGGTCCTCGGGTTCACCATTCCAGATGCTTTACTAACACTCTCCCTGCTTGGAGAGTCAGTGCCTTTAACCTCCTGTTTGGCACAGCTTGCAATTTCTGTGCAAGATGAACAGGAATAGGGAGAACCAATGAGAGACTAGCTGTAGGTGTCTGCACGGGCAAATGTAACGCTCATTTTCCACCAGGAAGAGGAATTAACCAAAGGCTCAGCATGCCCTGCCGGAAACAGATTAGGGCCTGAAGCAATCCTGCGGTTTTGTGCCCAGCTCACAAGAAAGCGAGTTGAAGAAAGGAGCTCAGGGGCACTGTAATTCACAAACCTCCAGAGTTATAAATGACAGCTATCCTCCAAAAATATATTGAAGTAAGCCTGCGAAGGGGACTTGAAAGCGAGGCAGAATTTCAGGAAAACGTTTGCAGGGGGTAGACTGGAATTGCTCTGAAAGCATAGGAAAAGAGGCAGAACGTCGCAATGATGCACTTGGCCAAAAAGGGTGTATGCGTTTTTTCCTGAATATATTCAGGAAAAAACGCATACGCCCTTTTTGGCCAACCAAGCAAGCCTGTAAAGGAAATCTGCACCACAATGTAGTCTCACTGCCCCCCGGGCAAAAGGGCCATCTGAAAAAAGTGTAAAATCCAGAAATGTAGGACAGGATATGGAGAACAGGGAGCCTTGTTATGCTGATTGGCAGGATGTGAATTGCCAACAGCCACCCTGGAGAAGTGTATGGTGTTTCCTGAAACACGTAAGAAATAAAGCAACACAGCCTATGGCAAATGCACTTATGGTCCTATTCCTTAGGGAAATTAAAATCAAAAACAGAGAGCCACCCCAAAGTTTGTGACGGCTGTGTTCCCAAGAAGCTCGTCTACAGTACCAGGTAAATATCCCAGAAAGCAAAATATGGATAAAGAAGTTGTGGCACGTACGTGCAATGCAGTATCACTCAGCAATGAAATCTGTGTCATCAGCCCGTAGCGGCATAGTGAGTGGATGCAGGTACGGTGATTCTACGTGAACTACGTCACACAGAAAAAGAAACATCATAAGATATCACTAATGCACGGAATGTAAACTTGACTACACATGAACTGAATTACAAAACAGAACAGGGTCTCAAATTTAGAAAACCAACTAGTGCTTGCTTATGGGGAAAGGTGCCTTGGGGTGCTGCATAAAACCAGAGACTGAAATTAGCACAGATAACATTCCATAAGCCAAATATGTAATAGACAAGACCTACTCCTTGCTCAACGAAATGGACCCAACACCACATATTCAACGCCTAGGAATATACCTGACTAGGAAGAATCTTAAAACCCATGGATATATATGTCTCCGTAAGAGAATCAAGCGTGTGTACAGCGGCCGAAACGCAGCAGTGAAAATCCGATAAATCCCATTATCAAAATAAATTTCGAAAACAAAACACAAAGACAGTGAAATAGAGAGCAATTCTTAACTAATTCACTCAGGGCATGTGATGCAACCGGGATTGACCACATCTACACCCAGAGCTGGTTGAGACATAAGGCTGGACACTTCAGGCTGATAGCATTGGTGAGTTTCGGTGAGCAAATGCAGACCCTTTGAAGTCATACTGCATGGTACATATTCCATGGGTCCCAACTCTTCAGGTTCAAGGGATTCTTCCTCCAGCTAAAACATGCATGGGAACCCCACAGTATGGTCCACCGTGTGATTTTGAAACGATTTAAAATGCATCTCAATTTTCGTATCCTGGTCCTCGGGTTCACCATTCCAGATGGTTTACTAACACTCTCCCCGCTTGGAGAGTCACTGCCTTTAACCTCCTGTTTCGCACAGCTTGCAATTTCTGTGCAAGATGAACAGGAATAGGGAGAACCAATGAGAGACCAGCTGTAGGTGTCTGCACGGGCAAATGTAAAGCTCATTGCCCACCAGGAAGAGGAATTAAACAAAGGCTCAGCGTGCTCTGCTGAAAACAGATTAGGGCCTGAAGCAATCCTGCGGTTTTTTGCCCAGCTCACAAGAAAGCGAGTTGAAGAAAGGAGCTCAGGGGCACTGTAATTCACAAATCTGCAGAGTTATAAATGACAGCTATCCTCCAAAAATATATTGAAGTAAGCCTGCGAAGGGGACTTGAAAGCGGGGCAGAATTTCAGGAAAACGATTGCAGGGGGTAGACTGGAATTGCCCTGAAAGCATAGGAAAAGAGGCAGAACGTCGACAATGATGCACTTGGCCAAAAAGGGCGTATGCGGTTTTTCCTGAATGTATTCAGGAAAAAACGCATACGCCCTTTTTGGCCAACCAAGCAAGCCTGTAAAGGAAATCTGCACTACAATGAAGTCTCACTGCCCCCCGGGCAAAAGGGCCATCTGAAAAAAGTGTAAAATCCAGAAAGTTAGGACAGGATATGGAGAACAGGGAGCCTTGTTATGCTGATTGGCAGGATGTAAATTGCCAACAGCCACCCTGGAGAAGTGTATGGTGTTTCCTGAAACACGTAAGAAATAAAGCAACACAGCCTATGGCAAATGCACTTATGGTCCTATTCCTTAGGGAAATTAAAATCAAAAACAGAGAGCCACCCCAAAGTTTGTGACGGCTGTGTTCCCAAGAAGCTCGTCTACATTACCAGGTAAATATCCCAGAAAGCAAAAAATGGATAAAGAAGTTGTGGCACGTACGTGCAATGCAGTATCACTCAGCAATGAAATCTGTGTCATCAGCCCGTAGCGGCATAGTGAGTGGATGCAGGTACGGTGATTCTACGTGAACTACGTCACACAGAAAAAGAAACATCATAAGATATCACTAATGCACGGAATGTAAACTTGACTACACATGAACTGAATTACAAAACAGAACAGGGTCTCAAATTTAGAAAACCAACTAGTGCTTGCTTATGGGGAAAGGTGCCTTGGGGTGCTGCATAAAACCAGAGACTGAAATTAGCACAGATAACATTCCATAAGCCAAATATGTAATAGACAAGACCTACTCCTTGCTCAACGAAATGGACTCAACACCACATATTCAACGCCTAGGAATATACCTGACTAGGAAGAATCTTAAAACCCATGGATATATATGTCTCCGTAAGAGAATCAAGCGTGTGTACAGCGGCCGAAACGCAGCAGTGAAAATCTGATAAATCCCATTATCAAAATAAATTTCGAAACAAAACACAAAGACAGTGAAATAGAGAGCAATTCTTAAATAATTCACTCAGGGAATGTGATGCAACCGGGATTGACCACATCTACACCCAGAGCTGGTTGACACATAAGGCTGGACACTTCAGGCTGATAGCATTGGTGAGTTTCGGTGAGCAAATGCAGACCCTTTGAAGTCATACTGCATGGTACCTATTCCATGGGTCCCAACTCTTCAGGTTCAAGGGATTCTTCCTCCAGCTAAAACATGCATGGGAAACCCACAGTATGGTCCACCGTGTGATTGGGAAACGATTTACAATCCATCTCAGTTTTCGTATCCTGGTCCTCGGGTTCACCATTCCAGATGCTTTACTAACACTCTCCCTGCTTGGAGAGTCAGTGCCTTTAACCTCCTGTTTGGCACAGCTTGCAATTTCTGTGCAAGATGAACAGGAATAGGGAGAACCAATGAGAGACTAGCTGTAGGTGTCTGCACGGGCAAATGTAACGCTCATTTCCCACCAGGAAGAGGAATTAACCAAAGGCTCAGCATGCCCTGCCGGAAACAGATTAGGGACTGAAGCAATCCTGCGGTTTTGTGCCCAGCTCACAAGAAAGCGAGTTGAAGAAAGGAGCTCAGGGGCACTGTAATTCACAAACCTGCAGAGTTATAAATGACAGCTATCCTCCAAAAATATATTGAAGTAAGCCTGCGAAGGGGACTTGAAAGCGGGGCAGAATTTCAGGAAAACGATTGCAGGGGGTAGACTGGAATTGCCCTGAAAGCATAGGAAAAGAGGCAGAACGTCGACAATGATGCACTTGGCCAAAAAGGGCGTATGCGTTTTTTCCTGAATGTATTCAGGAAAAAACGCATACGCCCTTTTTGGCCAACCAAGCAAGCCTGTAAAGGAAATCTGCACTACAATGAAGTCTCACTGCCCCCCGGGCAAAAGGGCCATCTGAAAAATGTGTAAAATCCAGAAAGGTAGGACAGGATATGGAGAACAGGGAGCCTTGTTATGCTGATTGGCAGGATGTAAATTGCCAACAGCCACCCTGGAGAAGTGTATGGTGTTTCCTGAAACACGTAAGAAATAAAGCAACACAGCCTATGGCAATGGCACTTATGGTCCTATTCCTTAGGGAAATTAAAATCAAAAACAGAGAGCCACCCCAAAGTTTGGGACGGCTGTGTTCCCAAGAAGCTCGTCTACAGAACCAGGTAAATATCCCAGAAAGCAATAAATGGATAAAGAAGTTGTGGCACGTACGTGCAATGCAGTATCACTCAGCAATGAAATCTGTGTCATCAGGCCCGTAGCGGCATACTGAGTGGATGCAGGTACGGTGATTCTACGTGAACTACGTCACACAGAAAAAGAAACATCATAAGATATCACTAATGCACGGAATGTAAACTTGACTACACATGAACTGAATTACAAAACAGAACAGGGTCTCAAATTTAGAAAACCAACTAGTGCTTGCTTATGGGGAAAGGTGCCGTGGGGTGCTGCATAAAACCAGAGACTGAAATTAGCACAGATAACTTTCCATAAGCCAAATATGTAATAGACAAGACCTACTACTTGCTCAACGAAATGGACCCAACACCAAATATTTAACGCCTAGGAATATACCTGACTAGGAAGAATCTTAAAACCCATGGATATATATGTCTCCGTAAGAGAATCAAGCGTGTGTACAGCGGGCGAAACGCAGCAGTGAAAATTCGATAAATCCCATTATCAAAATAAATTTCGAAAACAAAACACAAAGACAGTGAAATCGAGAGCAATTCTTAAATAATTCACTCAGGGCATGTGATGCAACCGGGATTTACCACATCTACACCCAGAGCTGGTTGAGACATAAGGCTGGACACTTCAGGCTGATAGCATTGGTGAGTTTCGGTGAGCAAATGCAGACCCTTTGAAGTCATACTGCATGGTACCCATTCCATGGGTCCCAACTCTCCAGGTTCAAGGGATTCTTCCTCCAGCTAAAACATGCATGGGAAACCCAGAGTATCATCCACCGTGTGATTGGGAAACGATTTAAAATGCATCTCAGTTTTCGTATCCTGGTTCTCGGGTTCACCATTCCAGATGCTTTACTAACACTCTCCCCGCTTGGAGAGTCAGTTCCTTTAACCTCCTGATTGGCACAGCTTGCAATTTCTGTGCAAGATGAACAGGAATAGGGAGAACCAATGAGAGACTAGCTGTAGGTGTATGCACGGGCAAATGTAACACTCATTGCCCACCAGGAAGAGGAATTAAACAAAGGCTCAGCGTGCCCTGCCGGAAACAGATTAGGGCCTGAAGCAATCCTGCAGTTTTGTGCCCAGCTCACAAGAAAGCGAGTTGAAGAAAGGAGCTCAGGGGCACTGTAATTCACAAACCTGCAGAGTTATAAATGACAGCTTTCCTCCAAAAATATATTGAAGTAAGCCTGCGAAGGGGACTTGAAAGCGGGGCAGAATTTCAGGAAAACGATTGCAGGGGGTAGACTGGAATTGCCCTGAAAGCATAGGAAAAGAGGCAGAACGTCAACAATGATGCACTTGGCCAAAAAGGGCGTATGCGTTTTTTCCTGAATATATTCAGGAAAAAACGCATACGCCCTTTTTGGCCAACCAAGCAAGCCTGTAAAGAAATCTGCACTACAATGAAGTCTCACTGCCCACCCGGGCAAAAGGGCCATCTGAAAAAAGTGTAAAATCCAGAAATGTAGGACAGGATATGGAGAACAGGGAGCCTTGTTATGCTGATTAGCAGGATGTAAATTGCCAGCAGCCACCCTGGAGAAGTGTATGGTGTTTCCTGAAACACGTAAGACACAAAGCAACACAGCCTATGGCACTTCCACTTATGGTCCTATCGCTTACGGAAATTAAAATCAAAAACAGACAGCCACCCCAATATTTGGGACGGCTGTGTTCACAAGAAGCTCGTCTACAGTATCAGGTATATATCCCAGAAAGCAAAAAATGGATAAAGAAGTTGTGGCACGTACGTACAATGCAATATCACTCAGCAATGAAATCTGTGTCATCAGGCCCGTAGCGGCATAGTGAGTGGATGCAGGTACGGTGATTCTACGTGAACTACGTCACACAGAAAAAGAAACATCATAAGATATCACTAATACACGGAATGTAAACTTGACTACACAAGAACTGAATTACAAAACAGAACAGGGTCTCAAATTTAGAAAACCAACTAGTGCTTGCTTATGGGGAAAGGTGCCTTGGGGGGCTGCATAAAACCAGAGACTGAAATTAGCAGAGATAACTTTCCATATGCCAAATATGTAATAGACAAGACCTACTCCTTGCTCAACGAAATGGAACCAACACCACATATTCAACGCCTAGGAATATACCTGACTAGGAAGAATCTAAAAACCCATGGATATATATGTCTCCGTAAGAGAATCAAGCGTGTGTACAGCGGCCGAAACGCAGCAGTGAAAATCTGATAAATCCCATTATCAAAATAAATTTCGAAAACAAAACACAAAGACAGTGAAATAGAGAGCAATTCTTAAATAATTCACTCAGGGCATGTGATGCAACCGGGATTGACCACATCTACACCCAGAGCTGGTTGAGACATAAGGCTGGACACTTCAGGCTGATAGCATTGGTGAGTTTCGGTGAGCAAATGCAGACCCTTTGAAGTCATACTGCATGGTACCCATTCCATGGGTCCCAACTCTCCAGGTTCAAGGGATTCTTCCTCCAGCTAAAACATGCATGGGACACCCAGAGTATCGTCCACCGTGTGATTGGGAAACGATTTAAAATGCATCTCAGTTTTCGTATCCTGGTCCTCGGGTTCACCATTCCAGATGTTTTACTAACACTCTCCCCGCTTGGAGAGTCAATGCGTTTAACCTCCTGTTTGGCACAGCTTGCAATTTCTGTGCAAGATGAACAGGAATAGGGAGAACCAATGAGAGACTAGCTGTAGGTGTCTGCACGGGCAAATGTAACGCTCATTGCCCACCAGGAAGAGGAATTAAACAAAGGCTCAGCGTGCCCTGCTGAAAACAGATTAGGGCCTGAAGCAATCCTGCGGTTTTGTGCCCAGCTCACAAGAAAGCGAGTTGAAGAAAGGAGCTCAGGGGCACTGTAATTCACAAACCTGCAGAGTTATAAATGACAGTTATCCTCCAAAAATATATTGAAGTAAGCCTGCGAAGGGGACTTGAAAGCGGGGCAGAATTTTAGGAAAACGATTGCAGGGGGTAGACTGGAATTGCCCTGAAAGCATAGGAAAAGAGGCACAACGTCGACAATGATGCCCTTGGCCAAAAAGGGCGTATGCGTTTTTTCCTGAATATATTCAGGAAAAAACGCATACGCCCTTTTTGGCCAACCAAGCAAGCCTGTAAAGGAAATCTACACTACAATGAAGTCTCACTGCCCCCCGGGCAAAAGGGCCATCTGAAAAAAGTGTAAAATCCAGAAATGTAGGACAGGATATGGAGAACAGGGAGCCTTGTTATGCTGATTGGCAGGATGTAAATTGCCAGCAGCCACCCTGAAGAAGTGTATGGTGTTTCCTGAAACACGTAAGAAACAAAGCAACACAGCCTATGGCAATTGCACTTATGGTCCTATTCCTTAGGGAAATTAAAATCAAAAACAGAGAGCCACACCAAAGTTTGGGACGGCTGTGTTCGCAAGAAGCTCGTCTACAGTACCAGGTAAATATTCCAGAAAGCAAAAAATGGATAAAGAAGTTGTGGCACGTACGTGCAATGCAGTATCACTCAGCAATGAAATCTGTGTCATCAGGCCCGTAGCGGCATAGTGAATGGATGCAGGTACGGTGATTCTACGTGAACTACGTCACACAGAAAAAGAAACATCATAAGATATCACTAATACACGGAATGTAAACTTGACTACACATGAACTGAATTACAAAAAAGAACAGGGTCTCAAATTTAGAAAACCAACTAGTGCTTGCTTATGGGGAAAGGTGCCATGGGGTGCTGCATAAAACCAGAGACTGAAATTAGCACAGATAACATTCCATAAGACATATATGTAATAGACAAGACCTACTCCTTGCTCAACGAAATGGACTCAACACCACATATTCAACGCCTAGGAATATACCTGACTAGGAAGAATCTTAAAATCCATGGATTTATATGTCTCCGTAAGAGAATCAAGCATGTGTACAGCGGCCGAAACGCAGCAGTGAAAATCCGATAAATCCCATTATCAAAATAAATTTCGAAAACAAAACACAAAGACAGTGAAATCGAGAGCAATTCTTAACTAATTCACTCAGCGCATGTGATGCAACCGGGATGGACCACATCTACACCCAGAGCTGGTTGACACATAAGGCTGGACACTTCAGGCTGATAGCATTGGTGAGTTTCAGTGAGCAAATGCAGACCCTTTGAAGTCATACTGCATGGTACCTATTCCATGGGTCCCAACACTTCAGGTACAAGGGATTCTTCCTCCAGCTAAAACATGCATGGGAAATCCACAGTATGGTCCACCGTGTTATTGGGAAACGATTTAAAATGCATCTCAGTTTTCGTATCCTGGACCTCGGGTTCACAATTCCAGATGCTTTACTAACACTCTCCCTGCTTGGAGAGTCAGTGCCTTTAACCTCCTGTTTGGCACAGCTTGCAATTTCTGTGCAAGATGAACAGGAATAGGGAGAACCAATGAGAGACTAGCTGTAGGTGTCTGCACGGGCAAACGTAACGCTCATTTCCCACCAGGAAGAGGAATTAACCAAAGGCTCAGCATGCCCTGCCGGAAACAGATTAGGGCCTGAAGCAATCCTGCGGTTTTGTGCCCAGCTCACAAGAAAGCGAGTTGAAGAAAGGAGCTCAGGGGCACTGTAATTCACAAACCTGCAGAGTTATAAATGACAGCTATCCTCCAAAAATATATTGAAGTAAGCCTGCGAAGGGGACTTGAAAGCGGGGCAGAATTTCAGGAAAATGATTGCAGGGGGTAGACTGGAATTGCCATGAAAGCATAGGAAAAGAGGCAGAACGTCGACAATGATGCACTTGGCCAAAAAGGGCGTATGCGTTTTTTCCTGAATATATTCAGGAAAAAACGCATACGCACTTTTTGGCCAACCAAGCAAGCCTGTAAAGGAAATCTGCACCACAATGAAGTCTCACTGCCCCCCGGGCAAAAGGGCCATCTGAAAAAAGTGTAAAATCCAGAAATGTAGGACAGGATATGGAGAACAGGGAGCCTTGTTATGCTGATTGGCAGGATGTAAATTGCCAACAGCCACCCTGGAGAAGTGTATGGTGTTTCCTGAAACACGTAAGAAATAAAGCAACACAGCCTATGGCAAATGCACTTATGGTCCTATTCCTTAGGGAAATTAAAATCAAAAACAGAGAGCCACCCCAAAGTTTGTGACGGCTGTGTTCCCAAGAAGCTCGTCTACAGTACCAGGTAAATATCCCAGAAAGCAAAAAATGGATAAAGAAGTTGTGGCACGTACGTGCAATGCAGTATCACTCAGCAATGAAATCTGTGTCATCAGCCCGTAGCGGCATAGTGAGTGGATGCACGTACGGTGATTCTACGTGAACTACGTCACACAGAAAAAGAAACATCATAAGATATCACTAATGCACGGAATGTAAACTTGACTACACATGAACTGAATTACAAAACAGAACAGGGTCTCAAATTTAGAAAACCAACTAGTGCTTGCTTATGGGGAAAGGTGCCTTGGGGTGCTGCATAAAACCAGAGACTGAAATTAGCACAGATAACATTCCATAAGCCAAATATGTAATAGACAAGACCTACTCCTTGCTCAACGAAATGGACTCAACACCACATATTCAACGCCTAGGAATATACCTGACTAGGAAGAATCTTAAAACCCATGGATATATATGTCTCCGTAAGAGAATCAAGCGTGTGTACAGCGGCCGAAACGCAGCAGTGAAAATCTGATAAATCCCATTATCAAAATAAATTTCGAAACAAAACACAAAGACAGTGAAATAGAGAGCAATTCTTAAATAATTCACTCAGGGAATGTGATGCAACCGGGATTGACCACATCTACACCCAGAGCTGGTTGACACATAAGGCTGGACACTTCAGGCTGATAGCATTGGTGAGTTTCGGTGAGCAAATGCAGACCCTTTGAAGTCATACTGCATGGTACCTATTCCATGGGTCCCAACTCTTCAGGTTCAAGGGATTCTTCCTCCAGCTAAAACATGCATGGGAAACCCACAGTATGGTCCACCGTGTGATTGGGAAACGATTTACAATGCATCTCAGTTTTCGTATCCTGGTCCTCGGGTTCACCATTCCAGATGCTTTACTAACACTCTCCCTGCTTGGAGAGTCAGTGCCTTTAACCTCCTGTTTGGCACAGCTTGCAATTTCTGTGCAAGATGAACAGGAATAGGGAGAACCAATGAGAGACTAGCTGTAGGTGTCTGCACGGGCAAATGTAACGCTCATTTCCCACCAGGAAGAGGAATTAACCAAAGGCTCAGCATGCCCTGCCGGAAACAGATTAGGGACTGAAGCAATCCTGCGGTTTTGTGCCCAGCTCACAAGAAAGCGAGTTGAAGAAAGGAGCTCAGGGGCACTGTAATTCACAAACCTGCAGAGTTATAAATGACAGCTATCCTCCAAAAATATATTGAAGTAAGCCTGCGAAGGGGACTTGAAAGCGGGGCAGAATTTCAGGAAAACGATTGCAGGGGGTAGACTGGAATTGCCCTGAAAGCATAGGAAAAGAGGCAGAACGTCGACAATGATGCACTTGGCCAAAAAGGGCGTATGCGTTTTTTCCTGAATGTATTCAGGAAAAAACGCATACGCCCTTTTTGGCCAACCAAGCAAGCCTGTAAAGGAAATCTGCACTACAATGAAGTCTCACTGCCCCCCGGGCAAAAGGGCCATCTGAAAAAAGTGTAAAATCCAGAAAGGTAGGACAGGATATGGAGAACAGGGAGCCTTGTTATGCTGATTGGCAGGATGTAAATTGCCAACAGCCACCCTGGAGAAGTGTATGGTGTTTCCTGAAACACGTAAGAAATAAAGCAACACAGCCTATGGCAAATGCACTTATGGTCCTATTCCTTAGGGAAATTAAAATCAAAAACAGAGAGCCACCCCAAAGTTTGTGACGGCTGTGTTCCCAAGAAGCTCGTCTACATTACCAGGTAAATATCCCAGAAAGCAAAAAATGGATAAAGAAGTTGTGGCACGTACGTGCAATGCAGTATCACTCAGCAATGAAATCTGTGTCATCAGCCCGTAGCGGCATAGTGAGTGGATGCAGGTACGGTGATTCTACGTGAACTACGTCACACAGAAAAAGAAACATCATAAGATATCACTAATGCACGGAATGTAAACTTGACTACACATGAACTGAATTACAAAACAGAACAGGGTCTCAAATTTAGAAAACCAACTAGTGCTTGCTTATGGGGAAAGGTGCCTTGGGGTGCTGCATAAAACCAGAGACTGAAATTAGCACAGATAACATTCCATAAGCCAAATATGTAATAGACAAGACCTACTCCTTGCTCAACGAAATGGACTCAACACCACATATTCAACGCCTAGGAATATACCTGACTAGGAAGAATCTTAAAACCCATGGATATATATGTCTCCGTAAGAGAATCAAGCGTGTGTACAGCGGCCGAAACGCAGCAGTGAAAATCTGATAAATCCCATTATCAAAATAAATTTCGAAACAAAACACAAAGACAGTGAAATAGAGAGCAATTCTTAAATAATTCACTCAGGGAATGTGATGCAACCGGGATTGACCACATCTACACCCAGAGCTGGTTGACACATAAGGCTGGACACTTCAGGCTGATAGCATTGGTGAGTTTTGGTGAGCAAATGCAGACCCTTTGAAGTCATACTGCATGGTACCTATTCCATGGGTCCCAACTCTTCAGGTTCAAGGGATTCTTCCTCCAGCTAAAACATGCATGGGAAACCCACAGTATGGTCCACCGTGTGATTGGGAAACGATTTACAATCCATCTCAGTTTTCGTATCCTGGTCCTCGGGTTCACCATTCCAGATGCTTTACTAACACTCTCCCTGCTTGGAGAGTCAGTGCCTTTAACCTCCTGTTTGGCACAGCTTGCAATTTCTGTGCAAGATGAACAGGAATAGGGAGAACCAATGAGAGACTAGCTGTAGGTGTCTGCACGGGCAAATGTAACGCTCATTTCCCACCAGGAAGAGGAATTAACCAAAGGCTCAGCATGCCCTGCCGGAAACAGATTAGGGACTGAAGCAATCCTGCGGTTTTGTGCCCAGCTCACAAGAAAGCGAGTTGAAGAAAGGAGCTCAGGGGCACTGTAATTCACAAACCTGCAGAGTTATAAATGACAGCTATCCTCCAAAAATATATTGAAGTAAGCCTGCGAAGGGGACTTGAAAGCGGGGCAGAATTTCAGGAAAACGATTGCAGGGGGTAGACTGGAATTGCCCTGAAAGCATAGGAAAAGAGGCAGAACGTCGACAATGATGCACTTGGCCAAAAAGGGCGTATGCGTTTTTTCCTGAATGTATTCAGGAAAAAACGCATACGCCCTTTTTGGCCAACCAAGCAAGCCTGTAAAGGAAATCTGCACTACAATGAAGTCTCACTGCCCCCCGGGCAAAAGGGCCATCTGAAAAATGTGTAAAATCCAGAAAGGTAGGACAGGATATGGAGAACAGGGAGCCTTGTTATGCTGATTGGCAGGATGTAAATTGCCAACAGCCACCCTGGAGAAGTGTATGGTGTTTCCTGAAACACGTAAGAAATAAAGCAACACAGCCTATGGCAATGGCACTTATGGTCCTATTCCTTAGGGAAATTAAAATCAAAAACAGAGAGCCACCCCAAAGTTTGGGACGGCTGTGTTCCCAAGAAGCTCGTCTACAGAACCAGGTAAATATCCCAGAAAGCAATAAATGGATAAAGAAGTTGTGGCACGTACGTGCAATGCAGTATCACTCAGCAATGAAATCTGTGTCATCAGGCCCGTAGCGGCATACTGAGTGGATGCAGGTACGGTGATTCTACGTGAACTACGTCACACAGAAAAAGAAACATCATAAGATATCACTAATGCACGGAATGTAAACTTGACTACACATGAACTGAATTACAAAACAGAACAGGGTCTCAAATTTAGAAAACCAACTAGTGCTTGCTTATGGGGAAAGGTGCCGTGGGGTGCTGCATAAAACCAGAGACTGAAATTAGCACAGATAACTTTCCATAAGCCAAATATGTAATAGACAAGACCTACTACTTGCTCAACGAAATGGACCCAACACCAAATATTTAACGCCTAGGAATATACCTGACTAGGAAGAATCTTAAAACCCATGGATATATATGTCTCCGTAAGAGAATCAAGCGTGTGTACAGCGGGCGAAACGCAGCAGTGAAAATTCGATAAATCCCATTATCAAAATAAATTTCGAAAACAAAACACAAAGACAGTGAAATCGAGAGCAATTCTTAAATAATTCACTCAGGGCATGTGATGCAACCGGGATTTACCACATCTACACCCAGAGCTGGTTGAGACATAAGGCTGGACACTTCAGGCTGATAGCATTGGTGAGTTTCGGTGAGCAAATGCAGACCCTTTGAAGTCATACTGCATGGTACCCATTCCATGGGTCCCAACTCTCCAGGTTCAAGGGATTCTTCCTCCAGCTAAAACATGCATGGGAAACCCAGAGTATCATCCACCGTGTGATTGGGAAACGATTTAAAATGCATCTCAGTTTTCGTATCCTGGTTCTCGGGTTCACCATTCCAGATGCTTTACTAACACTCTCCCCGCTTGGAGAGTCAGTTCCTTTAACCTCCTGATTGGCACAGCTTGCAATTTCTGTGCAAGATGAACAGGAATAGGGAGAACCAATGAGAGACTAGCTGTAGGTGTATGCACGGGCAAATGTAACACTCATTGCCCACCAGGAAGAGGAATTAAACAAAGGCTCAGCGTGCCCTGCCGGAAACAGATTAGGGCCTGAAGCAATCCCTGCAGTTTTGTGCCCAGCTCACAAGAAAGCGAGTTGAAGAAAGGAGCTCAGGGGGCACTGTAATTCACAAACCTGCAGAGTTATAAATGACAGCTTTCCTCCCAAAAATATATTGAAGTAAGCCTGCGAAGGGGACTTGAAAGCGGGGCAGAATTTCAGGAAAACGATTGCAGGGGGTAGACTGGAATTGCCCTGAAAGCATAGGAAAAGAGGCAGAACGTCAACAATGATGCACTTGGCCAAAAAGGGCGTATGCGTTTTTTCCTGAATATATTCAGGAAAAAACGCATACGCCCTTTTTGCCAACCAAGCAAGCCTGTAAAGAAATCTGCACTACAATGAAGTCTCACTGCCCCCCCGGGCAAAAGGGCCATCTGAAAAAAGTGTAAAATCCAGAAATGTAGGACAGGATATGGAGAACAGGGAGCCTTGTTATGCTGATTAGCAGGATGTAAATTGCCAGCAGCCACCTGGAGAAGTGTATGGTGTTTCCTGAAACACGTAAGACACAAAGCAACACAGCCTATGGCACTTCCACTTATGGTCCTATCGCTTACGGAAATTAAAATCAAAAACAGACAGCCACCCCAATATTTGGGACGGCTGTGTTCACAAGAAGCTCGTCTACAGTATCAGGTATATATCCCAGAAAGCAAAAAATGGATAAAGAAGTTGTGGCACGTACGTACAATGCAATATCACTCAGCAATGAAATCTGTGTCATCAGGCCCGTAGCGGCATAGTGAGTGGATGCAGGTACGGTGATTCTACGTGAACTACGTCACACAGAAAAAGAAACATCATAAGATACTCACTAATACACGGAATGTAAACTTGACTACACAAGAACTGAATTACAAAACAGAACAGGGTCTCAAATTTAGAAAACCAACTAGTGCTTGCTTATGGGGAAAGGTGCCTTGGGGGGCTGCATAAAACCAGAGACTGAAATTAGCAGATAACTTTCCATATGCCAAATATGTAATAGACAAGACCTACTCCTTGCTCAACGAAATGGAACCAACACCACATATTCAACGCCTAGGAATATACCTGACTAGGAAGAATCTAAAAACCCATGGATATATATGTCTCCGTAAGAGAATCAAGCGTGTGTACAGCGGCCGAAACGCAGCAGTGAAAATCTGATAAATCCCATTATCAAAATAAATTTCGAAAACAAAACACAAAGACAGTGAAATAGAGAGCAATTCTTAAATAATTCACTCAGGGCATGTGATGCAACCGGGATTGACCACATCTACACCCAGAGCTGGTTGAGACATAAGGCTGGACACTTCAGGCTGATAGCATTGGTGAGTTTCGGTGAGCAAATGCAGACCCTTTGAAGTCATACTGCATGGTACCCATTCCATGGGTCCCAACTCTCCAGGTTCAAGGGATTCTTCCTCCAGCTAAAACATGCATGGGACACCCAGAGTATCGTCCACCGTGTGATTGGGAAACGATTTAAAATGCATCTCAGTTTTCGTATCCTGGTCCTCGGGTTCACCATTCCAGATGTTTTACTAACACTCTCCCCGCTTGGAGAGTCAATGCGTTTAACCTCCTGTTTGGCACAGCTTGCAATTTCTGTGCAAGATGAACAGGAATAGGGAGAACCAATGAGAGACTAGCTGTAGGTGTCTGCACGGGCAAATGTAACGCTCATTGCCCACCAGGAAGAGGAATTAAAAAAAGGCTCAGCGTGCCCTGCTGAAAACAGATTAGGGCCTGAAGCAATCCTGCGGTTTTGTGCCCAGCTCACAAGAAAGCGAGTTGAAGAAAGGAGCTCAGGGGCACTGTAATTCACAAA
Organism: Phocoena phocoena; assembly: GCF_963924675.1. Taxonomy (NCBI): domain Eukaryota; kingdom Metazoa; phylum Chordata; class Mammalia; order Artiodactyla; family Phocoenidae; genus Phocoena; species Phocoena phocoena. Next base: position 815,788 of record NW_027077451.1, read on the forward strand.
CCTGCAGAGTTATAAATGACAGTTATCCTCCAAAAATATATTGAAGTAAGCCTGCGAAGGGGACTTGAAAGCGGGGCAGAATTTTAGGAAAACGATTGCAGGGGGTAGACTGGAATTGCCCTGAAAGCATAGGAAAAGAGGCACAACGTCGACAATGATGCCCTTGGCCAAAAAGGGCGTATGCGTTTTTTCCTGAATATATTCAGGAAAAAACGCATACGCCCTTTTTGGCCAACCAAGCAAGCCTGTAAAGGAAATCTACACTACAATGAAGTCTCACTGCCCCCCGGGCAAAAGGGCCATCTGAAAAAAGTGTAAAATCCAGAAATGTAGGACAGGATATGGAGAACAGGGAGCCTTGTTATGCTGATTGGCAGGATGTAAATTGCCAGCAGCCACCCTGAAGAAGTGTATGGTGTTTCCTGAAACACGTAAGAAACAAAGCAACACAGCCTATGGCAATTGCACTTATGGTCCTATTCCTTAGGGAAATTAAAATCAAAAACAGAGAGCCACACCAAAGTTTGGGACGGCTGTGTTCGCAAGAAGCTCGTCTACAGTACCAGGTAAATATTCCAGAAAGCAAAAAATGGATAAAGAAGTTGTGGCACGTACGTGCAATGCAGTATCACTCAGCAATGAAATCTGTGTCATCAGGCCCGTAGCGGCATAGTGAATGGATGCAGGTACGGTGATTCTACGTGAACTACGTCACACAGAAAAAGAAACATCATAAGATATCACTAATACACGGAATGTAAACTTGACTACACATGAACTGAATTACAAAAAAGAACAGGGTCTCAAATTTAGAAAACCAACTAGTGCTTGCTTATGGGGAAAGGTGCCATGGGGTGCTGCATAAAACCAGAGACTGAAATTAGCACAGATAACATTCCATAAGACAAATATGTAATAGACAAGACCTACTCCTTGCTCAACGAAATGGACTCAACACCACATATTCAACGCCTAGGAATATACCTGACTAGGAAGAATCTTAAAATCCATGGATTTATATGTCTCCGTAAGAGAATCAAGCATGTGTACAGCGGCCGAAACGCAGCAGTGAAAATCCGATAAATCCCATTATCAAAATAAATTTCGAAAACAAAACACAAAGACAGTGAAATCGAGAGCAATTCTTAACTAATTCACTCAGCGCATGTGATGCAACCGGGATGGACCACATCTACACCCAGAGCTGGTTGACACATAAGGCTGGACACTTCAGGCTGATAGCATTGGTGAGTTTCAGTGAGCAAATGCAGACCCTTTGAAGTCATACTGCATGGTACCTATTCCATGGGTCCCAACACTTCAGGTACAAGGGATTCTTCCTCCAGCTAAAACATGCATGGGAAATCCACAGTATGGTCCACCGTGTTATTGGGAAACGATTTAAAATGCATCTCAGTTTTCGTATCCTGGACCTCGGGTTCACAATTCCAGATGCTTTACTAACACTCTCCCTGCTTGGAGAGTCAGTGCCTTTAACCTCCTGTTTGGCACAGCTTGCAATTTCTGTGCAAGATGAACAGGAATAGGGAGAACCAATGAGAGACTAGCTGTAGGTGTCTGCACGGGCAAACGTAACGCTCATTTCCCACCAGGAAGAGGAATTAACCAAAGGCTCAGCATGCCCTGCCGGAAACAGATTAGGGCCTGAAGCAATCCTGCGGTTTTGTGCCCAGCTCACAAGAAAGCGAGTTGAAGAAAGGAGCTCAGGGGCACTGTAATTCACAAACCTGCAGAGTTATAAATGACAGCTATCCTCCAAAAATATATTGAAGTAAGCCTGCGAAGGGGACTTGAAAGCGGGGCAGAATTTCAGGAAAATGATTGCAGGGGGTAGACTGGAATTGCCCTGAAAGCATAGGAAAAGAGGCAGAACGTCGACAATGATGCACTTGGCCAAAAAGGGCGTATGCGTTTTATCCTGAATATATTCAGGAAAAAACGCATACGCACTTTTTGGCCAACCAAGCAAGCCTGTAAAGGAAATCTGCACCACAATGAAGTCTCACTGCCCCCCGGGCAAAAGGGCCATCTGAAAAAAGTGTAAAATCCAGAAATGTAGGACAGGATATGGAGAACAGGGAGCCTTGTTATGCTGATTGGCAGGATGTAAATTGCCAACAGCCACCCTGGAGAAGTGTATGGTGTTTCCTGAAACACGTAAGAAATAAAGCAACACAGCCTATGGCAAATGCACTTATGGTCCTATTCCTTAGGGAAATTAAAATCAAAAACAGAGAGCCACCCCAAAGTTTGTGACGGCTGTGTTCCCAAGAAGCTCGTCTACAGTACCAGGTAAATATCCCAGAAAGCAAAAAATGGATAAAGAAGTTGTGGCACGTACGTGCAATGCAGTATCACTCAGCAATGAAATCTGTGTCATCAGCCCGTAGCGGCATAGTGAGTGGATGCACGTACGGTGATTCTACGTGAACTACGTCACACAGAAAAAGAAACATCATAAGATATCACTAATGCACGGAATGTAAACTTGACTACACATGAACTGAATTACAAAACAGAACAGGGTCTCAAATTTAGAAAACCAACTAGTGCTTGCTTATGGGGAAAGGTGCCTTGGGGTGCTGCATAAAACCAGAGACTGAAATTAGCACAGATAACATTCCATAAGCCAAATATGTAATAGACAAGACCTACTCCTTGCTCAACGAAATGGACTCAACACCACATATTCAACGCCTAGGAATATACCTGACTAGGAAGAATCTTAAAACCCATGGATATATATGTCTCCGTAAGAGAATCAAGCGTGTGTACAGCGGCCGAAACGCAGCAGTGAAAATCTGATAAATCCCATTATCAAAATAAATTTCGAAACAAAACACAAAGACAGTGAAATAGAGAGCAATTCTTAAATAATTCACTCAGGGAATGTGATGCAACCGGGATTGACCACATCTACACCCAGAGCTGGTTGACACATAAGGCTGGACACTTCAGGCTGATAGCATTGGTGAGTTTCGGTGAGCAAATGCAGACCCTTTGAAGTCATACTGCATGGTACCTATTCCATGGGTCCCAACTCTTCAGGTTCAAGGGATTCTTCCTCCAGCTAAAACATGCATGGGAAACCCACAGTATGGTCCACCGTGTGATTGGGAAACGATTTACAATGCATCTCAGTTTTCGTATCCTGGTCCTCGGGTTCACCATTCCAGATGCTTTACTAACACTCTCCCTGCTTGGAGAGTCAGTGCCTTTAACCTCCTGTTTGGCACAGCTTGCAATTTCTGTGCAAGATGAACAGGAATAGGGAGAACCAATGAGAGACTAGCTGTAGGTGTCTGCACGGGCAAATGTAACGCTCATTTCCCACCAGGAAGAGGAATTAACCAAAGGCTCAGCATGCCCTGCCGGAAACAGATTAGGGACTGAAGCAATCCTGCGGTTTTGTGCCCAGCTCACAAGAAAGCGAGTTGAAGAAAGGAGCTCAGGGGCACTGTAATTCACAAACCTGCAGAGTTATAAATGACAGCTATCCTCCAAAAATATATTGAAGTAAGCCTGCGAAGGGGACTTGAAAGCGGGGCAGAATTTCAGGAAAACGATTGCAGGGGGTAGACTGGAATTGCCCTGAAAGCATAGGAAAAGAGGCAGAACGTCGACAATGATGCACTTGGCCAAAAAGGGCGTATGCGTTTTTTCCTGAATGTATTCAGGAAAAAACGCATACGCCCTTTTTGGCCAACCAAGCAAGCCTGTAAAGGAAATCTGCACTACAATGAAGTCTCACTGCCCCCCGGGCAAAAGGGCCATCTGAAAAAAGTGTAAAATCCAGAAAGGTAGGACAGGATATGGAGAACAGGGAGCCTTGTTATGCTGATTGGCAGGATGTAAATTGCCAGCAGCCACCCTGGAGAAGTGTATGGTGTTTCCTGAAACACGTAAGAAACAAAGCAACACAGCCTATGGCAATGGCACTTATGGTCCTATTCCTTAGGGAAATTAAAATCAAAAACAGAGAGCCACCCCAAAGTTTGGGACGGCTGTGTTCCCAAGAAGCTCGTCTACAGAACCAGGTAAATATCCCAGAAAGCAAAAAATGGATAAAGAAGTTGTGGCACGTACGTGCAATACAGTATCACTCAGCAATGAAATCTGTGTCATCAGGCCCGTAGCGGCATACTGAGTGGATGCAGGTACGGTGATTCTACGTGAACTACGTCACACAGAAAAAGAAACATCATAAGATATCACTAATGCACGGAATGTAAACTTGACTACACATGAACTGAATTACAAAACAGAACAGGGTCTCAAATTTAGAAAACCAACTAGTGCTTGCTTATGGGGAAAGGTGCCTTGGGGTGCTGCATAAAACCAGAGACTGAAATTAGCACAGATAACTTTCCATAAGCCAAATATGTAATAGACAAGACCTACTACTTGCTCAACGAAATGGACCCAACACCAAATATTTAACGCCTAGGAATATACCTGACTAGGAAGAATCTTAAAACCCATGGATATATATGTCTCCGTAAGAGAATCAAGCGTGTGTACAGCGGCCGAAACGCAGCAGTGAAAATCTGATAAATCCCATTATCAAAATAAATTTCGAAACAAAACACAAAGACAGTGAAATAGAGAGCAATTCTTAAATAATTCACTCAGGGAATGTGATGCAACCGGGATTGACCACATCTACACCCAGAGCTGGTTGACACATAAGGCTGGACACTTCAGGCTGATAGCATTGGTGAGTTTCGGTGAGCAAATGCAGACCCTTTGAAGTCATACTGCATGGTACCTATTCCATGGGTCCCAACTCTTCAGGTTCAAGGGATTCTTCCTCCAGCTAAAACATGCATGGGAAACCCACAGTATGGTCCACCGTGTGATTGGGAAACGATTTACAATGCATCTCAGTTTTCGTATCCTGGTCCTCGGGTTCACCATTCCAGATGCTTTACTAACACTCTCCCTGCTTGGAGAGTCAGTGCCTTTAACCTCCTGTTTGGCACAGCTTGCAATTTCTGTGCAAGATGAACAGGAATAGGGAGAACCAATGAGAGACTAGCTGTAGGTGTCTGCACGGGCAAATGTAACGCTCATTTCCCACCAGGAAGAGGAATTAACCAAAGGCTCAGCATGCCCTGCCGGAAACAGATTAGGGACTGAAGCAATCCTGCGGTTTTGTGCCCAGCTCACAAGAAAGCGAGTTGAAGAAAGGAGCTCAGGGGCACTGTAATTCACAAACCTGCAGAGTTATAAATGACAGCTATCCTCCAAAAATATATTGAAGTAAGCCTGCGAAGGGGACTTGAAAGCGGGGCAGAATTTCAGGAAAACGATTGCAGGGGGTAGACTGGAATTGCCCTGAAAGCATAGGAAAAGAGGCAGAACGTCGACAATGATGCACTTGGCCAAAAAGGGCGTATGCGTTTTTTCCTGAATGTATTCAGGAAAAAACGCATACGCCCTTTTTGGCCAACCAAGCAAGCCTGTAAAGGAAATCTGCACTACAATGAAGTCTCACTGCCCCCCGGGCAAAAGGGCCATCTGAAAAAAGTGTAAAATCCAGAAAGGTAGGACAGGATATGGAGAACAGGGAGCCTTGTTATGCTGATTGGCAGGATGTAAATTGCCAGCAGCCACCCTGGAGAAGTGTATGGTGTTTCCTGAAACACGTAAGAAACAAAGCAACACAGCCTATGGCAATTGCACTTATGGTCCTATTCCTTAGGGAAATTAAAATCAAAAACAGAGAGCCACCCCAAAGTTTGGGACGGCTGTGTTCCCAAGAAGCTCGTCTACAGAACCAGGTAAATATCCCAGAAAGCAAAAAATGGATAAAGAAGTTGTGGCACGTACGTGCAATACAGTATCACTCAGCAATGAAATCTGTGTCATCAGGCCCGTAGCGGCATACTGAGTGGATGCAGGTACGGTGATTCTACGTGAACTACGTCACACAGAAAAAGAAACATCATAAGATATCACTAATGCACGGAATGTAAACTTGACTACACATGAACTGAATTACAAAACAGAACAGGGTCTCAAATTTAGAAAACCAACTAGTGCTTGCTTATGGGGAAAGGTGCCTTGGGGTGCTGCATAAAACCAGAGACTGAAATTAGCACAGATAACTTTCCATAAGCCAAATATGTAATAGACAAGACCTACTACTTGCTCAACGAAATGGACCCAACACCAAATATTTAACGCCTAGGAATATACCTGACTAGGAAGAATCTTAAAACCCATGGATATATATGTCTCCGTAAGAGAATCAAGCGTGTGTACAGCGGGCGAAACGCAGCAGTTAAAATTCGATAAATCCCATTATCAAAATAAATTTCGAAAACAAAACACAAAGACAGTGAAATAGAGAGCAATTCTTAAATAATTCACTCAGGGCATGTGATGCAACCGGGATTTACCACATCTACACCCAGAGCTGGTTGAGACATAAGGCTGGACACTTCAGGCTGATAGCATTGGTGAGTTTCGGTGAGCAAATGCAGACCCTTTGAAGTCATACTGCATGGTACCCATTCCATGGGTCCCAACTCTCCAGGTTCAAGGGATTCTTCCTCCAGCTAAAACATGCATGGGAAACCCAGAGTATCATCCACCGTGTGATTGGGAAACGATTTAAAATGCATCTCAGTTTTCGTATCCTGGTTCTCGGGTTCACCATTCCAGATGCTTTACTAAAACTCTCCCCGCTTGGAGAGTCAGTGCCTTTAACCTCCTGTTTGGCACAGCTTGCAATTTCTGTGCAAGATGAACAGGAATAGGGAGAACCAATGAGAGACTAGCTGTAGGTGTCTGCACGGGCAAATGTAACACTCATTGCCCACCAGGAAGAGGAATTAAACAAAGGCTCAGCGTGCCCTGCCGGAAACAGATTAGGGCCTGAAGCAATCCTGCGGTTTTGTCCCCAGCTCACAAGAAAGCGAGTTGAATTAAGGAGCTCAGGGGCACTGGACTTCACAAACCTGCAGAGTTATAAATGACAGCTTTCCTCCAAAAATATATTGAAGTAAGCCTGCGAAGGGGACTTGAAAGCGGGGCAGAATTTCAGGAAAACGATTGCAGGGGGTGGACTGGAATTGCCCTGAAAGCATAGGAAAAGAGGCAGAACGTCAACAATGATGCACTTGGCCCAAAAGGGCGTATGCGTTTTTTCCTGAATATATTCAGGAAAAAACGCATACGCCCTTTTTGGCCAACCAAGCAAGCCTGTAAAGGAAATCTGCACTACAATGAAGTCTCACTGCCCCCCGGGCAAAAGGGCCATCTGAAAAAAGTGTAAAATCCAGAAAGGTAGGACAGGATATGGAGAACAGGGAGCCTTGTTACGCTGATTAGCAGGATGTAAATTGCCAGCAGCCACCCTGGAGAAGTGTATGGTGTTTCCTGAAACACGTAACAAACAAAGCAACACAGCCTATGGCACTTCCACTTATGGTCCTATCGCTTACGGAAATTAAAATCAAAAACAGACAGCCACCCCAATATTTGGGACGGCTGTGTTCACAAGAAGCTCATCTACAGTATCAGGTATATATCCCAGAAAGCAAAAAATGGATAAAGAAGTTGTGGCACGTACGTACAATGCAATATCACTCAGCAATGAAATCTGTGTCATCAGGCCCGTAGCGGCATAGTGAGTGGATGCAGGTACGGTGATTCTACGTAAACTACGTCACACAGAAAAAGAAACATCATAAGATATCACTAATACACGGAATGTAAACTTGACTACACAAGAACTGAATTACAAAACAGAACAGGGTCTCAAATTTAGAAAACCAACTAGTGCTTGCTTATGGGGAAAGGTGCCTTGGGGGGCTGCATAAAACCAGAGACTGAAATTAGCACAGATAACATTCCATAAGACAAATATGTAATAGACAAGACCTACTCCTTGCTCAAAGAAATGGAACCAACACCACATATTCAACGCCTAGGAATATACCTGACTAGGAAGAATCTAAAAACCCATGGATATATATGTCTCCGTAAGAGAATCAAGCGTGTGTACAGCGGCCGAAACGCAGCAGTGAAAATCTGATAAATCCCATTATCAAAATAAATTTCGAAAACAAAACACAAAGACAGTGATATAGAGAGCAATTCTTAAATAATTCACTCAGGGCATGTGATGCAACCGGGATTGAACACATCTACACCCAGAGCTGGTTGAGACATAAGGCTGGACACTTCAGGCTGATAGCATTGGTGAGTTTCGGTGAGCAAATGCAGACCCTTTGAAGTCATACTGCATGGTACCCATTCCATGGGTCCCAACTCTCCAGGTTCAAGGGATTCTTCCTCCAGCTAAAACATGCATGGGACACCCAGAGTATCGTCCACCGTGTGATTGGGAAACGATTTAAAATGCATCTCAGTTTTCGTATCCTGGTCCTCGGGTTCACCATTCCAGATGCTTTACTAACACTCTCCCCGCTTGGAGAGTCAATGCGTTTAACCTCCTGTTTGGCACAGCTTGCAATTTCTGTGCAAGATGAACAGGAATAGGGAGAACCAATGAGAGACTAGCTGTAGGTGTCTGCACGGGCAAATGTAACGCTCATTGCCCACCAGGAAGAGGAATTAAACAAAGGCTCAGCGTGCCCTGCTGAAAACAGATTAGGGCCTGAAGCAATCCTGCGGTTTTGTGCCCAGCTCACAAGAAAGCGAGTTGAAGAAAGGAGCTCAGGGGCACTGTAATTCACAAACCTGCAGAGTTATAAATGACAGTTATCCTCCAAAAATATATTGAAGTAAGCCTGCGAATGGGACTTGAAAGCGGGGCAGAATTTCAGGAAAACGATTGCAGGGGGTAGACTGGAATTGCCCTGAAAGCATAGGAAAAGAGGCACAACGTCGACAATGATGCCCTTGGCCAAAAAGGGCGTATGCGTTTTTTCCTGAATATATTCAGGAAAAAACGCATACGCCCTTTTTGGCCAACCAAGCAAGCCTGTAAAGGAAATCTACAGTACAATGAAGTCTCACTGCCCCCCGGGCAAAAGGGCCATCTGAAAAAAGTGTAAAATCCAGAAATGTAGGACAGGATATGGAGAACAAGGAGCCTTGTTATGCTGATTGTCAGGATGTAAATTGCCAGCAGCCGACCTGAAGAAGTGTATGGTGTTTCCTGAAACACGTAAGAAACAAAGCAACACAGCCTATGGCAATTGCACTTATGGTCCTATTCCTTAGGGAAATTAAAATCAAAAACAGAGAGCCACACCAAAGTTTGGGACGGCTGTGTTCCCAAGAAGCTCGTCTACAGTACCAGGTAAATATTCCAGAAAGCAAAAAATGGATAAAGAAGTTGTGGCACGTACGTGCAATGCAGTATCACTCAGCAATGAAATCTGTGTCATCAGGCCCGTAGCGGCATAGTGAATGGATGCAGGTACGGTGATTCTACGTGAACTACGTCACACAGAAAAAGAAACATCATAAGATATCACTAATACACGGAATGTAAACTTGACTACACATGAACTGAATTACAAAACAGAACAGGGTCTCAAATTTAGAAAACCAACTAGTGCTTGCTTATGGGGAAAGGTGCCATGGGGTGCTGCATAAAACCAGAGACTGAAATTAGCACAGATAACATTCCATAAGACAAATATGTAATAGACAAGACCTACTCCTTGCTCAACGAAATGGACTCAACACCACATATTCAACGCCTAGGAATATACCTGACTAGGAAGAATCTTAAAACCCATGGATATATATGTCTCCATAAGAGAATCAAGCGTGTGTACAGCGGCCGAAACGCAGCAGTGAAAATCCGATAAATCCCATTATCAAAATAAATTTCGAAAACAAAACACAAAGACAGTGAAATCGAGAGCAATTCTTAAATAATTCACTCAGCGCATGTGATGCAACCGGGATGGACCACATCTACACCCAGAGCTGGTTGACACATAAGGCTGGACACTTCAGGCTGATAGCATTGGTGAGTTTCGGTGAGCAAATGCAGACCCTTTGAAGTCATACTGCATGGTACCTATTCCATGGGTCCCAACTCTTCAGGTTCAAGGGATTCTTCCTCCAGCTAAAACATGCATGGGAAATCCACAGTATGGTCCACCGTGTGATTGGGAAATGATTTAAAATGCATCTCAGTTTTCGTATCCTGGACCTCGGGTTCACAATTCCAGATGCTTTACTAACACTCTCCCTGCTTGGAGAGTCAGTGCCTTTAACCTCCTGTTTGGCACAGCTTGCAATTTCTGTGCAAGATGAACAGGAATAGGGAGAACCAATGAGAGACTAGCTGTAGGTGTCTGCACGGGCAAACGTAACGCTCATTTCCCACCAGGAAGAGGAATTAACCAAAGGCTCAGCATGCCCTGCCGGAAACAGATTAGGGCCTGAAGCAATCCTGCGGTTTTGTGCCCAGCTCACAAGAAAGCGAGTTGAAGAAAGGAGCTCAGGGGCACTGTAATTCACAAACCTGCAGAGTTATAAATGACAGCTATCTTCCAAAAGTATATTGAAGTAAGCCTGCGTAGGGGACTTGAAAGCGGGGCAGAATTTCAGGAAAACGATTGCAGGGGGTAGACTGGAATTGCCCTGAAAGCATAGGAAAAGAGGCAGAACGTCGACAATGATGCACTTGGCCAAAAAGGGCGTATGCGTTTTTTCCTGAATATATTCAGGAAAAAACGCATACGCCCTTTTTGGCCAACCAAGCAAGCCTGTAAAGGAAATCTGCACTACAATGAAGTCTCACTGCCCCCCTGGCAAAAGGGCCATCTGAAAAATGTGTAAAATCTAGAAAGGTAGGACAGGATATGGAGAACAGGGAGCCTTGTTATGCTGATTGGCAGGATGTAAATTGCCAGCAGCCACCCTGGAGAAGTGTATGGTGTTTCCTGAAACACGTAAGAAACAAAGCAACACAGCCTATGGCACTTCCACTTATGGTCCTATAGCTTACGGAAATTAAAATCAAAAACAGACAGCCACCCCAATATTTGGGACGGCTGTGTTCACAAGAAGCTCATCTACAGTATCAGGTAAATATCCCAGAAAGCAAAAAATGGATAAAGAAGTTGTGGCACGTACGTACAATGCAATATCACTCAGCAATGAAATCTGTTTCATCAGGCCCGTAGCGGCATAGTGAGTGGATGCAGGTACGGTGATTCTACGTGAACTACGTCACACAGAAAAAGAAACATCATGAGATATCACTAATACACGGAATGTAAACTTGACTACACATGAACTGAATTACAAAACAGAACAGGGTCTCAAATTTAGAAAACCAACTAGTGCTTGCTTATGGGGAAAGGTGCGTTGGGGTGCTGCATATAACCAGAGACTGAAATTAGCACAGATAACTTTCCATAAGCCAAATATGTAATAGACAAGACCTACTCCTTGCTCAAAGAAATGGACCCAAAACCACATATTCAACGCCTAGGAATATACCTGACTAGGAAGAATCTTAAAACCCATGGATATATATGTCTCCATAAGAGAATCAAGCGTGTGTACAGCGGCCGAAACGCAGCAGTGAAAATCCGATAAATCCCATTATCAAAATAAATTTCGAAAACAAAACACAAAGACAGTGAAATAGAGAGCAATTCTTAGATAATTCACTCAGGGCATGTGATGCAACCGGGATTGACCACATCTACACCCAGAGCTGGTTGAGACATAAGGCTGGACACTTCAGGCTGATAGCATTGGTGAGTTTCGGTGAGCAAATGCAGACCCTTTGAAGTCATACTGCATGGCACCCATTCCATGGGTCCCAACTCTCCAGGTTCAAGGGATTCTTCCTCCAGCTAAAACATGCATGGGAAACCCAGAGTATCGTCCACCGTGTGATTGGGAAACGATTTAAAATGCATCTCAGTTTTCGATTCCTGGTCCTCGGGTTCACCATTCCAGATGCTTTACTAACACTCTCCCTGCTTAGAGAGTCAGTGCCTTTAACCTCCTCTTTGGCACAGCTTGCAATATCTGTGCAAGATGAACAGGAATAGGGAGAACCAATGAGAGACTAGCTGTAGGTGTGTGCACGGGCAAATGTAACGCTCATTGCCCACCAGGAAGAGGAATTAAACAAAGGCTCAGTGTGTCACGCTGGAAACAGATTAGGGCCTGAAGCAATCCTGCGGTTTTGTGCCCAGCTCACAAGAAAGCGAGTTGAAGAAAGGAGCTCAGGGGCACTGTAATTCACAAACTTGCAGAGATATAAATGACAGCTATCCTCCAAAAATATATTGAAGTAAGCCTGCGAAGGGGACTTGAAAGTGGGGCAGAATTTCAGGAAAACGATTGCAGGGGGTAGACTGGAATTGCCCTGAAAGCATAGGAAAAGAGGCAGAACGTCGACAATGATGCACTTGGCCAAAAAGGGCGTATGCGTTTTTTCCTGAATATATTCAGGAAAAAACGCATACGCCCTTTTTGGCCAACCAAGCAAGCCTGTAAAGGAAATCTGCACTACAATGAAGTCTCACTGCCCCCCGGGCAAAAGGGCCATCTGAAAAAAGTGTAAAATCCAGAAAGGTAGGACAGGATATGGAGAACAGGGAGCCTTGTTATGCTGATTGGCAGGATGTAAATTGCCAGCAGCCACCCTGGAGAAGTGTATGGTGTTTCCTGAAACACGTAAGAAACAAAGCAACACAGCCTATGGCACTTCCACTTATGGTCCTATAGCTTACGGAAATTAAAATCAAAAACAGACAGCCACCCCAATATTTGGGACGGCTGTGTTCACAAGAAGCTCGTCTACAGTATCAGGTAAATATCCCAGAAAGCAAAAAATGGATAAAGAAGTTGTGGCACGTACGTGCAATGCAATATCACTCAGCAATGAAATCTGTGTCATCAGGCCCGTAGCGGCCTAGTGAGTGGATGCAGGTACGGTGATTCTACGTGAACTACGTCACACAGAAAAAGAAACATCATAAGATATCACTAATGCACGGAATGTAAACTTGACTACACATGAACTGAATTACAAAACAGAACAGGGTCTCAAATTTAGAAAACCATCTAGTGCTTGCTTATGGGGAAAGGTGCCTTGGGGTGCTGCATAAAACCAGAGACTGAAATTAGCAGAGATAACATTCCATAAGCCAAATATGTAATAGACAAGACCTACTCCTTGCTCTACGAAATGGACTCAAAACCACATATTCAACGCCTAGGAATATAACTGACTAGTAAGTATTTTAAAACACATGGATATATATGTCTCCGTAAGAGAATCAAGCGTGTGTACAGCGGCCGAAACGCAGCAGTGAAAATCCGATAAATCCCATTATCAAAATAAATTTCGAAAACAAAACACAAAGACAGTGAAATAGAGAGCAATTCTTAACTAATTCACTCAGGGCATGTGATGCAACCGGGATTGACCACATCTACACCCAGAGCTGGTTGAGACATAAGGCTGGACACTTCAGGCTGATAGCATTGGTGAGTTTCGGTGAGCAAATGCAGACCCTTTGAAGTCATACTGCATGGTACCCATTCCATGGGTCCCAACTCTCCAGGTTCAAGGGATTCTTCCTCCAGCTAAAACATGCATGGGAAACCCAGAGTATCGTCCACCGTGTGATTGGGAAACGATTTAAAATGCATCTCAGTTTTCGTTTCCTGGTCCTCGGGTTCACCATTCCAGATGCTTTACTAACACTCTCCCCGCTTGGAGAGTCAGTGCCTTTAACCTCCTGTTTCGCACAGCTTGCAATTTCTGTGCAAGATGAACAGGAATAGGGAGAACCAATGAGAGACTAGCTGTAGGTGTCTGCACGGGCAAATGTAACGCTCATTGCCCACCAGGAAGAGGAATTAAACAAAGGCTCAGTGTGCCCTGCTGGAAACAGATTAGGGCCTGAAGCAATCCTGCGGTTTTGTGCCCAGCTCACAAGAAAGCGAGTTGAAGAAAGGAGCTCAGGGGCACTGTACTTCACAAACCTGCAGAGTTATAAATGACAGCTATCCTCCAAAAATATATTGAAGTAAGCCTGCGAAGGGGACTTGAAAGCGGGGCTGAATTTCAGGAAAACGATTGCAGGGTGTAGACTGGAATTGCCCTGAAAGCATAGGAAAAGAGGCACAACGTCGACAATGATGCACTTGGCCAAAAAGTGCGTATGCGTTTTTTCATGAATATATTCAGGAAAAAACGCATACGCCCTTTTTGGCCAACCAAGCAAGCCTGTAAAGGAAATCTGCACTACAATGAAATCTCACTGCCCCCCCCCCCGGGCAAAAGGGCCATCTGAAAAAAGTGTAAAATCCAGAAAGGTAGGACAGGATATGGAGAAGAGGGAGCCTTGTTATGCTGATTGGCAGGATGTAAATTGCCAGCAGCCACCCTGGAGAAGTGTATGGTGTTCCCTAAAACACGTAAGAAACAAAGCAACACAGCCTATGGCACTTCCACTTATGGTCCTATAACTTACGGAAATTAAAATCAAAAACAGACAGCCACCCCAATATTTGGGACGTCTGTGTTCACAAGAAGCTCGTCTACAGTATCAGGTGAATATCCCAGAAAGCAAAAAATGGATAAAGAAGTTGTGGCACGTACGTGCAATGCAATATCACTCAGCAATGAAATCTGTGTCATCAGGCCCGTAGCGGCATAGTAAGTGGATGCAGGTACGGTGATTCTACGTGAACTACGTCACACAGAAAAAGAAACATCATAAGATATCACTAATACACGGAATGTAAACTTGACTACACATGAACTGAATTACAAAACAGAACAGGGTCTCAAATTTAGAAAACCAACTAGTGCTTGCTTATGGGGAAAGGTGCGTTGGGGTGCTGCATAAAACCAGAGACTGAAATTAGCACAGATAACATTCCATAAGCCAAATATGTAATAGATAAGACCTACTCCTTGCTCAACGAAATGGACTCAACACCACATATTCAACGCCTAGGAATATACCTGACTAGGAAGAATCTTAAAACCCATGGATATATATGTCTCCGTAAGAGAATAAAGCGTGTGTACAGCGGCCGAAACGCAGCAGTGAAAATCCGATAAATCCCATTATCAAAATAAATTTCGAAAACAAAACACAAAGACAGTGAAATAGAGAGCAATTCTTAAATAATTCACTCAGGGCATGTGATGCAACCGGGATTGACCACATCTACACCCAGAGCTGGTTGAGACATAAGGCTGGACACTTCTGGCTGATAGCACTGGTGAGTTTCGGTGAGCAAATGCAGACCCTTTGAAGTCATACTGCATGGTACCCATTCCATGGGTCCCAACTCTCCAGGTTCAAGGCATTCTTCCTCCAGCTAAAACATGCATGGGAAACCCAGAGTATCGTCCACCGTGTGATTGGGAAACGATTTAAAATGCATCTCAGTTTTCGTTTCCTGGTCCTCGGGTTCACCATTCCAGATGCTTTAGTAACACTCTCCCCGCTTGGAGAGTCAGTGCCTTTAACCTCCTCTTTGGCACAGCTTGCCATTTCTGTGCAAGATGAACAGGAATAGGGAGAACCAATGAGAGACTAGCTGTAGGTGTCTGCACGGGCAAATGTAACGCTCATTGCCCACCAGGAAGAGGAATTAAACAAAGGCTCAGTGTGCCCTGCTGGAAACAGATTAGGGCCTGAAGCAATCCTGCGGGTTTGTGCCCAGCTCACAAGAAAGCGAGTTGAAGAAAGGGGCTCAGGGGCACTGTACTTCACAAACCTGCAGAGTTATAAATGACAGCTATCCTCCAAAAATATATTGAAGTAAGCCTGCGAAGGGGACTTGAAAGCGGGGCTGAATTTCAGGAAAACGATTGCAGGGGTACACTGGAATTGCCCTGAAAGCATAGGAAAAGAGGCACAACGTCGACAATGATGCACTTGGCCAAAAAGGGCGTATGCGTTTTTTCCTGAATATATTCAGGAAAAAACGCATACGCCCTTTTTGGCCAACCAAGCAAGCCTGTAAAGGAAATCTGCACTACAATGAAATCTCACTGCCCCCCCGGGCAAGAGGGCCATCTGAAAAAAGTGTAAAATCCAGAAAGGTAGGACAGGATATGGAGAACAGGGAGCCTTGTTATGCTGATTGGCAGGATGTAAATTGCCAGCAGCCACCCTGGAGAAGTGTATGGTGTTTCCTGAAACACTTAAGAAACAAAGCAACACAGCCTATGGCACTTCCACTTATGGTCCTATAGCTAACGGAAATTAAAATCAAAAACAGACAGCCACCCCAATATTTGGGACGCCTGTGTTCACAAGAAGCTCGTCTACAGTATCAGGTAAATATCCCAGAAAGCAAAAAATGGATAAAGAATTTGTGGCACGTACGTACAATGCAATATCACTCAGCAATGAAATCTGTGTCATCAGACCCGTAGCGGCATAGTGAGTGGATGCAGGTACGGTGATTCTACGTGAACTACGTCACACAGAAAAAGAAACATCATAAGATATCACTAATACACGGAATGTAAACTTGACTACACATGAACGGAATTACAAAAAAGAACAGGGTCTCAAATTTAGAAAACCAACTAGTGCTTGCTTATGGGGAAAGGTGCCTTGGGGTGCTGCATAAAACCAGAGACTGAAATTAGCACAGATAACTTTCCATAAGCCAAATATGTAATAGACAAGACCTACTCCTTGCTCAACGAAATGGACCCAACACCACATATTCAACGCCTAGGAATATACCTGACTACGAAGAATCTTAAAACCCATGGATATATATGTCTCCGTAAGAGAATCAAGCGTGTGTACAGCGGCCGAAACGCAGCAGTGAAAATCCGATAAATCCCATTATCAAAATAAAATTCGAAAACAAAACACAAAGACAATGAAATAGAGAGCAATTCTTAACTAATTCACTCAGGGCATGTGATGCAACCGGGATTGACCACATCTACACCCAGAGCTGGTTGAGACATAAGGCTGGACACTTCAGGCTGATAGCATTGGTGAGTTTCGGTGAGCAAATGCAGACCCTTTGAAGTCATACTGCATGGTACCCATTCCATGGGTCCCAACTCTCCAGGTTCAAGGGATTCTTCCTGCAGCTCAAACATGCATGGGAAACCCAGAGTATCGTCCACCGTGTGATTGGGAAATGATTTAAAATGCATCTCAGTTTTCGTTTCCTGGTCCTCGGGTTCACCATTCCAGATGCTTTACTAACACTCTCCCCGCTTGGAGAGTCAGTGCCTTTAACCTCCTGTTTCGCACAGCTTGCAATTTCTGTGCAAGATGAACAGGAATAGGGAGAACCAATGAGAGACTAGCTGTAGGTGTCTGCACGGGCAAATGTAACGCTCATTGCCCACCAGTAAGAGCAATTAAACAAAGGCTCAGTGTGCCCTGCTGGAAACAGATTAGGGCCTGAAGCAATCCTGCGGTTTTGTGCCCAGCTCACAAGAAAGCGAGTTGAAGAAAGGAGCTCAGGGGCACTGTACTTCACAAACCTGCAGAGTTATAAATGACAGCTATCCTCCAAAAATATATTGAAGTAAGCCTGCGAAGGGGACTTGAAAGCGGGGCTGAATTTCAGGAAAACGATTGCAGGGGGTAGACTGGAATTGCCCTGAAAGCATAGGAAAAGAGGCACAACGTCGACAATGATGCACTTGACCAAAAAGGGCGTATGCGTTTTTTCCTGAATATATTCAGGAAAAAACGCATACGCCCTTTTTGGCCAACCAAGCAAGCCTGTAAAGGAAATCTGCACTACAATGAAATCTCACTGCCCCCCCGGGCAAAAGGGCCATCTGAAAAAAGTGTAAAATCCAGAAAGGTAGGACAGGATATGGAGAACAGGGAGCCTTGTTATGCTGATTGGCAGGATGTAAAGTGCCAGCAGCCACCCTGGAGAAGTGTATGGTGTTTCCTGAAACACGTAAGAAACAAAGCAACACAGCCTATGGCACTTCCACTTATGGTCCTATAGCTTACGGAAATTAAAATCAAAAACAGACAGCCACCCCAATATTTGGGACGGCTGTGTTCACAAGAAGCTCGTCTACAGTATCAGGTAAATATCCCAGAAAGCAAAAAATGGATAAAGAAGTTGTGGCACGTACGTGCAATGCCATATCACTCAGCAATGAAATCTGTGTCATCAGGCCCGTAGCGGCATAGTAAGTGGATGCAGGTACGGTGATTCTACGTGAACTACGTCACACAGAAAAAGAAACATCATAAGATATCACTAATACACGGAATGTAAACTTGACTACACATGAACTGAATTACAAAACAGAACAGGGTCTCAAATTTAGAAAACCAACTAGTGCTTGCTTATGGGGAAAGGTGCGTTGGGGTGCTGCATAAAACCAGAGACTGAAATTAGCACAGATAACATTCCATAAGCCAAATATGTAATAGACAAGACCTACTCCTTGCTCAACGAAATGGACTCAACACCACATATTCAACGCCTAGGAATATACCTGACTAGGAAGAATCTTAAAACCCATGGATATATATGTCTCCGTAAGAGAATCAAGCGTGTGTACAGCGGCAGAAATGCAGCAGTAAAAATCCGATACATCCCATTATCAAAATAAATTTCGAAAACAAAACACAAAGACAGTGAAATAGAGAGCAATTCTTAAATAATTCACTCAGGGCAGGTGATGCAACCGGGATTGACCACATCTACACCCAGAGCTGGTTGAGACATAAGCCTGGACACTTCAGGCTGATAACATTGGTGAGTTTCGGTGAGCAAATGCAGACCCTTTGAAGTCATACTGCATGGTACCCATTCCATGGGTCCCAACTCTCCAGGTTCAAGACATTCTTCCTCCAGCTAAAACATGCATGGGAAACCCAGAGTATTGTCCACCGTGTGATTGGGAAACGGTTTAAAATGCATCTCAGTTTTCGTATCCTGGTCCTCGGGTTCACCATTCCAGATGCTTTACTAACACTCTCCCCGCTTGGAGAGTCAGTGCCTTTAACCTCCTGTTTGGCACAGCTTGCCATTTGTGTGCAAGATGAACAGGAATAGGGAGAACCAATGAGAGACTAGCTGTAGGTGTCTGCACGGGCAAATGTAACGCTCATTGCCCACCAGGAAGAGGAATTAAACAAAGGCTCAGTGTGCCCTGCTGGAAACAGATTAGGGCCTGAAGCAATCCTGCGGTTTTGTGCCCAGCTCACAAGAAAGCGAGTTGAAGAAAGGAGCTCAGGGGCACTGTACTTCACAAACATGCAGAGTTATAAATGACAGCCATCCTCCAAAAATATATTGAAGTAAGCCTGCGAAGGGGACTTGAAAGCAGGGCTGAATTTCAGGAAAACGATTGCAGGGGGTAGGCTGGAATTGCCCTGAAAGCATACGAAAAGAGGCACAACGTCGACAATGATGCACTTGGCCAAAAAGGGCGTATGCGTTTTTTCCTGAATATATTCAGGAAAAAACGCATACGCCCTTTTTGGCCAACCAAGCAAGCCTGTAAAGGAAATCTGCACTACAATGAAATCTCACTGCCCCCCGGGGCAAAAGGGCCATCTGAAAAAAGTGTAAAATCCAGAAAGGTAGGACAGGATATGGAGAACAGGGAGCCTTGTTATGCTAAGTGGCAGGATGTAAATTGCCAGCAGCCACCCTGGAGAAGTGTATGGTGTTTCCTGAAACACGTAAGAAACAAAGCAAAACAGCCTATGGCACTTCGACTTATGGTCCTATAGCTTACGGAAATTAAAATCAAAAACAGACAGCCACCCCAATATTTGGGACGGCTGTGTTCACAAGAAGCTCGTCTACAGTATCAGGTAAATATCCCAGAAAGCAAAAAATGGATAAAGAAGTTGTGGCACGTACGTACAATGCAATATCACTCAGCAATGAAATCTGTGTCATCAGGCCCGTAGCGGCATAGTAAGTGGATGCAGGTACGGTGATTCTACGTGAACTACGTCACACAGAAAAAGAAACATCATAAGATATCACTAATACACGGAATGTAAACTTGACTACACATGAACTGAATTACAAAACAGAACAGGATCTCAAATTTAGAAAACCAACTAGTGCTTGCTTATGGGGAAAGGTGCGTTGGGGGGCTGCATAAAACCAGAGACTGAAATTAGCACAGATAACATTCCATAAGCCAAATATGTAATAGACAAGACCTACTCCTTGCTCAACGAAATGGACTCAACACCACATATTCAACGCCTAGGAATATACCTGACTACGAAGAATCTTAAAACCCATGGATATATATGTCTCCGTAAGAGAATCAAGCGTGTGTACAGCGGCGGAAATGCAGCAGTGAAAATCCGATAAATCCCATTATCAAAATCAATTTCGAAAACAAAACACAAAGACAGTGAAATAGAGAGCAATTCTTAAATAATTCACTCAGGGCATGTGATGCAACCGGGATTGACCACATCTACACCCAGAGCTGGTTGAGACATAAGGCTGGACACTTCTGGCTGATACCACTGGTGAGTTTCGGTGAGCAAATGCAGACCCTTTGAAGTCATACTGCATGGTACCCATTCCATGGGTCCCAACTCTCCAGGTTCAAGGCATTCTTCCTCCAGCTAAAACATGCATGGGAAACCCAGAGTATCGTCCACCGTGTGATTGGGAAACGATTTAAAATGCATCTCAGTTTTCATACCCTGGTCCTCGGGTTCACCATTCCAGATGCTTTACTAACACTCTCCCCGCTTGGAGAGTCAGTGCCTTTAACCTCCTGTTTGGCACAGCTTGCAATTTCTGTGCAAGATGAACAGGAATAGGGAGAACCAATGAGAGACTAGCTGTAGGTGTCTGCACGGGCAAATGTAACGCTCATTGCCCACCAGGAAGAGGAATTAAACAAAGGCTCAGTGTGCCCTGCTGGAAACAGATTAGGGCCTGAAGCAATCCTGCGGTTTTGAGCCCAGCTCACAAGAAAGCGTGTTGAAGAAAGGAGCTCAGGGGCACAGTACTTCACAAACCTGCAGAGTTATAAATGACAGCTATCCTCCAAAAATATATTGAAGTAAGCCTGCGAAGGGGACTTGAAAGCGGGGCTGAATTTCAGGAAAACGATTGCAGGGGTAGACAGGAATTGCCCTGAAAGCATAGGAAAAGAGGCACAACGTCGACAATGATGCACTTGGCCAAAAAGGGCGTATGCGTTTTTTCCTGAATATATTCAGGAAAAAACGCATACGCCCTTTTTGGCCAACCAAGCAAGCCTGTAAAGGAAATCTGCACTACAATGAAGTCTCACTGCCCCCCGGGCAAAAGGGCCATCTGAAAAAAGTGTAAAATCCAGAAAGGTAGGACAGGATATGGAGAACAGGGAGCCTTGTTATGCTGATTGGCAGGATGTAAGTTGCCAGCAGCCACCCTGGAGAAGTGTATGGTGTTTCCTGAAACACGTAAGAAACAAAGCAACACAGCCTATGGCACTTCCACTTATGGTCCTATAGCTTACGGAAATTAAAATCAAAAACAGACAGCCACCCCAATATTTGGGACGGCTGTGTTCACAAGAAGCTCGTCTACAGTGTCAGGTAAATATCCCAGAAAGCAAAAAATGGATAAAGAAGTTGTGGCACGTACGTACAATGCAATATCACTCAGCAATGAAATCTGTGTCATCAGGCCCGTAGCGGCATAGTGAGTGGATGCAGGTACGGTGATTCTACGTGAACTACGTCACACAGAAAAAGAAACATCATAAGATATCACTAATACACGGAATGTAAACTTGACTACATATAAACTGAATTACAAAACAGAACAGGGTCTCAAATTTAGAAAACCAACTAGTGCTTGCTTATGGGGAAAGGTGCCTTGTGGTGCTGCATAAAACCAGAGACTGAAATTAGCACAGATAACTTTCCATAAGCCAAATATGTAATAGACAAGACCTACTCCTTGCTCAACGAAATGGACCCAACACCACATATTCAACGCCTAGGAATATACCTGACTAGGAAGAATCTTAAAACCCATGGATATATATGTCTCCGTAAGAGAATCAAGCATGTGTACAGCGGTGGAAATGCAGCAGTGAATATCCGATAAATCCCATTATCAAAATAAATTTCGAAAACAAAACACAAAGACAGTGAAATAGAGAGCAATTCTTAAATAATTCACTCAGGGCATGTGATGCAAACGGGATTGACCACATCTACACCCAGAGCTGGTTCAGACATAAGGCTGGACACTTCAGGCTGATAGCACTGGTGAGTTTCGGTGAGCAAATGCAGACCCTTTGAAGTCATACTGCATGGTACCCATTCCATGGGTCCCAACTGTCCAGGTTCAAGGCATTCTTCCTCCAGCTAAAACATGCATGGGAAACCCAGAGTATCGTCCACCGTGTGATTGGGAAACGATTTAAAATGCATCTCAGTTTTCGTATCCTGGTCCTCGGGTTCACCATTCCAGATGCTTTACTAACACTCTCCCCGCTTGGAGAGTCAGTGCCTTTAACCTCCTGTTTGGCACAGCTTGCCATTTCTGTGCAAGATGAACAGGAATAGGGAGAACCAATGAGAGACTAGCTGTAGGTGTCTGCACGGGCAAATGTAACGCTCATTGCCCACCAGGAAGAGGAATTAAACAAAGGCTCAGTGTGCCCTGCTGGAAACAGATTAGGGCCTGAAGCAATCCTGCGGTTTTGTGCCCAGCTCACAAGAAAGCGAGTTGAAGAAAGGAGCTCAGGGGCACTGTACTTCACAAACCTGCAGAGTTATAAATGACAGCTATCCTCCAAAAATATATTGAAGTAAGCCTGCGAAGGGGACTTGAAAGCGGGGCTGAATTTCAGGAAAACGATTGCAGGGGGTAGACTGGAATTGCCCTGAAAGCATAGGAAAAGAGGCACAACGTCGACAATGATGCACTTGGCCAAAAAGGGCGTATGCGTTTTTTCCTGAATATATTCAGGAAAAAACGCATACGCCCTTTTTGGCCAACCAAGCAAGCCTGTAAAGGAAATCTGCACTACAATGAAATCTCACTGCCCCCCCGGGCAAAAGGGCCATCTGAAAAAAGTGTAAAATCCAGAAAGGTAGGACAGGATATGGAGAACAGGGAGCCTTGTTATGCTGATTGGCAGGATGTAAATTGCCAGCAGCCACCCTGGAGAAGTGTATGGTGTTTCCTGAAACACTTAAGAAACAAAGCAACACAGCCTATGGCACTTCCATTTATGGTCCTATAGCTTACGGAAATTATAATCAAAAACAGACAGCCACCCCAATATTTGGGACGGCTGTGTTCACAAGAAGCTCGTCTACAGTATCAGGTAAATATCCCAGAAAGCAAAAAATGGATAAAGAAGTTGTGGCACGTACGTGCAATGCAATATCACTCAGCAATGAAATCTGTGTCATCAGGCACGTAGCGGCATAGTAAGTGGATGCAGGTACGGTGATTCTACGTGAACTACGTCACACAGAAAAAGAAACATCATAAGATATCACTAATACACGGAATGTAAACTTGACTACACATGAACTGAATTACAAAACAGAACAGGGTCTCAAATTTAGAAAACCAACTAGTGCTTGCTTATGGGGAAAGGTGCGTTGGGGTGCTGCATAAAACCAGAGACTGAAATTAGCACAGATAACATTCCATAAGCCAAATATGTAGTAGACAAGACCTACTCCTTGCTCAACGAAATGGACTCAACACCACATATTCAACGCCTAGGAATATACCTGACTAGGAAGAATCTTAAAACCCATGGATATATATGTCTCCGTAAGAGAATCAAGCATGTGTACATCGGTGGAAATGCAGCAGTGAAAATCCGATAAATGCCATTATCAAAATAAATTTCGAAAACAAAACACAAAGACAGTGAAATAGAGAGCAATTCTTAAATAATTCACTCAGGGCATGTGATGCAACCGGGATTGACCACATCTACACCCAGAGCTGGTTGAGACATAAGGCTGGACACTTCAGGCTGATAGCACTGGTGAGTTTCGGTGAGCAAATGCAGACCCTTTGAAGTCATACTGCATAGTACCCATTCCATGGGTCCCAACTCTCCAGGTTCAAGGCATTCTTCCTCCAGCTAAAACATGCATGGGAAACCCAGAGTATCGTCCACCGTGTGATTGGGAAACGATTTAAAATGCATCTCAGTTTTCGTATCCTGGTCCTCGGGTTCACCATTCCAGATGCTTTACTAACACTCTCCCCGCTTGGAGAGTCAGTGCCTTTAACCTCCTGTTTGGCACAGCTTGCCATTTCTGTGCAAGATGAACAGGAATAGGGAGAACAAATGAGAGACTAGCTGTAGGTGTCTGCACGGGCAAATGTAACGCTCATTGCCCACCAGGAAGAGGAATTAAACAAAGGCTCAGTGTGCCCTGCTGGAAACAGATTAGGGCCTGAAGCAATCCTGCGGTTTTGTGCCCAGCTCACAAGAAAGCGAGTTGAAGAAAGGAGTTCAGGGGCACTGTACTTCACAAACCTGCAGAGTTATAAATGACAGCTATCCTCCAAAAATATATTGAAGTAAGCCTGCGAAGGGGACTTGAAAGCGGGGCTGAATTTCAGGAAAACGATTGCAGGGGGTAGACTGGAATTGCCCTGAAAGCATAGGAAAAGAGGCACATCGTCGACAATGATGCACTTGGCCAAAAAGGGCGTATGCGTTTTTTCTTGAATATATTCAGGAAAAAACGCATACGCCCTTTTTGGCCAACCAAGCAAGCCTGTAAAGGAAAACTGCACTACAATGAAATCTCACTGCCCCCCCGGGCAAAAGGGCCATCTGAAAAAAGTGTAAAATCCAGAAAGGTAGGACAGGATATGGAGAACAGGGAGCCTTGTTATGCTGATTGGCAGGATGTAAATTGCCAGCAGCCACACTGGAGAAGTGTATGGTGTTTCCTGAAACACGTAAGAAACAAAGCAACGCAGCCTATGGCACTTCCACTTATGGTCCTATAGCTTACGGAAATTAAAATCAAAAACAGACAGCCACCCCAATATTTGGGACGGCTGTGTTCCCAAGAAGCTCGTCTACAGTATCAGGTAAATACCCCAGAAAGCAAAAAATGGATAAAGAAGTTGTGGCACGTACGTGCAATGCAATATCACTCAGCAATGAAATCTGTGTCATCAGGCCCGTAGCGGCATAGTAAGTGGATGCAGGTACGGTGATTCTACGAGAACTACGTCACACAGAAAAAGAAACATCAAAAGATATCACTAATACACGGAATGTAAACTTGACTACACATGAACTGAAATACAAAACAGAACAGGGTGTGAAATTTAGAAAACCAACTAGTGCTTGCTTATGGGGAAAGGTGCGTTGGGGTGCTGCATAAAACCAGAGACTGAAATTAGCACAGATTACATTCCATAAGCCAAATATGTAATAGACAAGACCTACTCCTTGCTCAACGAAATGGACTCAACACCACATATTCAACGCCTAGGAATATACCTGACTAGGAAGAATCTTAACACCCATGGATATATATGTCTCCGTAAGAGAATCAAGCGTGTGTACAGCGGCGGAAATGCAGTAGTGAAAATCCGATAAATCCCATTATCAAAATAAATTTCGAAAACAAAACACAAAGACAGTGAAATAGAGAGCAATTCTTAAATAATTCACTCAGGGCATGTGATGCAACCGGGATTGACCACATCTACACGCAGAGCTGGTTGAGCCATAAGGCTGGACACCTCAGGCTGATAGCACTGGTGAGTTTCGGTGAGCAAATGCAGACCATTTGAAGTCATACTGCATGGTACCCATTCCATGGGTCCCAACTCTCCAGGTTCAAGGCATTCTTCCTCCAGCTAAAACATGCATGGGAAACCCAGAGTATTGTCCACCGTGTGATTGGGAAACGATTTAAAATGCATCTCAGTTTTCGTATCCTGGTCCTCGGGTTCACCATCCCAGATGCTTTACTAACACTCTCCCCGCTTGGAGAGTCAGTGCCTTTAACCTCCTGTTTCGCACAGCTTGCCATTTCTGTGCAAGATGAACAGGAATAGGGAGAACCAATGAGAGACTAGCTGTAGGTGTCTGCACGGGCAAATGTAACGCTCATTGCCCACCAGGAAGAGGAATTAAACAAAGGCTCAGTGTGCCCTGCTGGAAACAGATTAGGGCCTGAAGCAATCCTGCGGTTTTGTGCCCAGCTCACAAGAAAGCGAGTTGAAGAAAGGAGCTCAGGGGCACTGTACTTCACAAACCTGCAGAGTTATAAAAGACAGCTATCCTCCAAAAATATATTGAAGTAAGCCTGCGAAGGGGACTTGAAAGCGGGGCTGAATTTCAGGAAAACGATTGCAGGGGGTAGACTGGAATTGCCCTGAAAGCATAGGAAAAGAGGCACAACGTCGACAATGATGCACTTGGCCAAAAAGGGCGTATGCGTTTTTTCCTGAATATATTCAGGAAAACACGCATACGCCCTTTTTGGCCAACCAAGCAAGCCTGTAAAGGAAATCTGCACTACAATGAAATCTCACTGCCCCCCCAGGCAAAAGGGCCATCTGAAAAAAGTGTAAAATCCAGAAAGGTAGGACAGGATATGGAGAACAGGGAGCCTTGTTATGCTGATTGGCAGGATGTAAATTGCCAGCAGCCACCCTGGAGAAGTGTATGGTGTTTCCTGAAACACGTAAGAAACAAAGCAACACAGCCTATGGCACTTCCACTTATGGTCCTATAGCTTACGGAAATTAAAATCAAAAACAGACAGCCACCCCAATATTTGGGACGGCTGTGTTCACAAGAAGCTCGTCTACAGTATCAGGTAAATATCCCAGAAAGCAAAAAATGGATAAAGAAGTTGTGGCATGTACGTGCAATGCAATATCACTCAGCAATGAAATCTGTGTCATCAGGCCCGTAGCGGCATAGTGAGTGGATGCAGGTACGGTGATTCTACGTGAACTACGTCACACAGAAAAAGAAACATCATAAGATATCACTAATACACGGAATGTAAACTTGACTACACATGAACTGAATTACAAAACAGAACAGGGCCTCAAATTTAGAAAACCAAGTAGTGCTTGCTTATGGGGAAAGGTGCGTTGGGGTGCTGCATAAAACCAGAGACTGAAATTAGCACAGATAACATTCCATAAGCCAAATATGTAATAGACAAGACCTACTCATTGCTCAACGAAATGGACTCAACACCACATATTCAACGCCTAGGAATATACCTGACTAGGAAGAATCTTAAAACCCATGGATATATATGTCTCCGTAAGAGAATCAAGCGTGTGTACAGCGGCGGAAATGCAGCAGTGAAAATCCGATAAATCCGATTATCAAAATAAATTTCGAAAACAAAACACAAAGACAGTGAAATAGAGAGCAATTCTTAAATAATTCACTCAGGGCATGTGATGCAACCGGGATTGACCACATCTACACCCAGAGCTGGTTGAGACATAAGGCTGGACACTTCAGGCTGATAGCATTGGTGAGTTTCGGTGAGCAAATGCAGACCCTTTGAAGTCATACTGCATGGTACCCATTCCATGGGTCCCAACTCTCCAGGTTCAAGGCATTCTTCCTCCAGCTAAATCATGCATGGGATACCCAGAGTATCGTCCACCGTGTGATTGGGAAACGATTTAAAATGCATCTCAGTTTTCGTTTCCTGGTCCTCGGGTTCACCATTCCAGATGCTTTACTAACACTCTCCCCGCTTGGAGAGTCAGTGCCTTTTACCTCCTGTTTCGCACAGCTTGCAATTTCTGTGCAAGATGAACAGGAATAGGGAGAACCAATGAGAGACTAGCTGTAGGTGTCTGCACGGGCAAATGTAACGCTCATTGCCCACCAGGAAGAGGAATTAAACAAAGGCTCAGTGTGCCCTGCTGGAAACAGATTAGGGCCTGAAGCAATCCTGCGGTTTTGTGCCCAGCTCACAAGAAAGCGAGTTGAAGAAAGGAGTTCAGGGGCACTGTACTTCACAAACCTGCAGAGTTATAAATGACAGCTAACCTCCAAAAATATATTGAAGTAAGCCTGCGAAGGGGACTTGAAAGCAGGGCTGAATTTCAGGAAAACGATTGCAGGGGGTAGACTGGAATTGCCCTGAAAGCATAGGAAAAGAGGCACATCGTCGACAATGATGCACTTGGCCAAAAAGGGCGTATGCGTTTTTTCCTGAATATATTCAGGAAAAAACGCATACGCCCTTTTTGGCCAACCAAGCAAGCCTGTAAAGGAAAACTGCACTACAATGAAATCTCACTGCCCCCTCGGGCAAAAGGGCCATCTGAAAAAAGTGTAAAATCCAGAAAGGTAGGACAGGATATGGAGAACAGGGAGCCTTGTTATGCTGATTGGCAGGATGTAAATTGCCAGCAGCCACCCTGGAGAAGTGTATGGTGTTTCCTGAAACACGTAAGAAACAAAGCAACACAGCCTATGGCACTTCCACTTATGGTCCTATAGCTTACGGAAATTAAAATCAAAAACAGACAGCCACCCCAATATTTGGGACGGCTGTGTTCACAAGAAGCTCGTCTACAGTATCAGGTAAATATCCCAGAAAGCAAAAAATGGATAAAGAAGTTGTGGCATGTACGTGCAATGCAATATCACTCAGCAATGAAATCTGTGTCATCAGGCCCGTAGCGGCATAGTGAGTGGATGCAGGTACGGTGATTCTACGTGAACTACGTCACACAGAAAAAGAAACATCATAAGATATCACTAATACACGGAATGTAAACTTGACTACACATGAACTGAATTACAAAACAGAACAGGGCCTCAAATTTAGAAAACCAACTAGTGCTTGCTTATGGGGAAAGGTGCGTTGGGGTGCTGCATAAAACCAGAGACTGAAATTAGCACAGATAACATTCCATAAGCCAAATATGTAATAGACAAGACCTACTCCTTGCTCAACGAAATGGACTCAACACCACATATTCCACGCCTAGGAATATACCTGACTAGGAAGAATCTTAAAACCCATGGATATATATGTCTCCGTAAGAGAACCAAGCGTGTGTACAGCGGCCGAAACGCAGCAGTGAAAATCCGATAAATCCCATTATCAAAATAAATTTCGAAAACAAAACACAAAGACAGTGAAATAGAGAGCAATTCTTAAATAATTCACTCAGGGCATGTGATGCAACCGGGATTGACCACATCTACACCCAGAGCTGGTTGAGACATAAGGCTGGACACTTCTGGCTGATAGCATTGGTGAGTTTCGGTGAGCAAATGCAGACCCTTTGAAGTCATACTGCATGGTACCCATTCCATGGGTCCCAAATCTCCAGGTTCAAGGGATTCTTCCTCCAGCTAAAACATGCATGGGAAACCCAGAGTATCGTCCACCGTGTGATTTGGAAACGATTTAAAATGCATATCAGTTTTCGTATCCTGGTCCTCGGGTTCAACATTCCAGATGCTTTACTACCACTCTCCCCGCTTGGAGTGTCAGTGCCTTTAACCTCCTCTTTGGCACAGCTTGCAATTTCTGTGCAAGATGAACAGGAATAGGGAGAACCAATGAGAGACTAGCTGTAGGTGTCTGCACGGGCAAATATAATGCTCATTGCCCCCCAGGAAGAGGAATTAAACAAAGGCTCAGCGTGCCCTGCTGAAAACAGATTAGGGCCTGAAGCAATCCTGCGGTTTTGTGCCCAGCTCACAAGAAAGCGAGTTGAAGAAAGGAGCTCAGGGGCACTGTAATTCACAAACCTGCAGAGTTATAAATGACAGCTATCCTCCAAAAATATATTGAAGTAAGCCTGCGAAGGGGACTTGAAAGCGGGGCAGAATTTCAGGAAAACGATTGCAGGGGGTAGACTGGAATTGCCCTGAAAGCATAGGAAAAGAGGCACAACGTCGACAATGATGCACTTGGCCAAAAAGGGCGTATGCGTTTTTTCCTGAATATATTCAGGAAAAAACGCATACGCCCTTTTTGGCCAACCAAGCAAGCCTGTAAAGGAAATCTGCACCACAACGAAGTCTCACTGCCCCCCGGGCAAAAGGGCCATGTGAAAAAAAGTGTAAAATCCAGAAAGGTAGGACAGGATATGGAGAACAGGGAGCCTTGTTATGCTGATTGGCAGGATGTAAATTGCCAGCAGCCACCCTGGAGAAGTGTATGGTGTTTCCTGAAACACGTAAGAAACAAAGCAACACAGCCTATGGCACTTCCACTTATGGTCCTATAGCTTACGGAAATTAAAAACAAAAACAGACAGCCACCCCAATATTTGGGACGGCTGTGTTCACAAGAAGCTCGTCTACAGTATCAGGTAAATATCCCAGAAAGCAAACAATGGATAAAGAAGTTGTGGCACGTCCGTACAATGCAATATCACTCAGCAATGAAATCTGTGTCATCAGGCCCGTAGCGGCATAGTGAGTGGATGCAGGTACGGTGTTTCTACGTGAACTACGTCACACAGAAAAAGAAACATCATAAGATATCACTAATACACGGAATGTAAACTTGACTACACATGAACTGAATTACAAAACAGAACAGGGTCTCAAATTTAGAAAACCAACTAGTGCTTGCTTATGGGGAAAGGTGCCTTGGGGTGCTGCATAAAACCAGAGGCTGAAATTAGCACAGATAACTTTCCATAAGCCACATATGTAATAGACAAGACCTACTCCTTGTTCAACGAAATGGACCCAACACCACGTATTCAACGCCTAGGAATATACCTGACTAGGAAGAATCTTAAAACCCATGGATATATATGTCTCCGTAAGAGAATCAAGCGTGTGTACAGCGGCCGAAACGCAGCAGTGAAAATCTGATAAATCCCATTATCAAAATGAATTTCGAAAACAAAACACAAAGCCAGTGAAATAGAGAGCAATTCTTAAACAATTCACTCAGGGCATGTGATGCAACCTGGGTTTACCACATCTACACCCAGAGCTGGTTGAGACATAAGGCTGGACACTTCAGGCTGATAGAATTGGTGAGTTTCGGTGAGCAAATGCAGACTCTTTGAAGTCATACTGCATGGTACCCATTCCATGGGTCCCAACTCTCCAGGTTCAAGGGATTCTTCCTCCAGCTAAAACATGCATGGGAAACCCAGAGTTTCGTCCACCGTGTGATTGGGAAACGATTTAAAATGCATCTCAGTTTTCGTATCCTTGTCCTCGGGTTCAACATTCCAGATGCTTTACTACCACTCTCCCCGCTTGGAGTGTCAGTGCCTTTAACCTCCTCTTTGGCACAGCTTGCAATTTCTGTGCAAGATGAACAGGAATAGGGAGAACCAATGAGAGACTAGCTGTAGGTGTCTGCACAGGCAAATGTAATGCTCATTGCCCACCAGGAAGAGGAATTAAACAAAGGCTCAGCGTGCCCTCCTGAAAACAGATTAGGGCCTGAAGCAATCCTGCGGTTTTGTGCCCAGCTCACAAGAAAGCGAGTTGAAGAAAGGAGCTCAGGGGCACTGTAATTCACAAACCTGCAGAGTTATAAATGACAGCTATCCTCCAAAAATATATTGAAGTAAGCCTGCGAAGGGGACTTTAAAGCGGGGCAGAATTTCAGGAAAACGATTGCAGGGGGTAGACTGGAATTGCCCTGAAAGCATAGGAAAAGAGGCAGAACGTCGACAATGATGCACTTGGCCAAAAAGGGCGTATGCGTTTTTTCCTGAATATATTCAGTGAAAAACGCATACGCCCTTTTTGGCCAACCAAGCAAGCCTGTAAAGGAAATCTGCACCACAACGAAGTCTCACTGCCCCCCGGGCAAAAGGGCCATCTGAAAAAAGTGTAAAATCCAGAAAGGTAGGACAGGATATGGAGAACAGGGAGCCTTGTTATGCTGATTGGCAGGATGTAAATTGCCAGCAGCCACCCTGGAGAAGTGTATGGTGTTTCCTGAAACACGTAAGAAACAAAGCAACACAGCCTATGGCACTTCCACTTATGGTCCTATAGCTTACGGAAATTAAAATCAAAAACAGACAGCCACCCCAATATTTGGGACGGCTGTGTTCACAAGAAGCTCGTCTACAATATCAGGTAAATATCCCAGGAGGCAAAAAATGGATAAAGAAGTTGTGGCACGTACGTGCAATGCAGTATCAATCAGCAATGAAATCTGTGTCATCAGGCCCGTAGCGGCATAGTGAGAGGATGCAGATACGGTGATTCTACGTGAACTACGTCACACAGAAAAAGAAACATCAAAAGATATCACTAATACACGGAATGTAAACTGGACTACACATGAACTGAATTACAAAACAGAACAGGGTCTCAAATTTAGAAAACCAACTAGTGCTTGCTTATGGGGAAAGGTGCCTTGGGGTGCTGCGTAAAACCAGAGACGGAAATTAGCACAGATAATATTCCATAAGCCAAATATGTAATAGACAAGACCTACTCCTTGCTCAACGAAATGGACTCAACACCACATATTCAACGCCTAGGAATATACCTGACTAGGAAGAATCTTAAAACCCATGGATATATATGTCTCCGTAAGAGAATCAAGTGTGTGTACAGCGGCCGAAACGCAGCAGTGAAAATCCGATAAATCCCATTATCAAAATAAATTTCGAAAACAAAACACAAAGACAGTGAAATAGAGAGCAATTCTTAAATAATTCACTCAGGGCATGTGATGCAACCGGGATTGACCACATCTACACCCAGAGCTGGTTGAGACATAAGGCTGGACATTTCAGGCTGATAGCATTGGTGAGTTTCAGTGAGCAAATGCAGACCCTTTGAAGTCATACTGCATGGTACCTATTCCATGGGTCCCAACTCTTCAGATTCAAGGGATTCTTCCTCCAGCTAAAACATGCATGGGAAACCCACAGTATCGTCCACCGTGTGATTGGGAAATGATTTAAAATGCATCTCAGTTTTCGTATCCTGGTCCTCGGGTTCAACATTCCAGATGCTTTACTACCACTCTCCCCGCTTGGAGTGTCAGTGCCTTTAACCTCCTATTTGGCACAGCTTGCAATTTCTGTGCAAGATGAACAGGAATAGGGAGAACCAATGAGAGACTAGCTGTAGGTGTCTGCACGGGCAAATGTAATGCTCATTGCCCACCAGGAAGAGGAATTAAACAAAGGCTCAGCGTGCCCTGCTGAAAACAGATTAGGGCCTGAAGCAATCCTGCGGTTTTGTGCCCAGCTCACAAGACAGCGAGTTGAAGAAAGGAGCTCAGGGGCACTGTAATTCACAAACCTGCAGAGTTATAAATGACAGCTATCCTCCAAAAATATATTGAAGTAAGCCTGCGAAGGGAACTTGAAAGCGGGGCAGAATTTCAGGAAAACGATTGCAGGGAGTAGACTGGAATTGCCCTGAAAGCATAGGAAAAGAGGCACAACGTCGACAATGATGCACTTGGCCAAAAAGGGCGTATGCGTTTTTTCCTGAATATATTCAGGGAAAAACGCATACGCCCTTTTTGGCCAACCAAGCAAGCATGTACAGGAAATCTGCACTACAATGAAGTCTCACTGCCCCCTGGGCAAAAGGGCCATCTGAAAAAAGTGTAAAATCCAGAAAGGTAGGACAGGATATGGAGAACAGGGAGCCTTGTTATGCTGATTGGCAGGATGTAAATTGCCAACAGCCACCCTGGAGAAGTGTATGGTGTTTCCTGAAACACGTAAGAAATAAAGCAACACAGCCTATGGCAATTGCACTTATGGTCCTATTCCTTAGGGAAATTAAAATCAAAAACAGAGAGCCACCCCAAAGTTTGGGACGGCTGTGTTCCCAAGAAGCTCGTCTACAGTACCAGGTAAATATCCCAGAAAGCAAAAAATGGATAAAGAAGTTGTGGCACGTACGTGCAATGCAATATCACTCAGCAATGAAATCTGTGTCATCAGGCCCGTAGCGGCATAGTGAGTGGATGCAGGTACGGTGATTCTACGTGAACTACGTCACACAGAAAAAGAAACATCATAAGGTATCACTAATACATGGAATGTAAACTTGACTACACATGAACTGAATTACAAAACAGAACAGGGTCTCAAATTTAGAAAACCAACTAGTGCTTGCTTATGGGGAAAGGAGCCTTGGGGTGCTGCATAAAACCAGAGACTGAAATTAGCACAGATAACTTTCCATAAGCCAAATATGTAATAGACAAGACCTACTCCTTGCTCACCGAAATGGACCCAACACCACATATTCAACGCCTAGGAATACACCTGACTAGTAAGAATCTTAAAACCCATGGATATATATGTCTCCGTAAGAGAATCAAGCGTGTGTTCAGCGGCCGAAACGCAGCAGTGAAAATCCGATATATCCCATTATCAAAATAAATTTCGAAAACAAAACACAAAGACAGTGAAATAGAGAGCAATTCTTAAATAATTCACTCAGGGCATGTGATGCAACCGGGAGTTAACACATCTACACCCAGAGCTGGTTGAGACATAAGGCTGGACACTTCAGGCTGATAGCATTGGTGAGTTTCGGTGAGCAAATGCAGACCCTTTGAAGTCATACTGCATGGTACCCATTCCATGGGTCCCAACTCTCCAGGTTCAAGGGATTCTTCCTCCAGCTAAAACATGCATGGGAAACCCAGAGTATCGTCCACCGTGTGATTGGGAAACGATTTAAAATGCATCTCAGTTTTCGTATCCTGGTCCTCGGGTTCACCATTCCAGATGCTTTACTAACACTCTCCCTGCTCGCAGAGTCAGTGCCTTTAACCTCCTGTTTGGCACAGCTTGCAATTTCTGTGCCAGATGAACAGGAATAGGGAGAACCAATGAGAGACTAGCTGTAGGTGTCTGCACGGGCA
This sequence comes from Phocoena phocoena, assembly GCF_963924675.1. Lineage (NCBI taxonomy): Eukaryota > Metazoa > Chordata > Mammalia > Artiodactyla > Phocoenidae > Phocoena > Phocoena phocoena. The sequence continues at coordinate 850,578 of NW_027077451.1, forward strand.
AATGTAACGCTCATTTCCCACCAGGAAGAGGAATTAACCAAAGGCTCAGCGTGCCCTGCCGGAAACAGATTAGGGCCTGAAGCAATCCTGCGGTTTTGTGCCCAGCTCACAAGAAAGCGAGTTGAAGAAAGGAGCTCAGGGGCACTGTAATTCACAAACCTGCAGAGTTATAAATGACAGCTATCCTCCAAAAATATATTGAAGTAAGCCTGCGAAGGGGACTTGAAAGCGGGGCAGAATTTCAGGAAAACGATTGCAGGGGGTAGACAGGAATTGCCCTGAAAGCATAGGAAAAGAGGCAGAACGTCGACAATGATGCACTTGGCCAAAAAGGGCGTATGCGTTTTTTCCTGAATATATTCAGGAAAAAACCCATACGCCCTTTTTGGCCAACCAAGCAAGCCTGTAAAGGAAATCTGCACTACAATGAAGTCTCACTGTCCCCCAGGCAAAAGGGCCATCTGAAAAAAAGTGTAAAATCCAGAAAAGTAGGACAGGATATGGAGAACAGGGAGCCTTGTTATGCTGATTGGCAGGATGTAAATTGCCAGCAGCCGCCCTGGAGAAGTGTATGGTGTTTCCTGAAACACGTAAGAAAAAAAGCAAGACAGCCTATGGCACTTCCACTTATGGTCCTATAGCTTACGGAAATTAAAATCAAAAACAGACAGCCACCCCAATATTTGGGACGGCTGTGTTCACAAGAAGCTCGTCTACAGTATCAGGTAAATATCCCAGAAAGCAAAAAATGGATAAATAAGTTGTGGCACGTACGTACAATGCAATATCACTCAGCAATGAAATCTGTGTCATCAGGCCCGTAGCGGCATAGTGAGTGGATGCAGGTACGGTGATTCTACGTGAACTACGTCACACAGAAAAAGAAACATCATAAGATATCACTAATACACGGAATGTAAACTTGACTACACATGAACTGAATTACAAAACAGAACAGGGTCTCAAATTTAGAAAACCAACTAGTGCTTGCTTATGGGGAAAGGTGCCTTGGGGGGCTGCATAAAACCAGAGACTGAATTTAGCACAGATAACATTCCATAAGCCAAATATGTAATAGACAAGACCTACTCCTTGCTCAACGAAATGGACTCAACACCACATATTCAACGCCTAGGAATATACCTGACTAGGAAGAATCTTAAAACCCATGGATATATATGTCTCCGTAAGAGAATCAAGCGTGTGTACAGCGGCCGAAACGCAGCGGTGAAAATCCGATAAATCCCATTATCAAAATAAATTTCGAAAACAAAACACAAAGACAGTGAAATAGAGAGCAATTCTTAAATAATTCACTCAGGGCATGTGATGCAACCGGGATGGACCACATCTACACCCAGAGCTGGATGACACATAAGGCTGGACACTTCAGGCTGATAGCATTGGTGAGTTTCGGTGAGCAAATGCAGACCCTTTGAAGTCATACTGCATGGTACCTATTCCATGGGTCCCAACTCTTCAGGTTCAAGGGATTCTTCCTCCAGCTAAAACATGCATGGGAAACCCACTGTATGGTCCACCGTGTGATTGGGAAACGATTTAAAATGCATCTCAGTTTTCGTATCCTGGTGCTCGGGTTCACCATTCCAGATGCTTTACTAACACTCTCCCTGCTTGGAGAGTCAGTGCCTTTAACCTCCTGTTTGGCCCAGCTTGCAATTTCTGCGCAAGATGAACAGGAATAGGGAGAACCAATGAGAGACTAGCTGTAGGTGTCTGCACGGGCAAACGTAACGCTCATTTCCCACCAGGAAGAGGAATTAACCAAAGGCTCAGCATGCCCTGCCGGAAACAGATTAGGGCCTGAAGCAATCCTGCGGTTTTGTGCCCAGCTCACAAGAAAGCGAGTTGAAGAAAGGAGCTCAGGGGCACTGTAATTCACAAACCTGCAGAGTTATAAATGACAGCTATCCTCCAAAAATATATTGAAATAAGCCTGCGAAGGGGACTTGAAAGCGGGGCTGAATTTCAGGAAAACGATTGCAGGGGGTAGACTGGAATTGCCCTGAAAGCATAGGAAAAGAGGCAGAACGTCGACAATGATGCACTTGGCCAAAAAGGGCGTATGCGTTTTTTCCTGAATATATTCAGGAAAAAACGCATACGCACTTTTTGGCCAACCAAGCAAGCCTGTAAAGGAAATCTGCACTACAATGAAGTCTTACTGCCACCCGGGCAAAAGGGCCATCTGAAAAAAGTGTAAAATCCAGAAATGTAGGACAGGATATGGAGAACAGGGAGCCTTGTTATGCTGATTTGCAGGATGTAAATTCCCAGCAGCCACCATGGAGAAGTGTATGGTGTTTCTGAAACACGTAACAAACAAAGCAACACAGCCTATGGCACTTCCACTTATGGTCCTATAGCTTACCGAAATTAAAATCAAAAACAGACAGCCACCCCAATATTTGGGACGGCTGTGTTCACAAGAAGCTCGTCTACAATATCAGGTAAATATCCCAGAAGGCAAAAATGGATAAAGAAGTTGTGGCACGTACGTGCAATGCAGTATCACTCAGCAATGAAATCTGTGTCATCAGGCCCGTAGCGGCATAGTGAGAGGATGCAGATACGGTGATTCTACGTGAACTACATCACACAGAAAAAGAAGCATCATAAGATATCACTAATACACGGAATGTAAACTTGACTACACATGAACTGAATTACAAAACAGAACAGGGTCTCAAATTTAGAAAACCAACTAGTGCTTGCTTATGGGGAAAGGTGCCTTGGGGTGCTGCATAAAACCAGAGACTGAAATTAGTACAGATAACATTCCATAAGCCAAATATGTAATAGACAAGACCTACACTTTGCTCAACGAAATGGACTCAACACCACATATTCAACGCCTAGGAATATACCTGACTAGGAAGAATCTTAAAACCCATGGATATATATGTCTCCGTAAGAGAGTCAAGCGTGTGTACAGCGGCCGAAACGCAGCAGTGAAAATCCGATAAATCCCATTATCAAAATAAATTTCGAAACAAAACACAAAGACAGTGAAATAGAGAGAAATTCTTAAATAATTCACTCAGGGAATGTGATGCAACCGGGATTGAGCACATCTACACCCAGAGCTGGTTGACACATAAGGCTGGACACTTCAGGCTGATAGCATTGGTGAGTTTCGGTGAGCAAATGCAGACCCTTTGAAGTCATACTGCATGGTACCTATTCCATGGGTCCCAACTCTTCAGGTTCAAGGGATTCTTCCTCCAGCTAAAACATGCATGGGAAACCCACAGTATGGTCCACCGTGTGATTGGGAAACGATTTACAATGCATCTCAGTTTTCGTATCCTGGTCCTCGGGTTCACCATTCCAGATGCTTTACTAACACTCTCCCTGCTTGGAGAGTCAGTGCCTTTAACCTCCTGTTTGGCACAGCTTGCAATTTCTGTGCAAGATGAACAGGAATAGGGAGAACCAATGAGAGACTAGCTGTAGGTGTCTGCACGGGCAAATGTAACGCTCATTTCCCACCAGGAAGAGGAATTAACCAAAGGCTTAGCATGCCCTGCCGGAAACAGATTAGGGCCTGAAGCAATCCTGCGGTTTTGTGCCCAGCTCACAAGAAAGCGAGTTGAAGAAAGGAGCTCAGGGGCACTGTAATTCACAAACCTGCAGAGTTATAAATGACAGCTATCCTCCAAAAATATATTGAAGTAAGCCTGCGAAGGGGACTTGAAAGCGGGGCAGAATTTCAGGAAAACGATTGCAGGGGGTAGACTGGAATTGCCCTGAAAGCATAGGAAAAGAGGCAGAACGTCGACAATGATGCACTTGGCCAAAAAGGGCGTATGCGTTTTTTCCTGAATGTATTCAGGCAAAAACGCATACGCCCTTTTTGGCCAACCAAGCAAGCCTGTAAAGGAAATCTGCACTACAATGAAGTCTCACTGCCCCCCGGGCAAAAGGGCCATCTGAAAAAAGTGTAAAATCCAGAAAGGTAGGACAGGATATGGAGAACAGGGAGCCTTGTTATGCTGATTGGCAGGATGTAAATTGCCAACAGCCACCCTGGAGAAGTGTATGGTGTTTCCTGAAACACGTAAGAAATAAAGCAACACAGCCTATGGCAATTGCACTTATGGTCCTATTCCTTAGGGAAATTAAAATCAAAAACAGAGAGCCAGCCCAAAGTTTGGGACGGCTGTGTTCCCAAGAAGCTCGTCTACAGTACCAGGTAAATATCCCAGAAAGCCAAAAATGGATAAAGAAGTTGTGGCACGTACGTGCAATGCAGTAACACTCAGCAATGAAATCTGTGTCATCAGGCCCGTAGCGGCATAGTGAGTGGATGCAGGTACGGTGATTCTACATGAACTACGTCACACAGAAAAAGAAACATCATAAGATATCACTAATACACGGAATGTAAACTTGACTACACATGAACTGAATTACAAAACAGAACAGGGTCTCAAATTTAGAAAACCAACTAGTGCTTGCTTATGGGGAAAGGTGCCTTGGGGTGCTGCATAAAACCAGAGACTGAAATTAGCACAGATAACATTCCATAAGCCAAATATGTAATAGACAAGACCTACTCCTTGCTCAACGAAATGGACTCAACACCACATATTCAACGCCTAGGAATATACCTGACTAGGAAGAATCTTAAAACCCATGGATATATATGTCTCCGTAAGAGAATCAAGCGTGTGTACAGCGGCCGAAACACAGCAGTGAAAATCCGATAAATCCCATTATCAAAATAAATTTCGAAACAAAACACAAAGACAGTGAAATAGAGAGAAATTCTTAAATAATTCACTCAGGGAATGTGATGCAACCGGGATTGACCACATCTACACCCAGAGCTGGTTGACACATAAGGCTGGACACTTCAGGCTGATAGCATTGGTGAGTTTCGGTGAGCAAATGCAGACCCTTTGAAGTCATACGGCATGGTACCTATTCCATGGGTCCCAATTCTTCAGGTTCAAGGGATTCTTCCTCCAGCTAAAACATGCATGGGAAACCCACAGTAAGGTCCACCGTGTGATTGGGAAAAGATTTACAATGCATCTCAGTTTTCGTATCCTGGTCCTCGGGTTCACCATTCCAGATGCTTTACTAACACTCTCCCTTCTTGGAGAGTCAGTGCCTTTAACCTCCTGTTTGGCACAGCTTGCAATTTCTGTGCAAGATGAACAGGAATAGGGAGAACCAATGAGAGAATAGCTGTAGGTGTCTGCACGGGCAAATGTAACGCTCATTTCCCACCAGGAAGAGGAATTAACCAAAGGCTTAGCATGCCCTGCCGGAAACAGATTAGGGCCTGAAGCAATCCTGCGGTTTTGTGCCCAGCTCACAAGAAAGCGAGTTGAAGAAAGGAGCTCAGGGGCACTGTAATTCACAAACCTGCAGAGTTATAAATGACAGCTATCCTCCAAAAATATATTGAAGTAAGCCTGCGAAGGGGACTTGAAAGCGGGGCTGAATTTCAGGAAAACGATTGCAGGGGGTAGACTGGAATTGCCCTGAAAGCATAGGAAAAGAGGCACAACGTCGACAATGATGCACTTGGCCAAAAAGGGCGTATGCGTTTTTTCCTGAATATATTCAGGGAAAAACGCATACGCCCTTTTTGGCCAACCAAGCAAGCCTGTAAAGGAAATCTGCACTACAATGAAGTCTCACTGCCCCCCGGGCAAAAGGGCCATCTGAAAAAAGTGTAAAATCCAGAAAGGTAGGACAGGATATGGAGAACAGGGAGCCTTGTTATGCTGATTGGCAGGATGTAAATTGCCAACAGCCACCCTGGAGAAGTGTATGGTGTTTCCTGAAACACGTAAGAAATAAAGCAACACAGCCTATGGCAATTGCACTTATGGTCCTATTCCTTAGGGAAATTAAAATCAAAAACAGAGAGCCACCCCAAAGTTTGGGACGGCTGTGTTCCCAAGAAGCTCGTCTACAGTACCAGGTAAATATCCCAGAAAGCAAAAAATGGATAAAGAAGTTGTGGCACGTACGTGCAATGCAGTATCACTCAGCAATGAAATCTGTGTCATCAGGCCCGTAGCGGCATAGTGAGTGGATGCAGGTACGGTGATTCTACGTGAACTACGTCCCACAGAAAAAGAAACATCATAAGATATCACTAATACACGGAATGTAAACTTGACTACATATGAACTGAATTACAAAACAGAACAGGGTCTCAAATTTAGAAAACCAACTAGTGTTTGCTTATGGGGAAAGGTGCCTTGGGGTGCTGCATAAAACCAGAGACTGAAATTAGCACAGATAACATTCCATAAGCCAAATATGTAATAGACAAGACCTACTCCTTGCTCAACGAAATGGACTCAACACCACATATTCAACGCCTAGGAATATACCTGACTAGGAAGAATCTTAAAACCCATGGATATATATGTCTCCGTAAGAGAATCAAGCGTGTGTACAGCGGCCGAAACGCAGCAGTGAAAATCCGATAAATCCCATTATCAAAATAAATTTCGAAACAAAACACAAAGACAGTGAAATAGAGAGAAATTCTTAAATAATTCACTCAGGGAATGTGATGCAACCGGGATTGACCACATCTACACCCAGAGCTGGTTGACACATAAGGCTGGACACTTCAGGCTGATAGCACTGGTGAGTTTCGGTGAGCAAATGCAGACCCTTTGAAGTCATACTGCATGGTACCTATTCCATGGGTCCCAACTCTTCAGGTTCAAGGGATTCTTCATCCAGCTAAAACATGCATGGGAAACCCACAGTAAGGTCCACCGTGTGATTGGGAAAAGATTTACAATGCATCTCAGTTTTCGTATCCTGGTCCTCGGGTTCACCATTCCAGATGCTTTACTAACACTCTCCCTGCTCGCAGAGTCAGTGCCTTTAACCTCCTGTTTGGCACAGCTTGCAATTTCTGTGCCAGATGAACAGGAATAGGGAGAACCAATGAGAGACTAGCTCTAGGTGTCTGCACGGGCAAATGTAACCCTCATTTCCCACCAGGAAGAGGAATTAACCAAAGGCTCAGCATGCCCTGCCGGAAACAGATTAGGGCCTGAAGCAATCCGGCGGTTTTGTGCCCAGCTCACAAGAAAGCGAGTTGAAGAAAGGAGCTCAGGGGCACTGTAATTCACAAACCTGCAGAGTTATAAATGACAGCTATCCTCCAAAAATATATTGAAGTAAGCCTGCGAAGGGGACTTGAAAGCGGGGCAGAATTTCAGGAAAACGATTGCAGGGGGTAGACAGGAATTGCCCTGAAAGAATAGGAAAAGAGGCAGAACGTCGACAATGATGCACTTGGCCAAAAAGGGCGTATGCGTTTTTTCCTGAATATATTCAGGAAAAAACGCATACGCCCTTTTTGGCCAACCAAGCAAGCCTGTAAAGGAAATCTGCACTACAATGAAGTCTCACTGTCCCCCAGGCAAAAGGGCCATCTGAAAAAAAGTGTAAAATCCAGAAAAGTAGGACAGGATATGGAGAACAGGGAGCCTTGTTATGCTGATTGGCAGGATGTAAATTGCCAGCAGCCACCCTGGAGAAGTGTATGGTGTTTCCTGAAACACGTAAGAAAAAAAGCAAGACAGCCTATGGCACTTCCACTTATGGTCCTATAGCTTACGGAAATTAAAATCAAAAACAGACAGCCACCCCAATATTTGGGACGGCTGTGTTCACAAGAAGCTCGTCTACAGTATCAGGTAAATATCCCAGAAAGCAAAAAATGGATAAAGAAGTTGTGGCACGTACGTACAATGCAATATCACTCAGCAATGAAATCTGTGTCATCAGGCCCGTAGCGGCATAATGAGTGGATGCAGGTACGGTGATTCTACGTGAACTACGTCACACAGAAAAAGAAACATCATAAGATATCACTAATACACGGAATGTAAACTTGACTACACATGAACTGAATTACAAAACAGAACAGGGTCTCAAATTTAGAAAACCAACTAGTGCTTGCTTATGGGGAAAGGTGCGTTGGGGTGCTGCATAAAACCAGAGACTGAAATTAGCACAGATAACTTTCCATAAGCCAAATATGTAATAGACAAGACCTACTCCTTGCTCAACGAAATGGAACCAACACCACATATTCAACGCCTAGGAATATACCTGACTAGGAAGAATCTAAAAACCCATGGATATATATGTCTCCGTAAGAGAATCAAGCGTGTGTACAGCGGCCGAAACGCAGCGGTGAAAATCCGATAAATCCCATTATCAAAATAAATTTCGAAATCAAAACACAAAGACAGTGAAATAGAGAGCAATTCTTAAATAATTGACTCAGGGCATGTGATGCAACCGGGATTTAACACATCTACACCCAGAGCTGGTTGAGACATAAGCCTGGACACTTCAGGCTGATAGCATTGGTGAGTTTCGGTGAGCAAATGCAGACCCTTTGAAGTCATACTGCATGGTACCCATTCCATGGGTCCCAACTCTCCAGGTTCAAGGGATTCTTCCTCCAGCTAAAATATGCATGGGAAACCCAGAGTATCGTCCACCGTGTGATTGGGAAACGATTTAAAATGCATCTCAGTTTTCGTATCCTGGTCCTCGGGTTCACCATTCCAGATGCTTTACTAACACTCTCCCCGCTTGCAGAGTCAGTGCCTTTAACCTCCTGTTTGGCACAGCTTGCAATTTCTGTGCAAGATGAACAGGAATAGGGAGAACCAATGAGAGACTAGCTGTAGGTGTCTGCACGGGCAAATGTAATGCTCATTGCCCACCAGGAAGAGGAATTAAACAAAGGCTCAGCGTGCCCTGCTGAAAACAGATTAGGGCCTGAAGCAATCCTGCGGTTTTGTGCCCAGCTCACAAGAAAGTGAGTTGAAGAAAGGAGCTCAGGGGCACTGTAATTCACAAACCTGCAGAGTTATAAATGACAGTTATCCTCCAAAAATATATTGAAGTAAGCCTGCGAAGGGGACTTGAAAGCGGGGCAGAATTTCAGGAAAACGATTGCAGGGGGTAGACTGGAATTGCCCTGAAAGCATAGGAAAAGAGGCAGAACGTCGACAATGATGCACTTGGCCGAAAAGGGCGTATGCGTTTTTTCCTGAATATATTCAGGAAAAAACGCAAAAGCCCTTTTTGGCCAACCAAGCAAGCCTGTAAAGGAAATCTGCACTACAATGATGTCTCACTGCTCCCCGGGCAAAAGGGCCATCTGAAAAAAGTGTAAAATCCAGAAATGTAGGACAGGATATGGAGAACAGGGAGCCTTGTTATGCTGATTGGCAGGATGTAAATTGCCAGCAGCCACCCTGGAGAAGTGTATGGTGTTTCCTGAAACACGTAAGAAACAAAGCAACACAGCCTATGGCAATTGCACTTATGGTCCTATTCCTTAGGGAAATTAAAATCAAAAACAGAGAGCCACCCCAAAGTTTGGGACGGCTGTGTTCCCAAGAAGCTCGTCTACAGTACCAGGTAAATATCCCAGAAAGCAAAAAATGGATAAAGAAGTTGTGGCACGTACGTGCAATGCAGTATCACTCAGCAATGAAATCTGTGTCATCAGGCCCGTAGCGGCATAGTGAGTGGATGCAGGTACGGTGATTCTACGTGAACTACGTCTCACAGAAAAAGAAACATCATAAGATATCACTAATACACGGAATGTAAACTTGACTACACATGAACTGAATTACAAAACAGAACAGGGTCCCAAATTTAGAAAACCAACTAGTGCTTGCTTATGGGGAAAGGTGCCATGGGGTGCTGCATAAAACCAGAGACTGAAATTAGCACAGATAACATTCCATAAGCCAAATATGTAATAGACAAGACCTACTCCTTGCTCAACGAAATGGACTCAACACCACATATTCAACGCCTAGGAATATACCTGACTAGGAAGAATCTTAAAACCCATGGATATATATGTCTCCGTAAGAGAATCAAGCGTGTGTACAGCGGCCTAAACGCAGCAGTGAAAATCCGATAAATCCCATTATCAAAATAAATTTCGAAAACAAAACACAAAGACAGTGAAATAGAGAGCAATTCTTAAATAATTCACTCAGGGCATGTGATGCAACCGGGATGGACCACATCTACACCCAGAGCTGGATGACACATAAGGCTGGACACTTCAGGCTGATAGCATTGGTGAGTTTCGGTGAGCAAATGCAGACCCTTTGAAGTCATACTGCATGGTACCTATTCCATGGGTCCCAACTCTTCAGGTTCAAGGGATTCTTCCTCCAGCTAAAACATGCATGGGAAACCCACTGTATGGTCCACCGTGTGATTGGGAAACGATTTAAAATGCATCTCAGTTTTCGTATCCTGGTCCTCGGGTTCACCATTCCAGATGCTTTACTAACACTCTCCCTGCTTGGAGAGTCAGTGCCTTTAACCTCCTGTTTGGCCCAGCTGGCAATTTCTGCGCAAGATGAACAGGAATAGGGAGAACCAATGAGAGACTAGCTGTAGGTGTCTGCACGGGCAAACGTAATGCTCATTTCCCACCAGGAAGAGGAATTAACCAAAGGCTCAGCATGCCCTGCCGGAAACAGATTAGGGCCTGAAGCAATCCTGCGGTTTTGTGCCCAGCTCACAAGAAAGCGAGTTGAAGAAAGGAGCTCAGGGGCACTGTAATTCACAAACCTGCAGAGTTATAAATGACAGCTATCCTCCAAAAATATATTGAAATAAGCCTGCGAAGGGGACTTGAAAGCGGGGCTGAATTTCAGGAAAACGATTGCAGGGGGTAGACTGGAATTGCCCTGAAAGCATAGGAAAAGAGGCAGAACGTCGACAATGATGCACTTGGCCAAAAAGAGCGTATGCGTTTTTTCCTGAATATATTCAGGAAAAAACGCATACGCACTTTTTGGCCAACCAAGCAAGCCTGTAAAGGAAATCTGCACTACAATGAAGTCTTACTGCCCCCCGGGCAAAAGGGCCATCTGAAAAAAGTGTAAAATCCAGAAATGTAGGACAGGATATGGAGAACAGGGAGCCTTGTTATGCTGATTGGCAGGATGTAAATTCCCAGCAGCCACCATGGAGAAGTGTATGGTGTTTCCTGAAACACGTAACAAACAAAGCAACACAGCCTATGGCACTTCCACTTATGGTCCTATAGCTTACCGAAATTAAAATCAAAAACAGACAGCCACCCCAATATTTGGGACGGCTGTGTTCACAAGAAGCTCGTCTACAATATCAGGTAAATATCCCAGAAGGCAAAAAATGGATAAAGAAATTGTGGCACGTACGTGCAATGCAGTATCACTCAGCAATGAAATCTGTGTCATCAGGCCCGTAGCGGCATAGTGAGAGGATGCAGATACGGTGATTCTACGTGAACTACATCACACAGAAAAAGAAACATCATAAGATATCACTAATACACGGAATGTAAACTTGACTACACATGAACTGAAATACAAAACAGAACAGGGTCTCAAATTTAGAAAACCAACTAGTGCTTGCTTATGGGGAAAGGTGCCTTGGGGTGCTGCATAAAACCAGAGACTGAAATTAGCACAGATAACATTCCATACGCCAAATATGTAATAGACAAGACCTACTCCTTGCTCAACGAAATGGACTCAACACCACATATTCAACGCCTAGGAATATACCTGACTAGGAAGAATCTTAAAACCCATGGATATATATGTCTCCGTAAGAGAATCAAGCGTGTGTACAGCGGCCGAAACGCAGCAGTGAAAATCCGATAAATCCCATTATCAAAATAAATTTCGAAACAAAACACAAAGACAGTGAAATAGAGAGAAATTCTTAAATAATTCACTCAGGGAATGTGATGCAACCGGGATTGACCACATCTACACCCAGAGCTGGTTGACACATAAGGCTGGACACTTCAGGCTGATAGCATTGGTGAGTTTCGGTGAGCAAATGCAGACCCTTTGAAGTCATACTGCATGGTACCTATTCCATGGGTCCCAACTCTTCAGGTTCAAGGGATTCTTCCTCCAGCTAAAACATGCATGGGAAACCCACAGTATGGTCCACCGTGTGATTGGGAAACGATTTACAATGCATCTCAGTTTTCGTATCCTGGTCCTCGGGTTCACCATTCCAGATGCTTTACTAACACTCTCCCTGCTTGGAGAGTCAGTGCCTTTAACCTCCTGTTTGGCACAGCTTGCAATTTCTGTGCAAGATGAACAGGAATAGGGAGAACCAATGAGAGACTAGCTGTAGGTGTCTGCACGGGCAAATGTAACGCTCATTTCCCACCAGGAAGAGGAATTAACCAAAGGCTTAGCATGCCCTGCCGGAAACAGATTAGGGCCTGAAGCAATCCTGCGGTTTTGTGCCCAGCTCACAAGAAAGCGAGTTGAAGAAAGGAGCTCAGGGGCACTGTAATTCACAAACCTGCAGAGTTATAAATGACAGCTATCCTCCAAAAATATATTGAAGTAAGCCTGCGAAGGGGACTTGAAAGCGGGGCAGAATTTCAGGAAAACGATTGCAGGGGGTAGACTGGAATTGCCCTGAAAGCATAGGAAAAGAGGCAGAACGTCGACAATGATGCACTTGGCCAAAAAGGGCGTATGCGTTTTTTCCTGAATATATTCAGGCAAAAACGCATACGCCCTTTTTGGCCAACCAAGCAAGCCTGTAAAGGAAATCTGCACTACAATGAAGTCTCACTGCCCCCCGGGCAAAAGGGCCATCTGAAAAAAGTGTAAAATCCAGAAAGGTAGGACAGGATATGGAGAACAGGGAGCCTTGTTATACTGATTGGCAGGATGTAAATTGCCAACAGCCACCCTGGAGAAGTGTATGGTGTTTCCTGAAACACGTAAGAAATAAAGCAACACAGCCTATGGCAATTGCACTTATGGTCCTATTCCTTAGGGAAATTAAAATCAAAAACAGAGAGCCAGCCCAAAGTTTGGGACGGCTGTGTTCCCAAGAAGCTCGTCTACAGTACCAGGTAAATATCCCAGAAAGCAAAAAATGGATAAAGAAGTTGTGGCACGTACGTGCAATGAAGTATCACTCAGCAATGAAATCGGTGTCATCAGGCCCGTAGCGGCATAGTGAGTGGATGCAGGTACGGTGATTGTACGTGAACAACGTCACACAGAAAAAGAAACATCATAAGATATCACTAATACACGGAATGTATACTTGACTACACATGAACTGAATTACAAAACAGAACAGGGTCTCAAATTTAGAAAACCAACTAGTGCGTGCTTATGGGGAAAGGTGCCTTGGGGGGCTGCATAAAACCAGAGACTGAAATTAGCACAGATAACTTTCCATAAGCCAAATATGTAATAGACAAGACCTACTCCTTGCTCAACGAAATGGACTCAACACCACATATTCAACGCCTAGGAATATACCTGACTAGGAAGAATCTTAAAACCCATGGATATATATGTCTCCGTAAGAGAATCAAGCGTGTATACATCGGGTGAAACGCAGCAGTGAAAATTCGATAAATCCCATTATCAAAATAAATTTCGAAAACAAAACACAAAGACAGTGAAATAGAGAGCAATTCTTAACTAATTCACTCAGGGCATGTGATGCAACCGGGATTGACCACATCTACACCCAGAGCTGGTTGAGACATAAGGCTGGACACTTCAGGTTGATAGCATTGGTGAGTTTCGGTGAGCAAATGCAGACCCTTTGAAGTCATACTGCATGGTACCCATTCCATGGGTCCCAACTCTTCAGGTTCAAGGGATTCTTCCTCCAGCTAAAACATGCATGGCAACCCCACAGTATGGTCCACCGTGTGATTGGGAAACGATTTAAAATGCATCTCAGTTTTCGTATCCTGGTCCTCGGGTTCACCATTCCAGATGCTTTACTAACACTCTCCCCGCTTGGAGAGTCACTGCCTTTAACCTCCTGTTTGGCACAGCTTGCAATTTCTGTGCAAGATGAACAGGAATAGGGAGAACCAATGAGAGACTAGCTGTAGGTGTCTGCACGGGCAAATGTAACGCTCATTGCCGACCAGGAAGAGGAATTAAACAAAGGCTCAGCATGCCCTGCTGAAATCAGATTAGGGCCTGAAGCAATCCTGCGGTTTTGTGCCCAGCTCACAAGAAAGCGAGTTGAAGAAAGGAGCTCAGGGGCACTGTAATTCACAAACCTGCAGAGTTATAAATGACAGCTATCCTCCAACAATATATTGAAGTAAGCCTGCGAAGGGGACTTGAAAGCAGGGCAGAATTTCAGGAAAACGATTGCAGGGGGTAGACAGGAATTGCCCTGAAAGCATAGGAAAAGAGGCACAACGTCGACAATGATGCACTTGGCCAAAAAGTGCGTATGCGTTTTTTCCTGAATATATTAAGGAAAAAACGCATACGCAATTTTTGGCCAACCAAGCAAGCCTGTAAAGGAAATGTGCACTACAATGAAGTCTCACTGCCCCCCGGGCAAGAGGGCCATCTGAAAAAAGTGTAAAATCCAGAAAGTTAGGACAGGATATGGAGAACAGGGAGCCTTGTTATGCTGATTGGCAGGATGTAAATTGCCAACAGCCACCCTGGAGAAGTGTATGGTGTTTCCTGAAACACGTAAGAAATAAAGCAACACAGCCTATGGCAATTGCACTTATGGTCCTATTCCTTAGGGAAATTAAAATCAAAAACAGAGAGCCACCCCAAAGTTTGGGACGGCTGTGTTCCAAAGAAGCTCGTCTACAGTACCAGGTAAATATCCCAGAAAGCAAAAAATGGATAAAGAAGTTGTGGCACGTACGTGCAATGCAATATCACTCAGCAATGAAATCTGTGTCATCAGGCCCGTAGCAGCATAGTGAGTGGATGCAGGTACGGTGATTCTACGTGAACTACGTCACACAGAAAAAGAAACATCATAAGATATCAGTAATACACGGAATGTAAACTTGACTACACATGAACTGAATTACAAAACAGAAGAGGGTCTCAAATTTAGAAAACCAACTAGTGCTTGCTTATGGGGAAAGGTGCCTTGGGGTGCTTCATAAAACCAGAGACTGAAATTAGCACAGATAACATTCCATAAGCCAAATATGTAATAGAAAAGACCTACTCCTTGCTCAACGAAATGGACTCAACACCACATATTCAACACATAGGAATATACCTGACTAGGAATAATCTTAAAACCCATGGATATATATGTCTCCGTAAGAGAATCAAGCGTGTGTACAGCGGCCGATACGCATCAGTGAAAATCCGATAAATCCCATTATCAAAATAAATTTCGAAAACAAAACACAAAGACAGTGAAATAGAGAGCAATTCTTAAATAATTCACTCAGCGCATGTGATGCAACCGGGATTGACCACATCTATACCCAGAGCTGGTTGAGACATAAGGCTGGACACTTCAGGCTGATAGCATTGGTGAGTTTCGGTGAGCAAATGCAGACCCTTTGAAGTCATACTGCATGGTACCTATTCCATGGGTCCCAACTCTTCAGGTTCAAGGGATTCTTCCTCCAGCTAAAACATGCATGGGAATCCCACAGTACGGTCCACCGTGTGATTGGGAAACGATTTAAAATGCACCTCAGTTTTCGTATCCTGGTCCTCGGGTTCACCATTCCAGATGCTTTCCTAACACTCTCCCTGCTTGGAGAGTCAGTGCCTTTAACCTCCTGTTTGGCACAGCTTGCAATTTCTGTGCAAGATGAACAGGAATAGGGAGAACCAATGAGTGACTAGCTATAGGTGTCTGCACGGGCAAATATAATGCTCATTTCCCACCAGGAAGAGGAAATAAACAAAGGCTCAGTGTGCCCTGCTGGAAACAGATTGGGGCCTGAAGCAATCCTGTGGATGTGTGCCCAGCTCACAAGAAAGCGAGTTGAAGAAAGGAGCTCAGGGGCACTGTAATTCACAAACCTGCAGAGTTATAAATGACAGCTATCCTCCAAAAATATATTGAAGTTAGCCTGCGAAGGGGACTTGAAAGCGGGGCAGAATTTCAGGAAAACGATTGCAGGGGGTAGACTGGAATTGCCCTGAAAGCATAGGAAAAGAGGCAGAACGTCGACAATGATGCACTTGGCCAAAAAGGGCGTATGCGTTTTTTCCTGAATATATTCAGGAAAACACGCATACGCCCTTTTTGGCCAACCAAGCAAGCCTGTAAAGGAAATCTGCACCACAACGAAGTCTCACTGCCCCCCGGGCAAAAGGGCCATCGGAAAAAAGTGTAAAATCCAGAAATGTAGGACAGGATATGGAGAACAGGGAGCCTTGTTATGCTGATTGACAGGATGTAAATTGCCAGCAGCCACCCTGGAGAAGTGTATGGTGTTTCCTGAAACACGTAAGAAACAAAGCAACACAGCCTATGGCACTTCCACATATGGTCCTATAGCTTACGGAAATTAAAATCAAAAACAGACAGCCACCCCAATATTTGGGACGGCTGTGTTCACAAGAAGCTCGTCTACAGTATCAGGTAAATATCCCAGAAAGCAAAAAATGGATAAAGAAGTTGTGGCACGTACGTACAATGCAATATCACTCAGCAATGAAATCTGTGTCATCAGGCCCTTAGCGGCATAGTGAGTGGATGCAGGTACGGTGATTCTACGTGAACTACATCACACAGAAAAAGAAACATCATAAGATAACACTAATACACGGAATGTAAACTTGACTACACATGAACTGAATTACAAAACAGAACAGGGTCTCAAATTTAGAAAACCAACTAGTGCTTGCTTATGGGGAAAGGTGCCTTGGGGTGCTGCATAAAACCAGAGACTATAATTAGCACAGATAACTTTCCATAGGCCAAATATGTAATAGACAAGACCTACTCCTTTCTCAACGAAAAGGACCCAACACCACATATTCAACGCCTAGGAATATACCTGACTAGGAAGAATCTTAAAACCCATGGATATATATGTCTCCGTAAGAGAATCAAGCGTGTGTACAGCGGCCGAAACGCAGCAGTTAAAATCCGATAAATCCCATTATCAAAATAAATTTCGAAAACAAACACAAAGACAGTGAAATAGAGAGCAATTCTTAAATAATTCACTCAGGGCATGTGATGCAACCGGGATTGACCACATCTGTACCCAGAGCTGGTTGAGACATAAGGCTGGACACTTCAGGCTGATAGCATTGGTGAGTTTCGGTGAGCAAATGCAGACCCTTTGAAGTCATACTGCATGGTACGTATTCCATGGGTCCCAACTCTTCAGGTTCAAGGGATTCTTCATCCAGCTAAAACATGCATGGGAATCCCACAGTACGGTCCACCGTGTGATTGGGAAACGATTTAAAATGCACCTCAGTTTTCGTATCCTGGTCCTCGGGTTCACCATTCCAGATGCTTTACTAACACTCTCCCTGCTTGGAGAGTCAGTGCCTTTAACCTCCTGTTTGGCACAGCTTGCAATTTCTGTGCAAGATGAACAGGAATAGGGAGAACCAATGAGTGACTAGCTATAGGTGTCTGCACGGGCAAATATAATGCTCATTTCCCACCAGGAAGAGGAAATAAACAAAGGCTCAGTGTGCCCTGCTGGAAACAGATTGGGGCCTGAAGCAATCCTGTGGTTTTTTGCCCAGCTCACAAGAAAGCGAGTTGAAGAAAGGAGCTCAGGGGCACTGTAATTCACAAACCTGCAGAGTTATAAATGACAGCTATCCTCCAAAAATATATTGAAGTTAGCCTGCGAAGGGGACTTGAAAGCGGGGCAGAATTTCAGGAAAACGATTGCAGGGGGTAGACTGGAATTGCCCTGAAAGCATAGGAAAAGAGGCAGAACGTCGACAATGATGCACTTGGCCAAAAAGGGCGTATGCGTTTTTTCCTGAATATATTCAGGAAAACACGCATACGCCCTTTTTGGCCAACCAAGCAAGCCTGTAAAGGAAATCTGCACCACAACGAAGTCTCACTGCCCCCCGGGCAAAAGGGCCATCGGAAAAAAGTGTAAAATCCAGAAAGGTAGGACAGGATATGGAGAACAGGGAGCCTTGTTATGCTGATTGACAGGATGTAAATTGCCAGCAGCCACCCTGGAGAAATGTATGGTGTTTCCTGAAACACGTAAGAAACAAAGCAACACAGCCTATGGCATTTGCACTTATGGTCCTATAGCTTACGGAAATTAAAATCAAAAACAGACAGCCACCCCAATATTTGGGATGGCTGTGTTCACAAGAAGCTCGTCTACAGTATCAGGTAAATATCCCAGAAAGCAAAAAATGGATAAAGAAGTTGTGGCACGTACGTACAATGCAATATCACTCAGCAATGGAATCTGTGTCATCAGGCCCGTAGCGGCATAGTGAGTGGATGCAGGTACGGTGATTCTACGTGAACTACGTCCCACAGAAAAAGAAACATCATAAGATATCACTAATACACGGAATGTAAACTTGACTACACATGAACTGAATTACAAAACAGAACAGGGTCTCAAATTTAGAAAAACAACTAGTGCTTGCTTATGGGGAAAGGTGCCTTTGGGTGCTGCATAAAACCAGAGACTGAAATTAGCACAGATAACTTTCCATAAGCCAAATATGTAATAGACAAGACCTACTCCTTGCTCAACGAAATGGACCCAACACCACATAATCAACGCCTAGGAATATACCTGACTAGGAAGAATCTTAAAACCCATGGATATATATGTCTCCATAAGAGAACCAAGCGTGTGTACAGCGGCCAAAACGCAGCAGTGAAAATCCGATAAATCCCATTATCAAAATAAATTTCGAAAACAAAACACAAAGACAGTGAAATAGAGAGCAATTCTTAAATAATTCACTCAGGGCATGTGATGCAACCGGGATTGACCACATCTACACCCAGAGCTGGTTGAGACATAAGGCTGGACACTTCAGGCTGATAGCATTGGTGAGTTTCGGTGAGCAAATGCAGACCCTTTGAAGTCATACTGCATGGTACCCATTCCATGGGTCCCAACTCTCCAGGTTCAAGGGATTCTTCCTCCAGCTAAAACATGCATGGGAAACCCAGAGTATCGTCCACCGTGTGATTGGGAAACGATTTAAAATGCATCTCAGTTTTCGTATCCTGGTCCTCGGGTTCACCATTCCAGATGCTTTACTAACACTCTCCCCGCTTGGAGAGTCAGTGCCTTTAACCTCCTCTTTGGCACAGCTTGCAATTTCTGTGCAAGATGAACAGGAATAGGGAGAACCAATGAGAGACTAGCTGTAGGTGTCTGCACGGGCAAATGTAACGCTCATTGCCCACCAGGAAGAGGAATTAAACAAAGGCTCAGTGTGCCCTGCTGGAAACAGATTGGGGCCTGAAGCAATCCTGCGGTTTTGTGCCCAGCTCACAAGAAAGCGAGTTGAAGAAAGGAGCTCAGGGGCACTGTAATTCACAAACCTGCAGAGTTATAAATGACAGCTATCCTCCAAAAATATATTGAAGTAAGCCTGCGAAGGGGACTTGAAAGCGGGGCAGAATTTCAGGAAAACGATTGCAGGGGGTAGACTGGAATTGCCCTGAAAGCATAGGAAAAGAGGCAGAACGTCGACAATGATGCACTTGGCCAAAAAGGGCGTATGCGTTTTTTCCTGAATATACTCAGGAAAACACGCATACGCCCTTTTTGGCCAACCAAGCAAGCCTGTAATGGAAATCTGCACTACAACGAAGTCTCACAGCCCCCCGGGCAAGAGGGCCATCTGAAAAAAGTGTAAAATCCAGAAAGTTAGGACAGGATATGGAGAACAGGGAGCCTTGTTATGCTGATTGGCAGGATGTAAATTGCCAACAGCCACCCTGGAGAAATGTATGGTGTTTCCTGAAACACGTAAGAAATAAAGCAACACAGCCTATGGCAATTGCACTTATGGTCCAATTCCTTAGGGAAATTAAAATCAAAAACAGAGAGCCACCCCAAAGTTTGGGACGGCTGTGTTCCCAAGAAGCTCGTCTAGAGTACCAGGTAAATATCCCAGAAAGCAAAAAATGGATAAAGAAGTTGTGGCACGTACGTACAATGCAATATCACTCAGCAATGAAATCTGTGTCATCAGGCCCGTAGCGGCATAGTGAGTGGATGCAGGTACGGTGATTCTACGTGAACTACGTGACACAGAAAAAGAAACATCATAAGATATCAGTAATACACGGAATGTAAACTTGACTACACATGAACTGAATTACAAAACAGAACAGGGTCTCAAATTTAGAAAACCAACTAGTGCTTGCTTATGGGGAAAGGTGCCTTTGGGTGCTGCATAAATCCAGAGACTGAAATTAGCACAGATAACTTTCCATAAGCCAAATATGTAATAGACAAGACCTACTCCTTGCTCAACGAAATGTACCCAACACCACATAATCAATGCCTAGGAATATACCTGACTAGGAAGAAACTTAAAACCCATGGATATATATGTCTCCATAAGAGAACCAAGCGTGTGTACAGCGGCCGAAACGCAGCAGTGAAAATCCGATAAATCCCATTATCAAAATAAATTTCGAAAACAAAACACAAAGACAGTGAAATAGAGAGCAATTCTTAAATAATTCACTCAGGGCATGTGAAGCAACCGGGATTGACCACATCTACACCCAGAGCTGGTTGAGACAGAAGGCTGGACACTTCAGGATGATAGCATTGGTGAGTTTCGGTGAGCAAATGCAGACCCTTTGAAGTCATACTGCATGGTACCCATTCCATGGGTCCGAACTCTCCAGGTTCAAGGGATTCTTCCTCCCGCTAAAACATGCATGGGAAACCCAGAGTATCGTCCACCGTGTGATTGGGAAACGATTTAAAATGCATCTCAGTTTTCGTATCCTGGTCCTCGGGTTCAGCATTCCAGATGCTTTACTAACACTCTCCCCGCTTGGAGAGTCAGTGCCTATAACCTCCTCTTTTGCACAGCTTGCAATTTCTGTGCAAGATGAACAGGAATAGGGAGAACCAATGAGAGACTAGCTGTAGGTGTCTGCACGGGCAAATGTAACGCTCATTGCCCACCAGGAAGAGGAATTAAACAAAGGCTCAGTGTGCCCTGCTGGAAACAGATTAGGGCCTGAAGCAATCCTGCGGTTTTGTGCCCAGCTCACAAGAAAGCGAGTTGAAGAAAGGAGCTCAGGGGCACTGTAATTCACAAACCTGCAGAGTTATAAATGACAGCTATCCTCCAAAAATATATTGAAGTAAGCCTGCGAAGGGGACTTGAAAGCGGGGCAGAATTTCAGGAAAACGATTGCAGGGGGTAGACTGGAATTGCCCTGAAAGCATAGGAAAAGAGGCACAACGTGAACAATGATGCACTTGACCAAAAAGGGCGTATGGTTTTTTTCCTGAATATATTCAGGACAAAACGCATACGCACTTTTTGGCCAACCAAGAAAGCCTGTAAAGGAAATCTGCACTACAATGAAGTCTCACTGCCCCCCGGGCAAGAGGGCCATCTGAAAAAAGTGTAAAATCCAGAAACGTAGGATAGGATATGGGGAAGAGCGAGCCTTGTTATGCTGATTGGCAGGATGTAAATTGCCAACAGCCACTCTGGAGATGTGTATGGTGTTTCCTGAAACACGTAAGAAATAAAGCATCACAGCCTATGGCAATTGCACTTATGGTCCTATTCCTTAGGGAAATTAAAATCAAAAACAGAGAGCCACCCCAAAGTTTGGGACGGCTGTGTTCCCAAGAAGCTCGTCTACAGTACCAGGTAAATATCCCAGAAAGCAAAAAATGGATAAAGAAGTTGTGGCACGTACGTGCAATGCAATACCACTCAGCAATGAAATCTGTGTCATCAGGCCCGTAGCGGCATAGTGAGTGGATGCAGGTACGGTGATTCTACGTGAACTACGTCACACAGAAAAAGAAACATCATAAGATATCACTAATACACGGAATGTAAACTTGACTACACATGAACTGAATTACAAAACAGAACAGGGTCTCAAATTTAGAAAACCAACTAGTGCTTGCTTATGGGGAAAGGTGCGTTGGGTTGCTGCATAAAACCAGAGACTGAAATTAGCACAGATGACATTCCATAAGCCAAATATGTAATAGACAAGACCTACTCCTTGCTCAACGAAATGGACTCAACACCACATATTCAACGCCTAGGAATATACCTGACTAGGAAGAATCTTAAAACCCATGGATATATATGTCTCCGTAAGAGAATCAAGCGTGTGTACAGCGGCCGATACGCAGCAGTGAAAATCCGATAAATCCCATTATCAAAATAAATTTCGAAAACAAAACACAAAGACAGTGAAATAGAGAGCAATTCTTAAATAATTCACTCAGGGCATGTGATGCAACCGGGATTGACCACATCTACACCCAGAGCTGATTGAGACATAAGGCTGGACACTTCAGGCTAATAGCATTGTTGAGTTTCGGTGAGCAAATGCAGACCCTTTGAAGTCATACTGCATCGTACCTATTCCATGGGTCCCAACTCTTCAGGTTCAAGGGATTCTACCTCTAGCTAAAACATGCATAGGAAACCCACAGTATGGTCCACCGTGTGATTGGGAAACGATTTAAAATGTATCTCAGTTTTCGTATCCTGGTCCTCGGGTTCACCATTCCAGATGCTTTACTAATATTCTCCCTGCTTGGAGAGTCAGTGCCTTTAACCTCCTGTTTGGCACAGCTTGCAATTTCTGTGCAAGATGAACAGGAATAGGGAGAACCAATGAGAGACTAGCTATAGGTGTCTGCACGGGCAAATGTAACGCTCATTGCCCACCAGGAAGAGGAATTAACCAAAAGCTCAGTGTGCCCTGCTGGAAACAGATTAGGGCCTGAAGCAATCCTGCGGTTTTGTGCCCAGCTCACAAGAAAGCGAGTTGAAGAAAGGAGCTCAGGGGCACTGTAATTCACAAACCTGCAGAGTTATAAATGACAGCTATCCTCCAAAAATATATTGAAGTAAGCCTGCGAAGGGGACTTGTATGCGGGGCAGAATTTCAGGAAAACGATTGCAGGGGGTAGACAGGAATTGCCCTGAAAGCATAGGAAAAGAGGCAGAACGTCGACAATGATGCACTTGGCCAAAAAGGGCGTATGCATTTTTTCCTGAATATATTCAGGAAAAAACGCATACGCCCTTTTTGGCCAACCAAGCAAGACTGTAAAGGAAATCTGCACTACAATGAAGTCTCACTGCCACCCAGGCAAAAGGGCCATCTGAAAAAAGTGTAAAATCCAGAAAGGTAGGACAGGATATGGAGAACAGGGAGCCTTGTTATGCTGATTGGCAGGATGTAAATTGCCAGCAGCCACCCTGGAGAAGTGTATGGTGTTTCCTGAAACACGTAAGAAACAAAGCAACACATCCTATGGCACTTCCACTTATGGTCCTATAGCTTACGGAAATTAAAATCAAAAACAGACAGCCACCCCAATATTTGGGACGCCTGTGTTCACAAGAAGCTCGTCTACAGTATCAGGTAAATATCCCAGAAAGCAAAAAATGGATAAAGAAGTTGTGGCCCGTACGTACAATGCAATATCACTCAGCAATGAAATCTGTGTCATCAGGCACGTAGCGGCATAGTGAGTGGATGCAGGTACGGTGATTCTACGTGAACTACGTCACACAGAAAAAGAAACATCATAAGATATCACTAATACACGGAATGTAAACTTGACTACACATGAACTGAATTACAAAACAGAACAGGGTCTCAAATTTAGGAAACCAACTAGTGCTTGCTTATGGGGAAAGGTGCCTTGGGGTGCTGCATAAAACCAGAGACTGAAATTAGCACAGATAACTTTCCATAAGCCAAATATGTAATAGACAAGACCTACTCCTTGTTCAACGAAATGGACCCAACACCACATATTCAACGCCTAGGAATATACCTGACTAGGAAGAATCTTAAAACCCATGGATATATATGTCTCCGTAAGAGAATCAAGCGTGTGTACAGCGGCCTAAACGCAGCAGTGAAAATCCGATAAATCCCATTATCAAAATAAATTTCAAAAAAAAAACACAAAGACAGTGAAATAGAGAGCAATTCTTAAATAATTCACTCAGGGCATGTGATGCAACTGGGATTTAACACATCTACACCCAGAGCTGGTTGAGACATAAGGGTGGACACTTCAGGCTGATAGCATTGGTGAGTTTCGGTGAGCAAATGCAGACCCTTTGAAGTCATACTGCATGGTAACCATTCCATGGGTCCCAACTCTCCAGGTTCAAGGGATTCTTCCTCCAGCTAAAACATGCATGGGAAACCCAGAGTATCGTCCACCGTGTGATTGGGAAACGATTTAAAATGCATCTCAGTTTTCGTATCCTGGTCCTCGGGTTCACCATTCCAGATGCTTTACTAACACTCTCCCCGCTTGGAGAGTCAGTGCCTTTAACCTCCTCTTTGGCACAGCTTGCAATTTCTGTGCAAGATGAACAGGAATAGGGAGAACCAATGAGAGACTAGCTGTAGGTGTCTGCACGGGCAAATGTAACGCTCATTGCCCACCAGGAAGAGGAATTAAACAAAGGCTCCGTGTGCCCTGCTGGAAACAGATTAGGGCCTGAAGCAATCCTGCGGTTTTGTGCCCAGCTCACAAGAAAGCGAGTTGAAGAAAGGAGCTCAGGGGCACTGTAATTCACAAACCTGCAGAGTTATAAATGACAGCTATCCTCCAAAAATATATTGAAGTAAGCCTGCGTAGGGGACTTGAAAGCGGGGCAGAATTTCAGGAAAACGATTGCAGGGGGTAGACTGGAATTGCCCTGAAAGCATAGGAAAAGAGGCACAACGTCGACAATGATGCACTTGGCCAAAAAGTGCGTATGCGTTTTTTCCTGAATATATTCAGGAAAAAACGCATACGCCCTTTTTGGCCAACCAAGCAAGCCTGTAAAGGAAATCTGCACTACAATGAAATCTCACTGCCCCCCGGGCAAAAGGGCCATCTGAAAAAAGTGTAAAATCCAGAAAGGTAGGACAGGATATGGAGAAGAGGGAGCCTTGTTATGCTGATTGGCAGGATGTAAATTGCCAACAGCCACCCTGGAGAAATGTATGGTGTTTCCTGAAACACGTAAGAAATAAAGCAACACAGCCTATGGCAATTGCACTTATGGTCCTATTCCTTGGGGAAATTAAAATCAAAAACAGAGAGCCACCCCAAAGTTTGGGACGGCTGTGTTCCCAAGAAGCTCGTCTACAGTACCAGGTAAATATCCCAGAAAGCAAAAAATGGATAAAGAAGTTGTGGCACGTACGTGCAATGCAATATCACTCAGCAATGAAATCTGTGTCATCAGGCCCGTAGCGGCATAGTGAGTGGATGCAGGTACGGTGATTCTACGTGAACTACGTCACACAGAAAAAGAAACATCATAAGATATCAGTAATACACGGAATGTAAACTTGAGTACACATGAACTGAATTACAAAACAGAACAGGGTCTCAAATTTAGAAAACCAACTAGTGCTTGCTTATGGGGAAAGGTGCCTTTGGGTGCTGCATAAAACCAGAGACTGAAATTAGCACAGATAACTTTCCATAAGCCAAATATGTAATAGAGAAGACCTACTCCTTGCTCAACGAAATGTACCCAACACCACATAATCAATGCCTAGGAATATACCTGACTAGGAAGAAACTTAAAACCCATGGATATATATGTCTCCATAAGAGAACCAAGCGTGTGTACAGCGGCCGAAACGCAGCAGTGAAAATCCGATAAATCCCATTATCAAAATAAATTTCGAAAACAAAACACAAAGACAGTGAAATAGAGAGCAATTCTTAAATAATTCACTCAGGGCATGTGAAGCAACCGGGATTGACCACATCTACACCCAGAGCTGGTTGAGACATAAGGCTGGACACTTCAGGCTGATAGCATTGGTGAGTTTCGGTGAGCAAATGCAGACCCTTTGAAGTCATACTGCATGGTACCCATTCCATGGGTCCGAACTCTCCAGTTTCAAGGGATTCTTCCTCCCCCTAAAACATGCATGGGAAACCCAGAGTATCGTCCACCGTGTGATTGGGAAACGATTTAAAATGCATCTCAGTTTTCGTATCCTGGTCCTCGGGTTCACCATTCCAGATGCTTTACTAACACTCTCCCCGCTTGGAGAGTCAGTGCCTTTAACCTCCACTTTTGCACAGCTTGCAATTTCTGTGCAAGATGAACAGGAATAGGGAGAACCAATGAGAGACTAGCTGTAGGTGTCTGCACGGGCAAATGTAACGCTCATTTCCCACCAGGAAGAGGAATTAAACAAAGGCTCAGTGTGCCCTGCCGGAAACAGATTAGGGCCTGAAGCAATCCTGCGGTTTTGTGCCCAGCTCACAAGAAAGCGAGTTGAAGAAAGGAGCTCAGGGGCACTGTAATTCACAAACCTGCAGAGTTATAAATGACAGCTATCCTCCAAAAATATATTGAAGTAAGCCTGCGAAGGGGACTTGAAAGGGGGGCAGAATTTCTGGCAAACGATTGCAGGGGGTAGACTGGAATTGCCCTGAAAGCATAGGAAAAGACGCAGAACGTCGACCATGATGCACTTGGCCAAAAAGGGCGTATCCGTTTTTTCCTGAATATATTCAGGAAAAAACGCATACGCCCTTTTTGGCCAACCAAGCAAGCCTGTAAAGGAAATCTGCACTACAATGAAGTCTCACTGCCCCCCGGGCAAGAGGGCCATCTGAAAAAAGTGTAAAATCCAGAAAGGTAGGACAGGATATGGAGAACAGGGAGCCTTGTTATGCAGATTGGCAGGATGTAAATTGCCGGCAGCCACCCTGGAGAAGTGTATGGTGTTTCCTGAAACACGTAAGAAACAAAGCAACACAGCCTATGGCACTTCCACTTATGGTCCTATAGCTTACGGAAATTAAAATCAAAAACAGACAGCCACCCCAATATTTGGGACGGCTGTGTTCAGAAGAATCTCGTCTACAGTATCAGGTAAATATCCCAGAAAGCAAAAAATGGATAAAGAAGTTGTGGCACGTACGTGCAATGCAATATCACTCAGCAATGAAATCTGTGTCATCAGGCCCGTAGCGGCATAGTGAGTGGATGCAGGTACGGTGATTCTACGTGAACTACGTCACACAGAAAAAGAAACATCATAAGATATCACTAATACACGGAATGTAAACTTGACTACACATGAACTGAATTACAAAACAGAACAGGGTCTCAAATTTAGGAAACCAACTAGTGCTTGCTTATGGGAAAAGGTGCCTTGGGGTGCTGCATAAAACCAGAGACTGAAATTAGCACAGATAACTTTCCATAAGCCAAATATGTAATAGACAAGACCTACTCCTTGTTCAACGAAATGGACCCAACACCACATATTCAACGCCTAGGAATATACCTGACTAGGAAGAATCTTAAAACCCGTGGATATATATGTCTCCGTAAGAGAATCAAGCGTGTGTACAGCGGCATAAACGCAGCAGTGAAAATCCGATAAATCCCATTATCAAAATAAATTTCAAAAACAAAACACAAAGACAGTGAAATAGAGAGCAATTCTTAAATAATTCACTCAGGGCATGTGATGCAACCGGGATTTAACACATCTACACCCAGAGCTGGTTGAGACATAAGGCTGGACACTTCAGGCTGATAGCATTGGTGAGTTTCGGTGAGCAAATGCAGACCCTTTGAAGTCATACTGCATGGTACCCATTCCATGGGTCCCAACTCTCCAGGTTCAAGGGATTCTTCCTCCAGCTAAAACATGCATGGGAAACCCAGAGTATCGTCCACCGTGTCATTGGGAAACGATTTAAAATGCATCTCAGTTTTCGTATCCTGGTCCTCGGGTTCACCATTCCAGATGCTTTACTAAGACTCTCCCCGCTTGGAGAGTCACTGCCTTTAACCTCCTCTTTGGCACAGCTTGCAATTTCTGTGCCAGATGAACAGGAATAGGGAGAACCAATGAGAGACTAGCTGTAGGTGTCTGCACGGGCAAATGTAACGCTCATTGCCCACCAGGAAGAGGAATTAAACAAAGGCTCAGTGTGCCCTGCTGGAAACAGATTAGGGCCTGAAGCAATCCTGCGGTTTTGTGCCCAGCTCACAAGAAAGCGAGTTAAAGAAAGGAGCTCAGGGGCACTGTAATTCACAAACCTGCAGAGTTATAAATGACAGCTATCCTCCAAAAATATATTGAAGTAAGCCTGCGAAGGGGACTTGAAAGCGGGGCAGAATTTCAGGAAAACGATTGCAGGGGGTAGACTGGAATTGCCCTGAAAGCATAGGAAAAGAGGCACAACGTCGACAATGATGCACTTGGCCAAAAAGTGCGTATGCGTTTTTTACTGAATATATTCAGGAAAAAACGCATACGCCCTTTTTGGCCAACCAAGCAAGCCTGTAAAGGAAATCTGCACTACAATGAAATCTCACTGCCCCCCCGGGCAAAAGGCCATCTAAAAAAAGTGTAAAATCCAGAAAGGTAGGACAGGATATGGTGAACAGGGAGCCTTGTTATGCTGATTGGCAGGATGTAAATTGCCAACAGCCACCCTGGAGAAGTGTATGGTGTTTCCTGAAACACGTAAGAAATAAAGCAACACAGCCTATGGCAATTGCAATTATGGTCCTATTGCTTAGGGAAATTAAAATAAAAAACGGAGAGCCACCCCAAAGTTTGGGACGGCTGTGTTCCCAAAAGCTCGTCTACAGTACCAGGTAAATATCCCAGAAAGCAAAAAATGGATAAAGAAGTTGTGGCACGTACGTGCAATGAAATATCACTCAGCAATGAAATCTGTGTCATCAGGCCCGTAGCGGCATAGTGAGTGGATGCAGGTACGGTGATTCTACGTGAACTACGTCACACAGAAAAAGAAACATCATAAGATATCACTAATACACGGAATGTAAACTTGACTACACATGAACTGAATTACAAAACAGAACAGGGTCACAAATTTAGAAAACCAACTAGTGCTTGCTTATGGGGAAAGGTGCCTTGGGTTGCTGCATAAGCAGAGACTGAAATTAGCACAGATAACATTCCATAAGCCAAATATGTAATAGACAAGACCTACTCTTGCTCAACGAAATGGACTCAACACCACATATTCAACGCCTAGGAATATACCTGACTAGGAAGAATCTTAAAACCCATGGATTTATATGTCTCTGTAAGAGAATCAAGCGTGTGTACAGCGGCATAAACGCAGCAGTGAAAATCCGATAAATCCCATTATCAAAATAAATTTCAAAAACAAAACACAAAGACAGTGAAATAGAGAGGAATTCTTAAATAATTCACTCAGGGCATGTGATGCAACCGGGATTGACCACATCTACACCCAGAGCTGGTTGAGACATAAGGCTGGACTCTTCAGGCTGATAGCATTGGTGACTTTCGGTGAGCAAATGCAGACCCTTTGAAGTCATACTGCATGGTACCTATTCCATGGGTCCCAACTCTTCAGGTTCAAGGGATTCTTCCTCCAGCTAAAACATGCATGGGAAACCCACAGTATGGTCCACCGTGTGATTGGGAAACGATTTAAAATGCACCTCAGTTTTCGTATCCTGGTCCTCGGGTTCACCATTCCAGATGCTTTACTAACACTCTCCCTGCTTGGAGAGTCAGTGCCTTTAACCTCCTGTTTGGCACAGCTTGCAATTTCTGTGCAAGATGAACAGGAATAGGGAGAACCAATGAGAGACTAGCTATAGGTGTCTGTACGGGCAAATGTAACGCTCATTTCCCACCAGGAAGAGGAATTAAACAAAGGCTCAGTGTGCCCTGCTGGAAACAGATTAGGGCCTGAAGCAATCCTGCGGTTTTGTGCCCAGCTCACAAGAAAGCGAGTTGAAGAAAGGAGCTCAGGGGCACTGTAATTCACAAACCTGCAGAGTTATAAATGACAGCTATCCTCCAAAAATATATTGAAGTAAGCCTGCGAAGGGGACTTGAAAGCGGGGCAGAATTTCAGGAAAACGATTGCAGGGGGTAGACTGGAATTGCCCTGAAAGCATCGGAAAAGAGGCAGAACATCGACAATGAGGCACTTGGCCAAAAAGGGCGTATGCGTTTTTTCCTGAATATATTCAGGAAAAAACGCATACGCCCTTTTTGGCCAACCAAGCAAGCCTGTAAAGGAAATCTGCACTACAATGAAGTCTGCCCCCTGGGCAAAAGGGCCATCTGAAAAAAGTGTAAAATCCAGAAAGGTAGGACAGGATATGGAGAACAGGGAGCCTTGTTATGCTGATTGGCAGGATGTAAATTCCCAGCAGCCACCCTGGAGAAGTGTATGGTGTTTCCTGAAACACGTAAGAAACAAAGCAACACAGCCTATGGCACTTCCACTTATGGTCCTATAGCTTATGGAAATTAAAATCAAATACAGACAGCCGCCCCAATATTTGGGACGGCTGTGTTCACAAGAAGCTCGTCTACAGTATCAGGTAAATATCCCAGAAAGCAAACAATGGATAAAGAAGTTGTGGCACGTACGTACAATGCAATATCACTCAGCAATGAAATCTGTGTCATCAGGCCCGTAGCGGCATAGTGAGTGGATGCAGGTACGGTGATTCTACGTGAACTACGTCACACAGAAAAAGAAACATCATAAGATATCACTAATACACGGAATGTAAACTTGACTACACATGAACTGAATTACAAAACAGAACAGGGTCTCAAATTTAGAAAACCAACTAGTGCTTGCTTATGGGGAAAGGTGCCTTGGGGTGCTGCATAAAACCAGAGACTGAAATTAGCACAGATAACATTCCATAAGCCAAATATGGAATAGACAAGACCTACTCCTTGCTCAACGAAATGGACTCAACACCACATATTCAACGCCTAGGAATATACCTGACTAGGAAGAATCTTAAAACCCATGGATATATATATGTCTCCGTAAGAGAATCAAGCGTGTGTACAGCGGCCGAAATGCAGCAGTGAAAATCCGATAAATCCCATTATCAAAATAAATTTCGAAAACAAAACACAAAGACAGTGAAATAGAGAGCAATTCTTAAATAATTCACTCAGGGCATGTGATGCAACCGGGATTTACCACATCTACACCCAGAGCTGGTTGAGACATAAGGCTGGACACTTCAGGCTGATAGCATTGGTGAGTTTCGGTGAGCAAATGCAGACCCTTTGAAGTCATACTGCATGGTACCCATTCCATGGGTCCCAACTCTCCAGGTTCAAGGCATTCTTCCTCCAGCTAAAACATGCATGGGAAACCCAGAGTATCGTCCACCGTGTGATTGGGAAACGATTTAAAATGCATCTCAGTTTTCGTATCCTGGTCCTCAGGTTCACCATTCCAAATGCTTTACAAACACTCTCCCCGCTTGGAGAGTCAGTGCCTTTAACCTCCTGTTTGGCACAGCTTGCAATTTCTGTGCAAGATGAACAGGAATAGGGAGAAGCAATGAGAGACTAGCTGTAGGTGTCTGCACGGGCAAATGTAACGCTCATTGCCGACCAGGAAGAGGAATTAAACAAAGGCTCAGTGTGCCCTGCTGGAAACAGATTAGGGCCTGAAGCATTCCTGCGGTTTAGTGCCCAGCTCACAAGAAAGCGAGTTGAAGAAAGGAGCTCAGGGGCACTGTAATTCACAAACCTGCAGAGTTATAAATGACAGCTATCTTCCAAAAATATATTGAAGTAAGCCTGCGAAGGGGACTTGAAAGCGGGGCAGAATTTCAGGAAAACGACTGCATGGGGTAGACTGGAATTGCCCTGAAAGCATAGGAAAAGAGGCAGAACGTCGACAATGATGCACTTGGCCAAAAAGAGCGTATGCGTTTTTTCCTGAATATATTCAGGAAAAAACGCATACGCCCTTTTTTGCCAACCAAGCAAGCCTGTAAAGGAAATCTGCACTACAATGAAGTCTCACTGCCCCCCGGGCAAAAGGGCCATCTGAAAAAAGTGTAAAATCCAGAAAGTTACGACAGGATATGGAGAACAGGGAGCCTTGTTATGCTGATTGGCAGGATGTAAATTGCCAGCAGCCACCCTGGAGAAGTGTATGGTGTTTCCTGAAACACGTAAGAAACAAAGCAACACAGCTTATGGCACTTCCACTTATGGTCCTATAGCTTACGGAAATTAAAATCAAAAACAGACAGCCACCCCAATATTTGGGATGGCTGTGTTCACAAGAAGCTCGTCTACAGTATCAGGTAAATATCCCAGAAAGCAAAAAATGGATAAAGAAATTGTGGCACGTATGTACAATGCAATATCATTCAGCAATGAAATCTGTGTCATCAGGCCCGTAGAGGCATAGTGAGTGGATGCAGGTACGGTGATTGTACGTGAACTACGTCACACAGAAAAAGAAACATCATAAGATATCACTAATATACGGAATGTAAACTTGACTACACATGAACTGAATTACAAAACAGAACAGGGTCTCAAATTTAGGAAACCAACTAGTGCTTGCTTATGGGGAAAGGTGCCTTGGGGTGCTGCATAAAACCAGAGACTGAAATTAGCACAGATAACTTTCCATAAGCCAAATATGTAATAGACAAGACCTACTCCTTGTTCAACAAAATGGACCCAACACCACATATTCAACGCCTAGGAATATAGCTGACTAGGAAGAATCTTAAAACCCGTGGATATATATGTCTCCGTAAGAGAATCAAGCGTGTGTACAGCAGCATAAACGCAGCAGTGAAATTCCGATAAATCCCACTATCAAAATAAATTTCAAAAACAAAACACAAAGACAGTGAAATAGAGAGCAATTCTTAAATAATTCACTCAGGGCATGTGATGCAACCGGGATTTAACACATCTACACCCAGAGCTGGTTGAGACATAAGGCTGGACACTTCAGGCTGATAGCATTGGTGAGTTTCGGTGAGCAAATGCAGACCCTTTGAAGTCATACTGCATGGTACCCATTCCATGGGTCCCAACTCTCCAGGTTCAAGGGATTCTTCTTCCAGCTAAAACATGCATGGGAAACCCAGAGTATCGTCCACCGTGTGATTGGGAAACGATTTAAAATGCATCTCAGTTTTCGTATCCTGGTCCTCGGGTTCACCATTCCAGATGCTTTACTAACACTCTCCCCGCTTGTAGAGTCAGTGCCTTTAACCTCCTCTTTGGCACAGCTTGCAATTTCTGTGCAAGATGAACAGGAATAGGGAGAACCAATGAGAGACTAGCTGTAGGTGTCTGCACGGGCAAATGTAACGCTCATTGCCCACCAGGAAGAGGAATTAAACAAAGGCTCAGTGTGCCCTGCTGGAAACAGATTAGGGCCTGAAGCAATCCTGCGGTTTTGTGCCGAGCTCAAAAGAAAGCGAGTTGAAGAAAGGAGCTCAGGGGCACTCTAATTCACAAACCTGCAGAGTTATAAATGACAGCTATCCTCCAAAAATATATTGAAGTAAGCCTGCGAAGGGGACTTGAAAGCGGGGCAGAATTTCAGGAAAACGATTGCAGGGGGTAGACTGGAATTGCCCTGAAAGCATAGGAAAAGAGGCAGAACGTCGACAATGATGCACTTGGCCAAAAAGTGCGTATGCGTTTTTTCCTGAATATATTCAGGAAAAAACGCATACGCACTTTTTGGCCAACCAAGCAAGCCTGTAAAGGAAATCTGCACTACAATGAAGTCTCACTGCCCCCCGGGCAAGAGGGCCATCTGAAAAATGTGTAAAATCCAGAAAGGTAGGACAGGATATGGAGAACAGGGAGCCTTGTTATGCTGATTGGCAGGATGTAAATTCCCAGCAGCCACCCTGGAGAAGTGTATGGTGTTTCCTGAAACACGTAAGAAACAAAGCAACACAGCCTATGGCACTTCCACTTATGGTCCTATAGCTTATGGAAATTAAAATCAAATACAGACAGCCGCCCCAATATTTGGGACGGCTGTGTTCACAAGAAGCTCGTCTACAGTATCAGGTAAATATCCCAGAAAGCAAACAATGGATAAAGAAGTTGTGGCACGTACGTACAATGCAATATCACTCAGCAATGAAATCTGTGTCATCAGGCCCGTAGCGGCATAGTGAGTGGATGCAGGTACGGTGATTCTACGTGAACTACGTCACACAGAAAAAGAAACATCATAAGATATCACTAATACACGGAATGTAAACTTGACTACACATGAACTGAATTACAAAACAGAACAGGGTCTCAAATTTAGAAAACCAACTAGTGCTTGCTTATGGGGAAAGGTGCCTTGGGGTGCTGCATAAAACCAGAGACTGAAATTAGCACAGATAACATTCCATAAGCCAAATATGGAATAGACAAGACCTACTCCTTGCTCAACGAAATGGACTCAACACCACATATTCAACGCCTAGGAATATACCTGACTAGGAAGAATCTTAAAACCCATGGATATATATATGTCTCCGTAAGAGAATCAAGCGTGTGTACAGCGGCCGAAATGCAGCAGTGAAAATCCGATAAATCCCATTATCAAAATAAATTTCGAAAACAAAACACAAAGACAGTGAAATAGAGAGCAATTCTTAAATAATTCACTCAGGGCATGTGATGCAACCGGGATTTACCACATCTACACCCAGAGCTGGTTGAGACATAAGGCTGGACACTTCAGGCTGATAGCATTGGTGAGTTTCGGTGAGCAAATGCAGACCCTTTGAAGTCATACTGCATGGTACCCATTCCATGGGTCCCAACTCTCCAGGTTCAAGGCATTCTTCCTCCAGCTAAAACATGCATGGGAAACCCAGAGTATCGTCCACCGTGTGATTGGGAAACGATTTAAAATGCATCTCAGTTTTCGTATCCTGGTCCTCAGGTTCACCATTCCAAATGCTTTACAAACACTCTCCCCGCTTGGAGAGTCAGTGCCTTTAACCTCCTGTTTGGCACAGCTTGCAATTTCTGTGCAAGATGAACAGGAATAGGGAGAAGCAATGAGAGACTAGCTGTAGGTGTCTGCACGGGCAAATGTAACGCTCATTGCCGACCAGGAAGAGGAATTAAACAAAGGCTCAGTGTGCCCTGCTGGAAACAGATTAGGGCCTGAAGCAATCCTGCGGTTTAGTGCCCAGCTCACAAGAAAGCGAGTTGAAGAAAGGAGCTCAGGGGCACTGTAATTCACAAACCTGCAGAGTTATAAATGACAGCTATCTTCCAAAAATATATTGAAGTAAGCCTGCGAAGGGGACTTGAAAGCGGGGCAGAATTTCAGGAAAACGACTGCATGGGGTAGACTGGAATTGCCCTGAAAGCATAGGAAAAGAGGCAGAACGTCGACAATGATGCACTTGGCCAAAAAGAGCGTATGCGTTTTTTCCTGAATATATTCAGGAAAAAACGCATACGCCCTTTTTTGCCAACCAAGCAAGCCTGTAAAGGAAATCTGCACTACAATGAAGTCTCACTGCCCCCCGGGCAAAAGGGCCATCTGAAAAAAGTGTAAAATCCAGAAAGTTACGACAGGATATGGAGAACAGGGAGCCTTGTTATGCTGATTGGCAGGATGTAAATTGCCAGCAGCCACCCTGGAGAAGTGTATGGTGTTTCCTGAAACACGTAAGAAACAAAGCAACACAGCTTATGGCACTTCCACTTATGGTCCTATAGCTTACGGAAATTAAAATCAAAAACAGACAGCCACCCCAATATTTGGGATGGCTGTGTTCACAAGAAGCTCGTCTACAGTATCAGGTAAATATCCCAGAAAGCAAAAAATGGATAAAGAAATTGTGGCACGTACGTACAATGCAATATCATTCAGCAATGAAATCTGTGTCATCAGGCCCGTAGAGGCATAGTGAGTGGATGCAGGTACGGTGATTGTACGTGAACTACGTCACACAGAAAAAGAAACATCATAAGATATCACTAATATACGGAATGTAAACTTGACTACACATGAACTGAATTACAAAACAGAACAGGGTCTCAAATTTAGGAAACCAACTAGTGCTTGCTTATGGGGAAAGGTGCCTTGGGGTGCTGCATAAAACCAGAGACTGAAATTAGCACAGATAACTTTCCATAAGCCAAATATGTAATAGACAAGACCTACTCCTTGTTCAACAAAATGGACCCAACACCACATATTCAACGCCTAGGAATATAGCTGACTAGGAAGAATCTTAAAACCCGTGGATATATATGTCTCCGTAAGAGAATCAAGCGTGTGTACAGCAGCATAAACGCAGCAGTGAAATTCCGATAAATCCCACTATCAAAATAAATTTCAAAAACAAAACACAAAGACAGTGAAATAGAGAGCAATTCTTAAATAATTCACTCAGGGCATGTGATGCAACCGGGATTTAACACATCTACACCCAGAGCTGGTTGAGACATAAGGCTGGACACTTCAGGCTGATAGCATTGGTGAGTTTCGGTGAGCAAATGCAGACCCTTTGAAGTCATACTGCATGGTACCCATTCCATGGGTCCCAACTCTCCAGGTTCAAGGGATTCTTCTTCCAGCTAAAACATGCATGGGAAACCCAGAGTATCGTCCACCGTGTGATTGGGAAACGATTTAAAATGCATCTCAGTTTTCGTATCCTGGTCCTCGGGTTCACCATTCCAGATGCTTTACTAACACTCTCCCCGCTTGTAGAGTCAGTGCCTTTAACCTCCTCTTTGGCACAGCTTGCAATTTCTGTGCAAGATGAACAGGAATAGGGAGAACCAATGAGAGACTAGCTGTAGGTGTCTGCACGGGCAAATGTAACGCTCATTGCCCACCAGGAAGAGGAATTAAACAAAGGCTCAGTGTGCCCTGCTGGAAACAGATTAGGGCCTGAAGCAATCCTGCGGTTTTGTGCCGAGCTCAAAAGAAAGCGAGTTGAAGAAAGGAGCTCAGGGGCACTCTAATTCACAAACCTGCAGAGTTATAAATGACAGCTATCCTCCAAAAATATATTGAAGTAAGCCTGCGAAGGGGACTTGAAAGCGGGGCAGAATTTCAGGAAAACGATTGCAGGGGGTAGACTGGAATTGCCCTGAAAGCATAGGAAAAGAGGCAGAACGTCGACAATGATGCACTTGGCCAAAAAGTGCGTATGCGTTTTTTCCTGAATATATTCAGGAAAAAACGCATACGCACTTTTTGGCCAACCAAGCAAGCCTGTAAAGGAAATCTGCACTACAATGAAATCTCACTGCCCCCCCGGGCAAAAGGGCCATCTGAAAAAAGTGTAAAATCCAGAAAGGTAGGACAGGATATGGAGAACAGGGAGCCTTGTTATGCTGATTGGCAGGATGTAAATTGCCAACAGCCACCCTGGAGAAGTGTATGGTGTTTCCTGAAACACGTAAGAAATAAAGCAACACAGCCTATGGCAATTGCAAATATGGTCCTATTGCTTAGGGAAATTAAAATCAAAAACGGAGAGCCACCCCAAAGTTTGGGACGGCTGTGTTCCCAAGAAGCTCGTCTACAGTACCAGGTAAATATCCCAGAAAGCAAAAAATGGATAAAGAAGTTGTGGCACGTACGTGCAATGCAATATCACTCAGCAATGAAATCTGTGTCATCAGGCCCGTAGCGGCATAGTGAGTGGATGCAGGTACGGTGATTCTACGTGAACTACATCACACAGAAAAAGAAACATCATAAGATATCACTAATACACGGAATGTAAACTTGACTACACATGAACTGAATTACAAAACAGAACAGGGTCACAAATTTAGAAAACCAACTAGTGCTTGCTTATGGGGAAAGGTGCCTTGGGTTGCTGCATAAAAGCAGAGACTGAAATTAGCACAGATTACATTCCATAAGCCAAATATGTAATAGACAAGACCTACTCCTTGCTCAACGAAATGGACCCAACACCACATATTCAACGCCTAGGAATATACCTGACTAGGAAGAATCTTAAAACCCATGGATATATATGTCTCCGTAAGAGAATCAAGCGTGTGTACAGCGGCCGAATCGCAGCAGTGAAAATCCGATAAATCCCATTATCAAAATAAATTTCGAAAACAAAACACAAAGACAGTGAAATAGAAAGCAATTCTTAAATAATTCACTCAGGGCATGTGATGCAACCGGGATTGACCACATCTACACCCAGAGCTGGTTGAGACATAAGGCTGGACACTTCAGGCTGATAGCATTGGTGAGTTTTGGTGAGCGAATGCAGACCCTTTGAAGTCATACTTCATGGTACCCATTCCATGGGTCCCAACTCTCCAGGTTCAAGGCATTCTTCCTCCAGCTAAAACATGCATGGGAAACCCAGAGTATCGTCCACCGTGTGATTGGGAAACCATTTAAATGCATCTCAGTTTTCGTATCCTGGTCCTCGGGTTCACCATTCCAAATGCTTTACTAACACTCTCCCCGCTTGAAGAGTCAGTGCCTTTAACCTCCTCTTTGGCACAGCTTGCCATTTCTGTGCAAGATGAACAGGAATAGGGAGAACCAATGAGAGACTAGCTGTAGGTGTCTGCACGGGCAAATGTAACGCTCATTGCCCACCAGGAAGAGGAATTAAACAAAGGCTCAGTGTGCCCTGCTGGAAACAGATTAGGGCCTAAAGCAATCCTGCGGTTTTGTGCCCAGCTCACAAGAAAGCGAGGTGAAGAAAGGAGCTCAGGGGCACTGTAATTCACAAACCTACAGAGTTATAAATGACAGCTATCTTCCAAAAGTATATTGAAATAAGCCTGCGAAGGGGAATTGAAAGCGGGCAGAATTTCAGGAAAACGATTGCAGGGGGTAGACTGGAATTGCCCTGAAAGCATAGGAAAAGAGGCACAACGTCGACAATGATGCACTTGGCCAAAAAGGGCGTATGCGTTTTTTCCTGAATATATTCAGGAAAAAACGCATACGCACTTTTTGGCCAACCAAGCAAGCCTGTAAAGGAAATCTGCACTACAATGAAGTCTCACTGCCCCCCGGGCAAGAGGGCCATCTGAAAAATGTGTAAAATCCAGAAAGGTAGGACAGGATATGGAGAACAGGGAGCCTTGTTTTGCTGATTGGCAGGATGTAAATTGCCAGCAGCCACCCTGGAGAAGTGTATGGTGTTTCCTGAAACACGTAAGAAACAAAGCAACACAGCCTATGGCACTTCCACTTATGGTCCTATAGCTTACGGAAATTAAAATCAAAAACAGACAGCCACCCCAATATTTGGGACGGCTGTGTTCACAAGAAGCTCGTCTACAGTATCAGGTAAATATCCCAGAAAGCAAAAAATGGATAAAGAAGTTGTGGCACGTACGTACAATGCAATATCACTCAGCAATGAAATCTGTGTCATCAGGCCCGTAGCGGCATAGTGAGTGGATGCAGGTACGGTGATTCTACGTGAACTACGTCACACAGAAAAAGAAACATCATAAGATATCACTAATACACGGAATGTAAACTTGACTACACATGAACTGAATTACAAAACAGAACAGGGTCTCAAATTTAGAAAACCAACTAGTGCTTGCTTATGGGGAAAGGTGCCTTGGGGTGCTGCATAAAACCAGAGACTGAAATTAGCACAGATAACTTTCCATAAGCCAAATATGTAATAGACAAGACCTACTCCTTGCTCAACGAAATGGACCCAACACCACATATTCAACGCCTAGGAATATACCTGACTAGGAAGAATCTTAAAACCCATGGATATATATGTCTCCGTAAGAGAATCAAGCGTGTGTACAGCGGCCGAAACGCAGTAGTGAAAATCCGATAAATCCCATTATCAAAATAAATTTCGAAAACAAAACACAAAGACAGTGAAATAGAGAGCAATTCTTAAATAATTCACTCAGGGCATGTGATGCAACCGGGATTTAACACATCTACACCCAGAGCTGGTTGAGACATAAGGCTGGACACTTCAGGCTGATAGCATTGGTGAGTTTCGGTGAGCAAATGCAGACCCTTTGAAGTCATACTGCATGGTACCCATTCCATGGGTCCCAACTCTCTAGGTTCAAGGGATTCTTCTTCCAGCTAAAACATGCATGGGAAACCCAGAGTATCGTCCACCGTGTGATTGGGAAACGATTTAAAATGCATCTCAGTTTTCGTATCCTGGTCCTCGGGTTCACCATTCCAGATGCTTTACTAACACTCTCCCCGCTTGTAGAGTCAGTGCCTTTAACCTCCTCTTTGGCACAGCTTGCAATTTCTGTGCAAGATGAACAGGAATAGGGAGAACCAATGAGAGACTAGCTGTAGGTGTCTGCACGGGCAAATGTAACGCTCATTGCCCACCAGGAAGAGGAATTAAACAAAGGCTCAGTGTGCCCTGCTGGAAACAGATTAGGGCCTGAAGCAATCCTGCGGTTTTGTGCCGAGCTCAAAAGAAAGCGAGTTGAAGAAAGGAGCTCAGGGGCACTCTAATTCACAAACCTGCAGAGTTATAAATGACAGCTATCCTCCAAAAATATATTGAAGTAAGCCTGCGAAGGGGACTTGAAAGCGGGGCAGAATTTCAGGAAAACGATTGCAGGGGGTAGACTGGAATTGCCCTGAAAGCATAGGAAGAGAGGCAGAACGTCGACAATGATGCACTTGGCCAAAAAGTGCGTATGCGTTTTTTCCTGAATATATTCAGGAAAAAACGCATACGCACTTTTTGGCCAACCAAGCAAGCCTGTAAAGGAAATCTGCACTACAATGAAATCTCACTGCCCCCCCGGGCAAAAGGGCCATCTGAAAAAAGTGTAAAATCCAGAAAGGTAGGACAGGATATGGAGAACAGGGAGCCTTGTTATGCTGATTGGCAGGATGTAAATTGCCAACAGCCACCCTGGAGAAGTGTATGGTGTTTCCTGAAACACGTAAGAAATAAAGCAACACAGCCTATGGCAATTGCAAATATGGTCCTATTGCTTAGGGAAATTAAAATCAAAAACGGAGAGCCACCCCAAAGTTTGGGACGGCTGTGTTCCCAAGAAGCTCGTCTACAGTACCAGGTAAATATCCCAGAAAGCAAAAAATGGATAAAGAAGTTGTGGCACGTACGTGCAATGCAATATCACTCAGCAATGAAATCTGTGTCATCAGGCCCGTAGCGGCATAGTGAGTGGATGCAGGTACGGTGATTCTACGTGAACTACATCACACAGAAAAAGAAACATCATAAGATATCACTAATACACGGAATGTAAACTTGACTACACATGAACTGAATTACAAAACAGAACAGGGTCACAAATTTAGAAAACCAACTAGTGCTTGCTTATGGGGAAAGGTGCCTTGGGTTGCTGCATAAAAGCAGAGACTGAAATTAGCACAGATTACATTCCATAAGCCAAATATGTAATAGACAAGACCTACTCCTTGCTCAACGAAATGGACCCAACACCACATATTCAACGCCTAGGAATATACCTGACTAGGAAGAATCTTAAAACCCATGGATATATATGTCTCCGTAAGAGAATCAAGCGTGTGTACAGCGGCCGAATCGCAGCAGTGAAAATCCGATAAATCCCATTATCAAAATAAATTTCGAAAACAAAACACAAAGACAGTGAAATAGAAAGCAATTCTTAAATAATTCACTCAGGGCATGTGATGCAACCGGGATTGACCACATCTACACCCAGAGCTGGTTGAGACATAAGGCTGGACACTTCAGGCTGATAGCATTGGTGAGTTTTGGTGAGCGAATGCAGACCCTTTGAAGTCATACTTCATGGTACCCATTCCATGGGTCCCAACTCTCCAGGTTCAAGGCATTCTTCCTCCAGCTAAAACATGCATGGGAAACCCAGAGTATCGTCCACCGTGTGATTGGGAAACCATTTAAATGCATCTCAGTTTTCGTATCCTGGTCCTCGGGTTCACCATTCCAAATGCTTTACTAACACTCTCCCCGCTTGAAGAGTCAGTGCCTTTAACCTCCTCTTTGGCACAGCTTGCCATTTCTGTGCAAGATGAACAGGAATAGGGAGAACCAATGAGAGACTAGCTGTAGGTGTCTGCACGGGCAAATGTAACGCTCATTGCCCACCAGGAAGAGGAATTAAACAAAGGCTCAGTGTGCCCTGCTGGAAACAGATTAGGGCCTAAAGCAATCCTGCGGTTTTGTGCCCAGCTCACAAGAAAGCGAGGTGAAGAAAGGAGCTCAGGGGCACTGTAATTCACAAACCTACAGAGTTATAAATGACAGCTATCTTCCAAAAGTATATTGAAATAAGCCTGCGAAGGGGACTTGAAAGCGGGCAGAATTTCAGGAAAACGATTGCAGGGGGTAGACTGGAATTGCCCTGAAAGCATAGGAAAAGAGGCACAACGTCGACAATGATGCACTTGGCCAAAAAGGGCGTATGCGTTTTTTCCTGAATATATTCAGGAAAAAACGCATACGCACTTTTTGGCCAACCAAGCAAGCCTGTAAAGGAAATCTGCACTACAATGAAGTCTCACTGCCCCCCGGGCAAGAGGGCCATCTGAAAAATGTGTAAAATCCAGAAAGGTAGGACAGGATATGGAGAACAGGGAGCCTTGTTTTGCTGATTGGCAGGATGTAAATTGCCAGCAGCCACCCTGGAGAAGTGTATGGTGTTTCCTGAAACACGTAAGAAACAAAGCAACACAGCCTATGGCACTTCCACTTATGGTCCTATAGCTTACGGAAATTAAAATCAAAAACAGACAGCCACCCCAATATTTGGGACGGCTGTGTTCACAAGAAGCTCGTCTACAGTATCAGGTAAATATCCCAGAAAGCAAAAAATGGATAAAGAAGTTGTGGCACGTACGTACAATGCAATATCACTCAGCAATGAAATCTGTGTCATCAGGCCCGTAGCGGCATAGTGAGTGGATGCAGGTACGGTGATTCTACGTGAACTATGTCACACAGAAAAAGAAACATCATAAGATATCACTAATACACGGAATGTAAACCTGACTACACATGAACTGAATTACAAAACAGAACAGGGTCTCATATTTAGAAAACCAACTAGTGCTTGCTTATGGGGAAAGGTGCCTTGGGCTGTTGCATAAAACCAGAGACTGAAATTAGCACAGATAACTTTCCATAAGCCAAATATGTAATAGACAAGACCTACTCCTTGCTCAACGAAATGGACCCAACACCACATATTCAACGCCTAGGAATATACCTGACTAGGAAGAATCTTAAAACCCATGGATATATATGTCTCCGTAAGAGAATCAAGCGTGTGTACAGCGGCCGAAACGCAGCAGTGAAAATCCGATAAATCCCATTATCAAAATAACTTTCGAAAACAAAACACAAAGACAGTGAAATAGAGAGCAATTCTTAAATAATTCACTCAGGGCATGTGATGCAACCGGGATTGACCACATCTACACCCAGAGCTGGTTGAGACATAAGGCTGGACACTTCAGGCTGATAGCATTGGTGAGTTTCGGTGAGCAAATGCAGACCGTTTGAAGTCATACTGCATGGTACCCATTCCATGGGTCCCAACTCTCCAGGTTCAAGGCATTCTTCCTCCAGCTAAAACATGCATGGGAAATCCAGAGTATCGTCCACCGTGTGATTGGGAAACGATTTAAAATGCAACTCAGTTTTCGTATCCTGGTCCTCGGTTTCACCATTCCAGATGCTTTACTAACACTCTCCCCGCTTGGAGAGTCAGTGCCTTTAACCTCCTCTTTGGCACAGCTTGCAATTTCTGTGCAAGATGAACAGGAATAGGGAGAACCAATGAAAGACTAGCTGTAGGTGTCTGCACGGGCAAATGTAACACTCATTGCCCACCAGGAAGAGGAATTAAACAAAGTCTCAGCGTGCCCTGCTGGAAACAGATTAGGGCCTGAAGCAATCCTGCGGTTTTGTGCCCAGCTCACAAGAAAGCGAGTTGAAGAAAGGAGCTCAGGGGCACTGTAATTCACAAACCTGCAGAGTTATAAATGACAGCTATCCTCCAAAAATATATTGAAGTAAGCCTGCGAAGGGGACTTGAAAGCGTGGCAGAATTTCAGGAAAACGATTGCAGGGGGTAGACTGGAATTGCCCTGAAAGCATAGGAAAAGAGGCAGAACGTCGACAATGATGCACTTGGCCAAAAAGGGCGTATGCGTTTTTTCCTGAATATATTCAGGAAAAAACGCATACGCCCTTTTTGGCCAACCAAGCAAGCCTGTAAAGCAAAT
The DNA here is from genome assembly GCF_963924675.1 of Phocoena phocoena. NCBI lineage: Eukaryota > Metazoa > Chordata > Mammalia > Artiodactyla > Phocoenidae > Phocoena > Phocoena phocoena. The sequence goes on from NW_027077451.1 coordinate 894,658, forward strand.
CTGCACTACAATGAAGTCTCACTGCCCCACGGGCAAAAGGGCCATCTGAAAAAAGTGTAAAATCCAGAAAGTTAGGACAGGATATGGAGAACAGGGAGCCTTGTTATGCTGACTGGCAGGATGTAAATTGCCAGCAGCCACCCTGGAGAAGTGTATGGTGTTTCCTGAAACACGTAAGAAACAAAGCAACACAGCCTATGGCACTTCCACTTATGGTCCTATAGCTTACGGAAATTAAAATCAAAAACAGACAGCCACCCCAATATTTGGGATGGCTGTGTTCCCAAGAAGCTCGTCTACAGTACCAGGTAAATATCCCAGAATGCAAAAAATGGATAAAGAAGTTGTGGCACGTACGTACAATGCAATATCACTCAGCAATGAAATCTGTGTCATCAGGCCCGTAGCGGCATAGTGAGTGGATGCAGGTACGGTGATTCTACGTGAACTACGTCACACAGAAAAAGAAACATCATAAGATATCACTAATACACGGAATGTAAACTTGACTACACATGAACTGAATTACAAAACAGAACAGGGTCTCAAATTTAGAAAACCAACTTGTGCTTGCTTATGGGGAAAGGTGCGTTGGGGTGTTGCATAAAACCAGAGACTGAAATTAGCACAGATAACTTTCCATAAGCCAAATATGTAATAGACAAGACCTACTCCTTGCTCAACGAAATGGACTCAACACCACATATTCAACGCCTAGGAATATACCTGACTAGGAAGAATCTTAAAACCCATGGATATATATGTCTCCGTAAGAGAATCAAGGGTGTGTACAGCGGCCGAAACGCAGCAGTGAAAATCCGATAAATCCCATTATCAAAATAAATTTCGAAAACAAAACACAAAGACAGTGAAATAGAGAGCAATTCTTAAATAATTCACTCAGGGCATGTGATGCAACCGGGATTGACCACATCTACACCCAGAGCTGGTTGAGACATAAGGCTGGACACTTCAGGCTGATAGCATTGGTGAGTTTCGGTGAGCAAATGTAGACCCTTTGAAGTCATACTGCATGGTACCCATTCCATGGGTCCCAACTCTCCAGGTTCAAGGGATTCTTCCTCCAGCTAAAACATGCATGGGAAACCCAGAGTATTGTCCACCGTGTGATTGGGAAACGATTTAAAATGCATCTCCGTTTTCGTATCCTGGTCCTCGGGTTCACCATTCCAGATGCTTTACTAACACTCTCCCCGCTTGGAGAGTCAGTGCCTTTAACCTCCTCTTTGGCACAGGTTGCAATTTCTGTGCAAGATGAACAGGAATAGGGAGAACCAATGAGAGACTAGCTGTAGGTGTCTGCACGGGCAAATGTAACGCTCATTGCCCACCAGGAAGAGGAATTAAACAAAGGCTCAGTGTGCCCTGCTGGAAACAGATTAGGGCCTGAAGCAATCCTGCGGTTTTGTGCCCAGCTCACAAGAAAGCGAGTTGAAGAAAGGAGCTCAGGGCACTGTAATTCACAAACGTGCAGAGTTATAAATGACAGCTATCCTCCAAAAATATATTGAAGTAAGCCTGCGAAGGGGACTTGAAAGCGGGGCAGAATTTCAGGAAAACGATTGCAGGGGGTAGACTGGAATTGCCCTGAAAGCATAGGAAAAGAGGCAGAACGTCGACAATGATGCACTTGGCCAAAAAGGGCGTATGCGTTTTTTCCTGAATATATTCAGGAAAAAACGCATACGCCCTTTTTGGCCAACCAAGCAAGCCTGTACAGGAAATCTGCACTACAATGAAATCTCACTGCCCCCCACCGGGCAAAAGGGCCATCTGAAAAAAGTGTAAAATCCAGAAAGGTAGGACAGGATATGGAGAACATGGAGCCTTGTTATGCTAAGTGGCAGGATGTAAATTGTGAACAGCCACCCTGGAGAAGTGTATGGTGTTTCCTGAAACACGTAAGAAATAAAGCAACACAGCCTATTTCAATTGCACTTATGTTCCTATTGCTTAGGTAAATTAAAATCAAAAACAGACAGCCACCCCAATATTTGGGACGGCTGTGTGCACAAGAAGCTCGTCTACAGTATCAGGTAAATATCCCAGAAAGCAAAAAATGGATAAAGAAGTTGTGGCACGTACGTGCAATGCAATATCACTCAGCAATGAAATCTGTGTCATCAGGCCCGTAGCGGCATAGTGAGTGGATGCAGGTACGGTGATTCTACGTGAACTACGTCACACAGAAAAACAAACATCATAAGATATCACTAATACACGGAATGTAAACTTGACTACACATGAACTGAATTACAAAACAGAACAGGGTCTCAAATTTAGAAAACCAACTAGTGCTTGCTTATGGGGAAAGGTGCGTTGGGGTGCTGCATAAAACCAGAGACTGAAATTAGCACAGATAACTTTCCATAAGCCAAATATGTAATAGACAAGACCTATTCCTTGCTCTACGAAATGGACCCAACACCACATATTCAACGCCTAGGAATATACCTGACTAGGAAGAATCTTAAAATCCATGGATATATATGTCTCCGTAAGAGAATCAAGCGTGTGTACAGCGGCCGAAACGCAGTAGTGAAAATCCGATAAATCCCATTATCAAAATAAATTTCGAAAACACAAAGACAGTGAAATAGAGAGCAATTCTTAAATAATTCACTCAGGGCATGTGATGCAACCGGGATTGACCACATCTACACCCAGAGCTGGTTGAGACATAAGGCTGGACTCTTCAGGCTGATAGCATTGGTGAGTTTCGGTGAGCAAATGCAGACCCTTTGAAGTCATACTGCATGGTACCCATTCCATGGGTCCCAACTCTCCAGGTTCAAGGGATTCTTCCTCCAGCTAAAACATGCATGGGAAACCCAGAGTATCGTCCACCGTGTGATTGGGAAACGATTTAAAATGCATCTCAGTTTTCGTATCCTGGTCCTCGGGTTCACCATTCCAGATGCTTTACTAACACTCTCCCCGCTTGGAGAGTCAGTGCCTTTAACCTCCTGTTTGGCACAGTTTGCAATTTCTGTGCAAGATGAACAAGAATAGGGAGAACCAATGAGAGACTAGCTGTAGGTGTCTCCACGGGCAAATGTAACGCTCATTGCCCACCAGGAAGAGGAATTAAACAAAGGCTCAGCGTGCCCTGCTGGAAACAGATTAGGGCCTGAAGCAATCCTGCGGTTTTGTGCCCAGCTCACAAGAAAGCGAGTTGAAGAAAGGAGCTCAGGAACACTGTAATTCACAAACCTGCAGAGTTATAAATGATAGCTATCTTCCAAAAGTATATTGAAGTAAGCCTGCGAAGGGGACTTGAAAGCGGGGCAGAATTTCAGGAAAACGATTGCAGGGGGTAGACTGGAATTGCCCTGAAAGCATAGGAAAAGAGGCAGAACGTCGACAATGATGCACTTGGCCAAAAAGTGCGTATGCGTTTTTTCCTGAATATATTCAGGAAAAACGCATACGCCCTTCTTGGCCAACCAAGCAAGCCTGTAAAGGAAATCTGCACTACAATGAAGTGTCACTGCCCCCCGGGCAAGAGGGCCATCTGAAAAAAGTGTAAAATCCAGAAAGGTACGACAGGATATGGAGAACAGGGAGCCTTGTTATGCTGATTGGCAGGATGTAAATTGCCAGCAGCCACCCTGGAGAAGTGTATGGTGTTTCCTGAAACACGTAAGAAACAAAGCAACACAGCCTATGGCACTTCCACTTATGGTCCTATAGCTTACGGAAATTAAAATCAAAAACAGACAGCCACCCCAATATTTGGGACGGCTGTGTTCACAAGAAGCTCGTCTACAGTATCAGGTAAATATCCCAGAAAGCAAAAAATGGATAAAGAAGTTGTGGCACGTACGTACAATGCAATATCACTCAGCAATGAAATCTGTGTCATCAGGCCCGTAGCGGCATAGTGAGTGGATGCAGATACGGTGAATCTACGTGAACTACGTCACACAGAAAAAGAAACATCATAAGATATCACTAATACACGGAATGTAAACTTGACTACACATGAACTGAATTACAAAACAGAACAGGGTCTCAAATTTAGAAAACCAACTAGTGCTTGCTTATGGGGAAAGGTGCGTTGGGGAGCTGCATAAAACCAGAGACTGAAATTAGCGCAGATAACTTTCCATAAGCCAAATATGTAATAGACAAGACCTACTCCTTGCTCAACGTAATGGACCCAACACCACATATTCAACGCCTAGGAATATACCTGACTAGGAAGAATCTTAAAACCCATGGATATATATGTCTCCGTAAGAGAATCAAGCGTGTGTACAGCGGCCGAAACGCAGCAGTGAAAATCCGATAAATCCCATTATCAAAATAAATTTCGAAAACAAAACACAAAGACAGTGAAATAGAGAGCAATTCTTAAATAATTCACTTAGGGCATGTGATGCAACCGGGATTGACCACATCTACACCCAGAGCTGGTTGAGACATAAGGCTGGACACTTCAGGCTGATAGCATTGGTGAGTTTCGTTGAGCAAATGCACACCCTTTGAAGTCATACTGCATGGTACCCATTCCATGGATCCCAACTATCCAGGTTCAAGGGATTCTTCCTCCAGCTAAAACATGCATGGGAAACCCAGAGGATCGTCCACCGTGTGATTGGGAAACGATTTAAAATGCATCTCAGTTTTCGTATCCTGGTCCTCGGGTTCACCATTCCAGATGCTTTACTAAAACTTTCCCCGCTTGGAGAGTCAGTGCCTTTAACCTGCTCTTTGGTACAGCTTGCAATTTCTGTGCAAGATGAACAGGAATAGGGAGAACCAATGAGAGACTAGCTATAGGTGTCTGCACGGGAAAATGTAACGCTCATTTCCCACCAGGAAGAGGAATTAACCAAAGGCTCAGCGTGCCCTGCTGAAAACAGATTAGGGCCTGAAGCAATCCTGCGGTTTTGTGCCCAGCTGACAAGAAAGCGAGTTGAAGAAAGGAGCTCAGGGCCACTGTAATTCACAAACCTGCAGAGTTATAAATGACAGCTATCCTCCAAAAATATATTGAAGTAAGCCTGCGAAGGGGACTTGAAAGCGGGGCAGAAATTCAGGAAAACGATTGCAGGGGGTAGACAGGAATTGCCCTGAAAGCATAGGAAAAGAGGCAGAACGTCGACAATGATGCACTTGGCCAAAAAGTGCGTATGCGTTTTTTCCTGAATATATTCATGAAAAACGCATACGCCCTTCTTGGCCAACCAAGCAAGCCTGTAAAGTAAATCTGCACTACAATGAAGTGTCACTGCCCCCCGGGCAAGAGGGCCATCTGAAAAAAGTGTAAAATCCAGAAAGGTACGACAGGATATGGAGAACAGGGAGCCTTGTTATGCTGATTGGCAGGATGTAAATTGCCAGCAGCCACCCTGGAGAAGTGTATGGTGTTTCCTGAAACACGTAAGAAACAAAGCAACACAGCCTATGGCACTTCCACTTATGGTCCTATACCTTACGGAAATTAAAATCAAAAACAGACAGCCACCCCAATATTTGGGACGGCTGTGTCCACAAGAAGCTCGTCTACAGTATCAGGTAAATATCCCAGAAAGCAAAAAATGGATAAAGAAGTTGTGGCACGTACGTACAATGCAATATCACTCAGCAATGAAATCTGTGTCATCAGGCCCGTAGCGGCATAGTGAGTGGATGCAGATACGGTGAATCTACGTGAACTACGTCACACAGAAAAAGAAACATCATAAGATATCACTAATACACGGAATGTAAACTTGACTACACATGAACTGAATTACAAAACAGAACAGGGTCTCAAATTTAGAAACCCAACTAGTGCTTGCTTATGGGGAAAGGTGCGTTGGGGAGCTGCATAAAACCAGAGACCGAAATTAGCACAGATAACTTTCCATAAGCCAAATATGTAATAGACAAGACCTACTCCTTGCTCAACGAAATGGACCCAACACCACATATTCAACGCCTAGGAATATACCTGACTAGGAAGAATCTTAAAACCCATGGATATATATGTCTCCGTAAGAGAATCAAGCGTGTGTACAGCGGCCGAAACGCAGCAGTGAAAATCCGATAAATCCCATTATCAAAATAAATTTCGAAAACAAAACACAAAGACAGTGAAATAGAGAGCAATTCTTAAATAATTCACTCAGGGCATGTGATGCAACCGGGATTGACCACATCTACACCCAGAGCTGGTTGAGACATAAGGCTGGACACTTCAGGCTGATAGCATTGGTGAGTTTCGGTGAGCAAATGCAGACCCTTTGAAGTCATACTGCATGGTACCCATTCCATGGGTCCCAACTCTCCAGGTTCAAGGGATTCTTCCTCCAGCTAAAACATGCATGGGAAACCCAGAGGATCGTCCACCGTGTGATTGGGAAACGATTTAAAATGCATCTCAGTTTTCCTATCCTGGTCCTCGGGTTCACCATTCAAGATGCTTTACTAAAACTTTCCCCGCTTGGAGAGTCAGTGCCTTTAACCTGCTCTTTGGCACAGCTTGCAATTTCTGTGCAAGATGAACAGGAATAGGGAGAACCAATGAGAGACTAGCTATAGGTGTCAGCACGGGAAAATGTAACGCTCATTTCCCACCAGGAAGAGGAATTAACCAAAGGCTCAGAGTGCCCTGCTGAAAACAGATTAGGGCCTGAAGCAATCCTGCGGTTTTGTGCCCAGCTCACAAGAAAGCGAGTTGAAGAAAGGAGCTCAGGGCCACTGTAATTCACAATCCTGCAGAGTTATAAATGACAGCTATCCTCCAAAAACATATTGAAGTAAGCCTGAGAAGGGGACTTGAAAGCGGCGCAGAGTTTCAGGAAAACGATTGCAGGGGGTAGACTGGAATTGCCCTGAAAGCATAGGAAAAGAGGCAGAACGTTGACAATGATGCACTTGGCCAAAAAGGGCGTATGCGTTTTTTCCTGAATATATTCAGGAAAAAACGCATACGCTCTTTTTGGCCAACCAAGCAAGCCTGTAAAGGAAATCTGCACTACAATGAAGTCTCACTGCCCACCCCCCCCCGGGCAAGAGGGACATCTGAAAAAAGTGTAAAATCCAGAAAGGTAGGACAGGATATGGAGAACAGGGAGCCTTGTTATGCTGATTGGCGGGATGTAAATTGCCAGCAGCCACCCTGGAGAAGTGTATGGTGTTTCCTGAAACACGTAAGAAACAAAGCAACACAGCCTATGGCACTTCCACTTATGGTCCTATAGCTTACGGAAATTAAAATCAAAAACAGACAGCCACCCCAATATTTGGGACGGCTGTGTTCACAAGAAGCTCGTCTACAGTATCAGGTAAATATCCCAGAAAGCAAAAAATGGATAAAGAAGTTGTGGCACGTACGTACAATGCAATATCACTCAGCAATGAAATCTGTGTCATCAGGCCCGTAGCGGCATAGTGAGTGGATGCAGATACGGTGAATCTACGTGAACTACGTCACAGAGAAAAAGAAACATCATAAGATATCACTAATACACGGAATGTAAATTTAACTACACATGAACTGAATTACAAAACAGAACAGGGTCTCAAATTTTGAAAACCAAATAGTGCTTGCTTATGGGGAAAGGTGCGTTGGGATGCTGCATAAAACCAGAGACTGAAATTAGCACCGATAACTTTCCATAAGCCAAATATGTAATAGACAAGACCTACTCCTTGCTCAACGAAATGGACTCAAAACCACATATTCAACGCCTAGGAATATACCTGACTAGGAAGAATCTTAAAACCCATGGATATATATGTCATCATAAGAGAATCAAGCATGTGTACAGCGGCATAAACGCAGCAGTGAAAATCCGATAAATCCCATTATCAAAATAAATTTCGAAAACAAAACACAAACACAGTGAAATAGAGAGCAATTCTTAAATAATTCACTCAGGGCATGTGATGCAACCGGGTTTGACCACATCTACACCCAGAGCTGGTTGAGACATAAGGCTGGACACTTCAGGCTGATAGCATTGGTGAGTTTCGGTGAGCAAATGCAGACCCTTTGAAGTCATACTGCATGGTACCCATTCCATGGGTCCCAACTCTCCAGGTTCAAGGGATTCTTCCTCCAGCTAAAACATGCATGGGAAACCCAGAGTATCGTCCACCGTGTGATTGGGAAACGATTTAAAATGCATCTCAGTTTTTGTATCCTGGTCCTCGGGTTCACCATTCCAGATGCTTTACTAACACTCTCCCCGCTTGGAGAGTCCGTGCCTTTAACCTCCTCTTTGGCACAGCTTGCAATTTCTGTGCAAGATGGACAGGAATAGGGAGAACCAATGAGAGACTAGCTGTAGGTGTCTGCACGGGCAAATGTAACGCTCATTGCCCACCAGGAAGAGGAATTAAACAAAGGCTCAGTGTGCCCTGCTGGAAACAGATTAGGGCCTGAAGCAATCCTGCGGTTTTGTGCCCAGCTCACAAGAAAGCGAGTTGAAGAAAGGAGCTCAGGGGCACTGTAATTCACAAACGTGCAGAGTTATAAATGACAGCTATCCTCCAAAAATATATTGAAGTAAGCCTGGGAAGGGGACTTGAACGCGGGGCAGAATTTCAGGAAAACGATTACAGGGGGTAGACTGGAATTGCCCTGAAAGCATAGGAAAAGAGGCAGAACGTCGACAATGATGCAATTGGCCAAAAAGGGCGTATGCGTTTTTTCCTGAATATATTCAGGAAAAAACGCATACACCCTTTTTGGCCAAGTAAGCAAGCCTGTAAAGGAAATCCTCACTACAATGAAATCTCACTGCCCCCTCGGGCAAAAGGGCCAACAGAAAAAAGTGTAAAATCCAGAAAGGTAGGACAGGATATGGAGAACAGGGAGCCTTGTTATGCTGATTGGCAGGATGTAAATTGCCAGCAGCCACCCTGGAGAAGTGTATGGTGTTTCCTGAAACACGTAGGAAACAAAGCAACACAGCCTATGGCACTTCCACTTATGGTCCTATAGCTTACGGAAATTAAAATCAAAAACAGACAGCCACCCCAATATTTGGGACGGCTGTGTTCACAAGAAGCTCGTCTACAGTACCAGGTAAATATCCCAGAATGCAAAAAATGGATAAAGAAGTTGTGGCACGTACGTACAATGCAATATCACTCAGCAATGAAATCTGTGTCATCAGGCCCGTAGCGGCATAGTGAGTGGATGCAGGTACGGTGATTCTACGTGAACTACAGAAAAAGAAACATCATAAGATATCACTAATACACGGAATGTAAACTTGACTACACATGAACTGAATTACAAAACAGAACAGGGTCTCAAATTTAGAAAACCAACTAGTGCTTGCTTATGGGGAAAGGTGCTTTGGTCTGCTGCATAAAACCAGAGACTGAAATTAGCACAGATAACTTTCCATAAGCCAAATATGTAAAAGACAACACCTACTCCTTGCTCAACGAAATGGACCCAACACCACATATTCAACGCCCAGGAATATACCTGACTAGGAAGAATCTTAAAACCCGTGGATATATATGTCTCTGTAAGAGAATCAAGCGTGTGTACAGCGGCCGAAACGCAGCAGTGAAAATCCGATAAATCCCATTATCAAAATAAATTTCGAAAACAAAACACAAAGACAGTGAAATAGAGAGCAATTCTTAAATAATTCACTCAGGGCATGTGATGCAACCGGGATTGACCACATCTACACCCAGAGCTGGTTGAGACATAAGGCTGGACACTTCAGGCTGATAGCATTGGTGAGTTTCGGTGAGCAAATGCAGACCCTTTGAAGTCATACTGCATGGTACCCATTCCATGGGTCCCAACTCTCCAGGTTCAAGGGATTTTTCCTTCAGCAAAAACATGCATGGGAATCACAGATTATACTACACCGTGAGATTGGGAAACGATTTCAATTGGATCTCAGTTTTCGTTTCCTTGTCCTCGGGTTCACCATTCCAGACGCATTACTAACACTCTCCCCGCTTGGAGAGTCAGTGCCTTTAACCTCCTGTTTGGCACAGTTTGCAATTTCTGTGCAAGATGAACAGGAATAGGTAGAACCATTGAGAGACTAGCTGTAGGTGTCTGCACGGGCAAATGTAACACTCATTGCCCACCAGAAAGAGGAATTAAACAAAGGCTCAGTGTGCCCTGCTGGAAACAGATTAGGGCCTGAAGCAATCCTGCGGTTTTGTGCCCAGCTCACAAGAAAGCGAGTTGAAGAAAGGAGCTCAGGGGCACTGTAATTCACAAACCTGCAGAGTTATAAATGACAGCTATCTTCCAAAAGTATATTGAAGTAAGCCTGCAAAGGGGACTTGAAAGCGGGGCAGAATTTCAGTAAAACGATTGCAGGGGGTAGACTGGAATTGCCCTGAAAGCATAGGAAAAGAGGCACAACGTCGACAATGATGCACTTGGCCAAAAAGGGCGTATGCGTTTTTTCCTGAATATATTCAGGAAAAAACGCATATGCACTTTTTGGCCAACCAAGCAAGCCTGTAAAGGAAATCTGCACTAAAATGAAGTCTCACTGCCCCCCTGGCAAAAGGGCCATCTGAAACAAATGTAAAATCCAGAAAGGTAGGACAGGATATGCAGAACAGGGAGCCTTGTTTTGCTGATTTTGAGGATGTAAATTGCCAACAGCCACCCTGGAGAAGTGTATGGTGTTTCCTGAAACACGTAAGAAATAAAGGAACACAGCCTATGGCAATTGCACTCATGGTCCTCTTGCTTAGGGAAATTAAAATCAAAAACAGAGATCCACCCCAAAGTTTGGGACAGCTGTGTTCCCAAGAAGCTCGTCTACAGTACCAGGTAAATATCCCAGAAATCAAAAAATGGATAAAGAAGTTGTGGCACGTACGTGCAATGCAATATCACTCAGCAATGAAATCTGTGTCATCAGGCCCGGAGCGGCATAGTGAGTGGATGCAGGTACGGTGATTCTACGTGAACTACGTCACACAGAAAAAGAAACATCATAAGATATCACTAATAAACGGAATGTAAATTTAACTACACATGAACTGAATTACAAAACAGAACAGGGTCTCAAATTTTTAAAACCAACTAGTGCTTGCTTATGGGGAAATGTGCATTGGGATGCTGCATAAAACCAGAGACTGAAATTAGCACAGATAACTTTCCATCAGCCAAATATGTAATAGACAAGACCTACTCCTTGCTCAAGGAAATGGACTCAACACCACATATTCAAGGCCTAGTAATATACCTGACAAGGAAGAATCTTAAAACCCATGGATTTATATGTCTCCGTAAGAGAATCAAGCGTGTGTACAGCGGCATAAACACAGCTGTGAAAATCCGATAAATCCCATTATCAAAATAAATTTCAAAAACAAAACACAAAGACAGTGAAATAGAGAGCAATTCTTAAACAATTCACTCAGGGCATGTGATGCAACCGGGATTGACCACATCTACACCCACAGCTGGTTGAGACATAAGGCTGGACACTTCAGGCTGATAGCATTGGTGAGTTTCGGTGAGCAAATGCAGACCCTTTGAAGTCATACTGCATGGTACCCATTCCAAGGGTCCCAACTCTCCAGGTTCAAGGGATTCTTTCTTCAGCTAAAACATGCGTGGGAAACGGCGAGTATGGTCCACCGTGTGATTAGGAAATGATTTAAAATGCATCTCAGTTTTCGTATCCTGGTCCTCGGGTTCACCATTCCAGACGGTTTACTAACACTCTCCCCGCTTGGAGAGTCAGTGCCTTTAACCTCCTGTTTGGCACAGCTTGCAATTTCTGCGCAAGATGAACAGGAATAGGGAGAACCAATGAGAGACTAGCTATAGGTGTCTGCACGGGCAAATGTAAGGCTCAATTCCCACCAGGAAGAGGAATTAACCAAAGGCTCAGCGTGCCCTGCCGGAAACAGATTAGGGCCTGAAGCAATCCTGTGGTTTTGTGCCCAGCTCACAAGAAAGCGAGTTGAAGAAAGGAGCTCAGGGGCACTGTAATTCAAAAACCTGCAGAGTTATAAATGACAGCTATCCTCCAAAAATATATTGAAGTAAGCCTGCGAAGGGGACTTGAAAGCGGGACAGTATTTCAGGAAAACGATTGCAGGGGGTAGACTGGAATTGCCCAGAAAGCATAGGAAAAGAGGCAGAACGTCGACAATGGTGCACTTGGCCAAAAAGTGCGTATGCATTTTTTCCTGAATATATTCAGGAAAAAACGCATACGCCCTTTTTCGCAAACCAAGCAAGCCTGTAAAGGAAATCTGCACTACAATGAAGTCTCACTGCCCCCCGGGCAAAAGGGCCATCTGAAAAAAGTGTAAAATCCAGAAAGGTAGGACAGGAAATGGAGAACAGGGAGCCTTGTTATGCTGATTGGCAGGATGTAAATTGCCAGCAGCCACCCTGGAGAAGTGTATGGTGTTTCCTGAAACACGTAAGAAACAAAGCAACACAGCCTACGGCACTTCCACTTATGGTCCTATAGCTTACGGAAATTAAAATCAAAAACAGAGAGCCACCCCAAAGTTTGGGACGGCTGTGTTCCCAAGAAGCTCGTCTACAGTACCAGGTAAATATCCCAGAAAGCAAAAAATGGATAAAGAAGTTGTGGCACGTAAGTGCAATGCAATATCACTCAGCAATGAAATCTGTGTCATCAGGCCCGTAGCGGCATAGTGAGTGGATGCAGGTACGGTGATTCTATGTGAACTACCTCACACAGAAAAAGAAACATCATAAGATATCACTAATACACGGAATGTAAACTTGACTACACATGAACTGAATTACAAAACAGAACAGGGTCTCAAATTTAGAAAACCAACTAGTGCTTGCTTATGGGGAAAGGTGCCTTGGGGTGCTGCATAAAACCAGAGACTGAAATTAGCACAGATAACATTCCATAAGCCAAATATGTAATAGACAAGACCTACACCTTGCTCAACGAAATGGACTCAACACCACATATTCAACGCCTAGGAATATACCTGACTAGGAAGAATCTTAAAACCCATGGATTTATATGTCTCCGTAAGAGAATCAAGCGTGTGTACAGCGGCATAAACGCAGCAGTGAAAATCCGATAAATCCCATTATCAAAATAAATTTCAAAAACAAAACACAAAGACAATGAAATAGAGAGCAATTCTTAAATAATTCACTCAGGGCATGTGATGCAACTGGGATTTAACACATCTACACCCAGAGCTGGTTGAGACATAAGGCTGGACACTTAAGGCTGATAGCATTGGTGAGTTTTGGTGAGCAAATGCAGACCCTTTGAAGTCATACTGCATGGTACCCATTCCATGGGTCCCAACTCTCCAGATTCAAGGGATTCTTCCTCCAGCTAAAACATGCATGGGAAACACAGAGTATCGTCCACCGTGTGATTGGGAGACGATTTAAAATGCATCTCAGTTTTCGATTCCTGGTCCTAGGGTTCACCATACCAGATGCTTTACTAACACTCTCCCCGCTTGGAGAGTCAGTGCCTTTAACCTCCTCTTTGGCACAGCTTGCAATTTCTGTGCAAGATGAATAGGAATAGGGAGAACCAATGAGAGACTAGCTGTAGGTGTCTGCACGGGCAAATGTAACGCTCATTTCCCATCAGGAAGAGGAATTAACCAAAGGCTCAGTGTGCCCTGCCGGAAACAGATTAGGGCCTGAAGCAATCCTGCGGTTTTGTGCCCAGCTCACAAGAAAGCGAGTTGAAGAAAGGAGCTCAGGGGCACTGTAATTCACAAACCTGCAGAGTTATAAATGACAGCTATCTTCCAAAAGTATATTGAAGTAAGCCTGGGAAGGGGACTTGAAAGCAGTGCAGAATTTCAGGAAAACGATTGCAGGGGGTAGACTGGAATTGCCCTGAAAGCATAGGAAAAGAGGCACAACGTCGACAATGATGCACTTGGCCAAAAAGGGCGTAAGCGTTTTTTCCTGAATATATTCAGGAAAAAACGCATACGCACTTTTTGGTCAACCGAGCAAGCCTGTAAAGGAAATCTGCACTACAATGAAACCTCACTGCCCCCCGGCAAAAGGGCCATCTGAAAAAAGTGTAAAATCCAGAAAGGTAGGACAGGATATGGAGAACAGGGAGCCTTGTTATGCTGATTGGCAGGATGTAAATTGTGAACAGCCACCCTGGAGAAGTGTATGGTGTTTCCTGAAACACGTAAGAAATAAAGCAACACAGCCTATGGCAATTGCACTTATGGTCCTATTCCTTAGGAAAATTAAAATCAAAAACAGAGAGCCACCCCAAAGTTTGGGACGGCTGTGTTCCCAAGAAGCTCGTCTACAGTACCAGGTAAATATCCCAGAAAGCAAAAAATGGATAAAGAAGTTGTGGCACGTACGTGCAATGCAGTATCACTCAGCAATGAAATCTGTGTCATCAGGCCCGTAGCGGCATAGTGAGTGGATGCAGGTACGGTGATTCTACGTGAACTACGTCACACAGAAAAAGAAACATCATAAGATATCACTAATACACGGAATGTAAACTTGACTACACATGAACTGAATTACAAAACAGAACAGGGTCTCAAATTTAGAAAACCAACTAGTGCTTGCTTATGGGGAAAGGTGCCTTGGGATGTTGCATAAAACCAGAGACTGAAATTAGCACAGATAACTTTCCATAAGCCAAATATGTAATAGACAAGACCTACTCCTTGCTCAACGAAATGGACTCAACACCACATATTCAAGGCCTAGGAATATACCTGACTAGGAAGAATCTTAAAACCCATGGATATATATGTCTCCGTAAGAGAATCAAGCGTGTGTACAGCGGCGGAAATGCAGCAGTGAAAATCCGATAAATCGCATTATCAAAATAAATTTCGAAAACAAAACACAAAGACAGTGAAATAGAGAGCAATTCTTAAATAATTCACTCAGGGCATGTGATGCAACCGGGATTGACCACATCTACACCCAGAGCTGGTTGAGACATAAGGCTGGACACTTCAGGCTGATAGCATTGGTGAGTTTCGGTGAGCAAATGCAGACCCTTTGAAGTCATACTGCATGGTACCTATTCCATGAGTCCCAACTCTTCAGGTAGAAGGGATTCTTCCTCCAGCTAAAACATGCATGGGAAACCCAGAGTATCGTCCACCGTGTGATTGGGAAAGGATTTAAAATGCATCTCAGTTTTCGTATCCTGGTCCTCGGGTTCACCATTCCAGATGCTTTACTAACACTCTCCCCGCTTGGAGAGTCAGTGCCTTTAACCTCCTGTTGGGCACAGCTTGCAATTTCTGTGCAAGATGAACAGGAATAGGGAGAACCAATGAGAGACTAGCTGTAGGTGTCTGCACGGGCAAATGTAATGCTCATTGCCGA
Organism: Phocoena phocoena; assembly: GCF_963924675.1. Classification (NCBI taxonomy): domain Eukaryota; kingdom Metazoa; phylum Chordata; class Mammalia; order Artiodactyla; family Phocoenidae; genus Phocoena; species Phocoena phocoena. The sequence goes on from NW_027077451.1 coordinate 909,980, forward strand.
CCAGGAAGAGGAATTAAACAAAGGCTCAGCGTGCCCTGCTGAAAACAGATTAGGGCCTGAAGCAATCCTGCGGTTTTGTGCCAGGCTCACAAGAAAGCGAGTTGAAGAAAGGAGCTCAGGGGCACTGTAATTCACAAACCTGCAGAGTTATAAATGACAGCTATCCTCCAAAAATATATTGAAGTAAGCCTGCGAAGGGGACTTGAAAGCGGGGCAGAATTTCAGGAAAACGATTGCAGGGGTTAGACTGGAATTGCCCTGAAAGCATAGGAAAATAGGCAGAACGTCGACAATGATGCACTTGGCCAAAAAGGGCGTATGCGTTTTTTCCTGAATATATTCAGGAAAAAACGCATACGCCCTTTTTGGCCAACCAAGCAAGCCTGTAAAGGAAATCTGCACTACAATGAAGTCTCACTGCCCCCCGGGCAAAAGGGCCATCTGAAAAAAGTGTAAAATCCAGAAATGTAGAACAGGATATGGAGAACAGGGAGCCTTGTTATGCTGATTGGCAGGATCTAAATTGCCGGCCGCCACCCTGGAGAAGTGTATGGTGTTTCCTGAAACACGTAAGAAACAAAGCAACACAGCCTATGGCACTTCCACTTATGGTCCTATAGCTTACGGAAATTAAAATCAAAAACAGACAGCCACCCCAATATTTGGGACGGCTGTGTTCACAAGAAGCTCGTCTACAGTATCAGGTAAATATCCCAGAAAGCAAAAAATGGATAAAGAAGTTGTGGCACGTACGTACAATGCAATATCACTCAGCAATGAAATCTGTGTCATCAGGACCGTAGCGGCATAGTGAGTGGATGCAGGTACGGTGATTCTACGTGAACTACGATACACAGAAAAAGAAACATCATAAGATATCATTAATACACGGAATGTAAACTTGACTACACATGAACTGAATTACAAAACAGAACAGGGTCTCAAATTTAGAAAACCAACTAGTGCTTGCTTATGGGAAAAGGTGCCTTGGGGTGCTGCATAAAACCAGAGACTGAAATTAGCACAGATAACTTTCCATAAGCCAAATATATAATAGACAAGACCTACTCCTTGCTCAACGAAATGGACCCAACACCGCATATTCAATGCCTAGGAATATACCTGACTAGGAAGAATCTTAAAACCCATGGATATATATGTCTCCATAAGAGAATCAAGCATGTGTACAGTGGCCGAAACGCAGCAGTGAAAATCCGATAAATCCCATTATCAAAATAAATTTCGAAAACAAAACACAAAGTCAGTGAAATACAGAGCAATTCTTAAATAATTCACTCAGGGCATGTGATGCAACCGGGATGGACCACATCTACACCCAGAGCTGGTTGAGACATAAGGCTGGACACTTCAGGCTGATAGCATTGGTGAGTTTCGGTGAGCAAATGCAGACCCTTTGAAGTCATACTGCATGGTACCCATTCCATGGGTCCCAACTCTCCAGGTTCAAGGGATTCTTCCTGCAGCTAAAACATGCATGGGAAACCCAGAGTATCATCCACCGTGTGATTGGGAAACGATTTAAAATGCATCTCAGTTTTCGTATCCTGGTCCTCGGGTTCACCATTCCAGATGCTTTACTAACACTCTCCCCGCTTGGAGTGTCAGTGCCTTTAAACTCCTCTTTGGCACAGCTTGCAATTTCTGTGCAAGATGAACAGGAATAGGGAGAACCAATGAGAGACTAGCTGTAGGTGTCTGCACGGGCAAATGTAATGCTCATTGCCCCCCAGGAAGAGGAATTAAACAAAGGCTCAGCGTGCCCTGCTGAAAACAGATTAGGGCCTGAAGCAATCCTGCGGTTTTGTGCCCAGCTCACAAGAAAGCGAGTTGAAGAAAGGAGCTCAGGGGCACTGTAATTCACAAACCTGCAGAGTTATAAATGACAGCTATCCTCCAAAAATATATTGAAGTAAGCCTGCGAAGGGGACTTGAAAGCGGGGCAGAATTTCAGGAAAACGATTGCAGGGGGTAGACTGGAATTGCCCTGAAAGCATAGGAAAAGAGGCAGAACGTCGACAATGATGCACTTGGCCAAAAAGGGCGTATGCGTTTTTTCCTGAATATATTCAGGAAAAAACGCATACGCCCTTTTTGGCCAACCAAGCAAGCCTGTAAAGGAAATCTGCACTACAATGAAGTCTCACTGCCCCCCGGGCAAAAGGGCCATCTGAAAAAAGTGTAAAATCCAGAAAGGTAGGACAGGATATGGAGAACAGGGAGCCTTGTTATGCTGATTGGCAGGATGTAAATTGCCAGCAGCCACCCTGGAGAAGTGTATGGTGTTTCCTGAAACACGTAAGAAACAAAGCAACACAGCCTATGGCAATTGCACTTATGGTCCTATTCCTTAGGGAAATTAAAATCAAAAACAGAGAGCCACCCCAAAGTTTGGGATGGCTGTGTTCCCAAGAAGCTCGTCTACAGTACCAGGTAAATATTCCAGAAAGCAAAAAATGGATAAAGAAGTTGTGGCACGTACGTGCAATGCAGTATCTCTCAGCAATGAAATCTGTGTCATCAGGCCCTTAGCGGCATAGTGAATGGATGCAGGTACGGTGATTCTACGTGAACTACGTCACACAGAAAAAGAAACATCATAAGATATCACTAATACACGGAATGTAAACTTGACTACACATGAACTGAATTACAAAACAGAACAGGGTCTCAAATTTAGAAAACCAACTAGTGCTTGCTTATGGGGAAAGGTGCCATGGGGTGCTGCATAAAACCAGAGACTGAAATTAGCACAGATAACATTCCATAAGCCAAATATGTAATAGACAAGACCTACTCCTTGCTCAACGAAATGGACTCAACACCACATATTCAACGCCTAGGAAGATACCTGACTAGGAAGAATCTTTAAATCCATGGATATATATGTCTCCGTAAGAGAATCAAGCGTGTGTACAGCGGCCGAAACGCAGCAGTGAAAATCCGATAAATCCCATTATCAAAATAAATTTTGAAAACAAAACACAAAGACAGTGAAATAGAGAGCAATTCTTAAATAATTCACTCAGCGCATGTGATGCAACCGGGATGGACCACATCTACACCCAGAGCTGGTTGACACATAAGGCTGGACACTTCAGGCTGATAGCATTGGTGAGTTTCGGTGAGCAAATGCAGACCCTTTGAAGTCATACTGCATGGTACCTATTCCATGGGTCCCAACTCTTCAGGTTCAAGGGATTCTTCCTCCAGCTAAAACATGCATGGGAAACCCACAGTATGGTCCACCGTGTGATTGGGAAACGATTTAAAATGCATCTCAGTTTTCGTATCCTGGACCTAGGGTTCACCATTCCAGATGCTTTACTAACACTCTCCCTGCTTGGAGAGTCAGTGCCTTTAACCTCCTGTTTGGCACAGCTTGCAATTTCTGTGCAAGATGAACAGGAATAGGGAGAACCAATGAGAGACTAGCTGTAGGTGTCTGCACGGGCAAACGTAACGCTCATTTCCCACCAGGAAGAGGAATTAACCAAAGTCTCAGCATGCCCTGCCGGAAACAGATTAGGGCCTGAAGCAATCCTGCGGTTTTGTGCCCAGCTCACAAGAAAGCGAGTTGAAGAAAGGAGCTCAGGGGCACTGTACTTCACAAACCTGCAGAGTTATAAATGACAGCTATCCTCCAAAAATATATTGAAGTAAGCCTGCGAAGGGGACTTGAAAGCGGGGCTGAATTTCAGGAAAACGATTGCAGGGGGTAGACTGGAATTGCCCTGAAAGCATAGGAAAAGAGGCACAACGTCGACAATGATGCACTTGGCCAAAAAGGGCGTATGCGTTTTTTCCTGAATATATTCAGGAAAAAACGCATACGCCCTTTTTGGCCAACCAAGCAAGCCTGTAAAGGAAATCTGCACTACAATGAAATCTCACTGCCCCCCCGGGCAAAAGGGCCATCTGAAAAAAGTGTAAAATCCAGAAAGGTAGGACAGGATATGGAGAACAGGGAGCCTTGTTATGCTGATTGGCAGGATGTAAACTGCCAGCAGCCAACCTGGAGAAGTGTATGGTGTTTCCAGAAACACGGAAGAAACAAAGCAACACAGCCTATGGCACTTCCGCTTATGGTCCTATAGCATACGGAAATTAAAATCAAAAACAGACAGCCACCCCAATATTTGGGACGGCTGTGTTCACAAGAAGCTCGTCTACAGTATCAGGTAAATATCCCAGAAAGCAAAAAATGGATAAAGAAGTTGTGGCACGTACGTACAATGCAATATCACTCAGTAATGAAATCTGTGTCATCAGGCCCGTAGCGGCATAGTGAGTGGATGCAGGTACGGTGATTCTACGTGAACTACGTCACACAGAAAAAGAAACATCATAAGATATCACTAATACACGGAATGTAAACTTGACTACACATGAACTGAATTACAAAAAAGAACAGGGTCTCAAATTTAGAAAACCAACTAGTGCTTGCTTATGGGGAAAGGTGGCTTGGGGTGCTGCATAAAACCAGAGACTGAAATTATCACAGATAACATTCCATAAGCCAAATATGTAATAGACAAGACCTACTCCTTGCTCAACGAAATGGACTCAACACCACATATTCAACGCCTAGGAATATACCTGACTAGGAAGAATCTTAAAACCCATGGATATATATGTCTCCGTAAGAGAATCAAGCATGTGTACAGCGGTGGAAATGCAGCAGTGAAAATCCGATAAATCCCATTATCAAAATAAATTTCGAAAACAAAACACAAAGACAGTGAAATAGAGAGCAATTCTTAAATAATTCACTCAGGGCATGTGATGCAACCGGGATTGACCACATCTACACCCAGAGCTGGTTGAGACATAAGGCTGGACTCTTCAGGCTGATAGCACTGGTGAGTTTCGGTGAGCAAATGCAGACCCTTTGAAGTCATACTGCATGGTACCCATTCCATGGGTCCCAACTCTCCAGGTTCAAGTCATTCTTCCTCCAGCTAAAACATGCATGGGAAACCCAGAGTATCGTCCACCGTGTGATTGGGAAACGATTTAAAATGCATCTCAGTTTTCGTATCCTGGTCCTCGGGTTCACCATTCCAGATGCTTTACTAACACTCTCCCCGCTTGGAGAGTCAGTGCCTTTAACCTCCTGTTTGGCACAGCTTGCCATTTCTGTGCAAGATGAACAGGAATAGGGAGAACCAATGAGAGACTAGCTGTAGGTGTCTGCACGGGCAAATGTAACGCTCATTGCCCACCAGGAAGAGGAATTAAACAAAGGCTCAGTGTGCCCTGCTGGAAACAGATTAGGGCCTGAAGCAATCCTGCGGTTTTGTGCCCAGCTCACAAGAAAGCGAGTTGAAGAAAGGAGCTCAGGGGCACTGTACTTCACAAACCTGCAGAGTTATAAATGACAGCTATCCTCCAAAAATATATTGAAGTAAGCCTGTGAAGGGGACTTGAAAGCGGGGCTGAATTTCAGGAAAACGATTGCAGGGGGTAGACTGGAATTGCCCTGAAAGCATAGGAAAAGAGGCACAACGTCGATAATGATGCACTTGGCCAAAAAGGGCGTATGCGTTTTTTCCTGAATATATTCAGGAAAAAACACATACGCCCTTTTTGGCCAACCAAGCAAGCCTGTAAAGGAAATCTGCACTACAATGAAATCTCACTGCCCCCCCGGGCAAAAGGGCCATCTGAAAAAAGTGTAAAATCCAGAAAGGTAGGACAGGATATGGAGAACAGGAAGACTTGTTATGCTGATTGGCAGGATGTAAATTGCCAGCAGCCACCCTGGAGATGTGTATGGTGTGTCCTGAAACACGTAAGAAACAAAGCAACACAGCCTATGGCACTTCCACTTATGGTCCTATAGCTTACGGAAATTAAAATCAAAAACAGACAGCCACCCCAATATTTGGGACGCCTGTGTTCACAAGAAGCTCGTCTACAGTATCAGGTAAATATCCCAGAAAGCAAAAAATGGATAAAGAAGTTGTGGCACGTACGTGCAATGCAATATCACTCAGCAATGAAATCTGTGTCATCAGGCCCGTAGCGGCATAGTAAGTGGATGCAGGTACGGTGATTCTACGTGAACTACGTCACACAGAAAAAGAAATATCATAAGATATCACTAATACACGGAATGTAAACTTGACTACACATGAACTGAATTACAAAACAGGACAGGGTCTCAAATTTAGAAAACCAACTAGTGCTTGCTTATCGGGAAAAGTGCGTTGGGGTGCTGCATAAAACCAGAGACTGAAATTAGCACAGATAACATTCCATAAGCCAAATATATAATAGACAAGACCTACTCCTTGCTCAACGAAATGGACTCAACACCACATATTCAACGCCTAGGAATATACCTGACTAGGAAGAATCTTAAAACCCATGGATATATATGTCTCCGTAAGAGAATCAAGCGTGTGTACAGCGGCGGAAATGCAGCAGTGAAAATCCGATAAATCCCATTATCAAAATAAATTTCGAAAACAAAACACAAAGACAGTGAAATAGAGAGCAATTCTTAAATAATTCACTCAGGGCATGTGATGCAACCGGGATTGACCACATCTACACCCAGAGCTGGTTGAGACATAAGGCTGGACACTTCAGGCTGATAGCACTGGTGAGTTTCGGTGAGCAAATGCAGACCCTTTGAAGTCATACTGCATGGTACCCATTCCATGGGTCCCAACTCTCCAGGTTCAAGGCATTCTTCCTCCAGCTAAAACATGCAAGGGAAACCCAGAGTATCGTCCACCGTGTGATTGGGAAACGATTTAAAATGCATCTCAGTTTTCGTATCCTGTTCCTCGGGTTCACCATTCCAGATGCTTTACTAACACTCTCCCCGCTTGGAGAGTCAGTGCCTTTAACCTCCTGTTTGGCACAGCTTGCCATTTCTGTGCAAGATGAACAGGAATAGGGAGAACCAATGAGAGACTAGCTGTAGGTGTCTGCACGGGCAAATGTAACGCTCATTGCCCACCAGGAAGAGGAATTAAACAAAGGCTCAGTGTGCCCTGCTGGAAACAGATTAGGGCCTGAAGCAATCCTGCGGTTTTGTGCCCAGCTCACAAGAAAGCGAGTTGAAGAATGGAGTTCAGGGGCACTGTACTTCACAAACCTGCAGAGTTATAAATGACAGCTATCCTCCAAAAATATATTGAAGTAAGCCTGCGAAGGGGACTTGAAAGCGGGGCTGAATTTCAGGAAAACGATTGCAGGGGGTAGACTGGAATTGCCCTGAAAGCATAGGAAAAGAGGCACAACGTCGACAATGATGCACTTGGCCAAAAAGGGCGTATGCGTTTTTTCCTGAATATATTCAGGAAAAAACGCATACGCCCTTTTTGGCCAACCAAGCAAGCCTGTAAAGGAAATCTGCACTACAATGAAATCTCACTGCCCCCCCGGGCAAAAGGGCCATCTGAAAAAAGTGTAAAATCCAGAAAGGTAGGACAGGATATGGAGAACAGGGAGCCTTGTTATGCTGATTGGCAGGATGTAAATTGCCAGCAGCCACCCTGGAGAAGTGTATGGTGTGTCCTGAAACACGTAAGAAACAAAGCAACACAGCCTATGGCACTTCCACTTATGGTCCTATAGCTTACGGAAATTAAAATCAAAAACAGACAGCCACCCCAATATTTGGGACGGCTGTGTTCACAAGAAGCTCGTCTACAGTATCAGGTAAATATCCCAGAAAGCAAAAAATGGATAAAGAAGTTGTGGCACGTACGTGCAATGCAATATCACTCAGCAATGAAATCTGTGTCATCAGGCCCGTAGCGGCATAGTAAGTGGATGCAGGTACGGTGATTCTACGTGAACTACGTCACACAGAAAAAGAAATATCATAAGATATCACTAATACACGGAATGTAAACTTGACTACACATGAACTGAATTACAAAACAGGACAGGGACTCAAATTTAGAAAACCAACTAGTGCTTGCTTATGGGGAAAGGTGCGTTGGGGTGCTGCATAAAACCAGAGACTGAAATTAGCACAGATAACATTCCATAAGCCAAATATGTAATAGACAAGACCTACTCCTTGCTCAACGAAATGGACTCAACACCACATATTCAACGCCTAGGAATATACCTGACTAGGAAGAATCTTAAAACCCATGGATATATATGTCTCCGTAAGAGAATCAAGCGTGTGTACAGCGGCGGAAATGCAGCAGTGAAAATCCGATAAATCCCATTATCAAAATAAATTTCGAAAACAAAACACAAAGACAGTGAAATAGAGAGCAATTCTTAAATAATTCACTCAGGGCATGTGATGCAACCGGGATTGACCACATCTACACCCAGAGCTGGTTGAGACATAAGGCTGGACACTTCTGGCTGATAGCACTGGTGAGTTTCGGTGAGCAAATGCAGACCCTTTGAAGTCATACTGCATGGTACCCATTCCATGGGTCCCAACTCTCCAGGTTCAAGGCATTCTTCCTCCAGCTAAAACATGCATGGGAAACCCAGAGTATCGTCCACCGTGTGATTGGGAAACGATTTAAAATGCATCTCAGTTTTCGTTTCCTGGTCCTCGGGTTCACCATTCCAGATGCTTTACTAACACTCTCCCCGCTTGGAGAGTCAGTGCCTTTAACCTCCTGTTTCGCACAGCTTGCAATTTCTGTGCAAGATGAACAGGAATAGGGAGAACCAATGAGAGACTAGCTGTAGGTGTCTGCATGGGCAAATGTAACGCTCATTGCCCACCAGGAAGAGGAATTAAACAAAGGCTCAGTTTGCCGTGCTGGAAACAGATTAGGGCCTGAAGCAATCCTGCGGTTTTGTGCCCAGCTCACAAGAAAGCGAGTTGAAGAAAGGAGCTCAGGGGCACTGTACTTCACAAAGCTGCAGAGTTATAAATGACAGCTATCCTCCAAAAATATATTGAAGTAAGCCTGCGAAGGGGACTTGAAAGCGGGACTGAATTTCAGGAAAACGATTGCAGGGGGTAGACTGGAATTGCCCTGAAAGCATAGGAAAAGAGGCACAACGTCGACAATGATGCACTTGGCCAAAAAGGGCGTATGCGTTTTTTCCTGAATATATTCAGGAAAAAACGCATACGCCCTTTTTGGCCAACCAAGCAAGCCTGTAAAGGAAATCTGCACTACAATGAAATCTCACTGCCCCCCCCTGGGCAAAAGGGCCATCTGAAAAAAGTGTAAAATCCAGAAAGGTAGGACAGGATATGGAGAACAGGGAGCCTTGTTATGCTGATTGGCAGGATGTAAATTGCCAGCAGCCACCCTGGAGAAGTGTATGGTGTGTCCTGAAACACGTAAGAAACAAAGCAACACAGCCTATGGCACTTCCACTTATGGTCCTATAGCTTACGGAAATTAAAATCAAATACAGACAGCCACCCCAATATTTGGGACGGCTGTGTTCACAAGAAGCTCGTCTACAGTATCAGGTAAATATCCCTGAAAGCAAAAAATGGATAAAGAAGTTGTGGCACGTACGTGCAATGCAATATCACTCAGCAATGAAATCTGTGTCATCAGGCCCGTAGCGGCATAGTAAGTGGATGCAGGTACGGTGATTCTACGTGAACAACGTCACACAGAAAAAGAAATATCATAAGATATCACTAATACACGGAATGTAAACTTGACTACACATGAACTGAATTACAAAACAGGACAGGGTCTCAAATTTAGAAAACCAACTAGTGCTTGCTTATGGGGAAAGGTGCGTTGGGGTGTTGCATAAAACCAGAGACTGAAATTAGCACAGATAACATTCCATAAGCCAAATATGTAATAGACAAGACCTACTCCTTGCTCAATGAAATGGACTCAACACCACATATTCAACGCCTAGGAATATACCTGACTAGGAAGAATCTTAAAACCCATGGATATATATGTCTCCGTAAGAGAATCAAGCGTGTGTACAGCGGCGGAAATGCAGCAGTGAAAATCCGATAAATCCCATTATCAAAATAAATTTCGAAAACAAAACACAAAGACAGTGAAATAGAGAGCAATTCTTAAATAATTCACTCAGGGCATGTGATGCAACCGGGATTGACCACATCTACACCCAGAGCTGGTTGAGACATAAGGCTGGACACTTCTGGCTGATAGCACTGGTGAGTTTCGGTGAGCAAATGCAGACCCTTTGAAGTCATACTGCATGGTACCCATTCCATGGGTCCCAACTCTCCAGGTTCAAGGCATTCTTCCTCCAGCTAAAACATGCATGGGAAACCCAGAGTATCGTCCACCGTGTGATTGGGAAACGATTTAAAATGCATCTCAGTTTTCGTATCCTGGTCCTCGGGTTCACCATTCCAGATGCTTTACTAACACTCTCCCCGCTTGGAAAGTCAGTGCCTTTAACCTCCTGTTTGGCACAGCTTGCCATTTCTGTGCAAGATGAACAGGAATAGGGAGAACCAATGAGAGACTAGCTGTAGGTGTCTGCACGGGCAAATGTAACGCTCATTGCCCACCAGGAAGAGGAATTAAACAAAGGCTCAGTGTGCCCTGCTGGAAACAGATTAGGGCCTGAAGCAATCCTGCTGTTTTGTGCCCAGCTCACAAGAAAGCGAGTTGAAGAAAGGAGTTCAGGGGCACTGTACTTCACAAACCTGCAGAGTTATAAATGACAGCTATCCTCCAAAAATATATTGAAGTAAGCCTGCGAAGGGGACTTGAAAGCAGGGCTGAATTTCAGGAAAACGATTGCAGGGGGTAGACTGGAATTGCCCTGAAAGCATAGGAAAAGAGGCACATCGTGGACAATGATGCACTTGGCCAAAAAGGGCGTATGCGTTTTTTCCTGAATATATTCAGGAAAAAACGCATACGCCCTTTTTGGCCAACCAAGCAAGCCTGTAAAGGAAATCTGCACTACAATGAAATCTCACTGCCCCCCCGGGCAAAAGGGCCATCTGAAAAAAGGGTAAAATCCAGAAAGGTAGGACAGGATATGGAGAACAGGGAGCCTTGTTATGCTGATTGGCAGGATGTAAATTGCCAGCAGCCACCCTGGAGAAGTGTATGGTGTTTCCTGAAACACTTAAGAAACAAAGCAACACAGCCTATGGCACTTCCACTTATGGTCCTATAGCTTACGGAAATTAAAATCAAAAACAGACAGCCACCCCAATATTTGGGACGCCTGTGTTCACAAGAAGCTCGTCTACAGTATCAGGTAAATATCCCAGAAAGCAAAAAATGGATAAAGAAGTTGTGGCACGTACGTACAATGCAATATCACTCAGCAATGAAATCTGTGTCATCAGGCCCGTAGCGGCATAGTAAGTGGATGCAGGTACGGTGATTCTACGTGAACTACGTCACACAGAAAAAGAAACATCATAAGATATCACTAATACACGGAATGTAAACTTGACTACACATGAACTGAATTTCAAAAAAGAACAGGGTCTCAAATTTAGAAAACCAACTAGTGCTTGCTTATGGGGAAAGGTGGCTTGGGGTGCTGCATAAAACCAGAGACTGAAATTAGCACAGATAACATTCCATAAGCCAAATATGTAATAGACAAGACCTACTCCTTGCTCAACGAAATGGACTCAACACCACATATTCAACGCCTAGGAATATACCTGACTAGGAAGAATCTTAAAACCCATGGATATATATGTCTCCGTAAGAGAATCAAGCATGTGTACAGCGGTGGAAATGCAGCAGTGAAAATCCGATAAATCCCATTACCAAAATAAATTTCGAAAACAAAACACAAAGACAGTGAAATAGAGAGCAATTCTTAAATAATTCACTCAGGGCATGTGATGCAACCGGGATTGACCACATCTACACCCAGAGCTGGTTGAGACATAAGCCTGGACACTTCAGGCTGATAGCACTGGTGAGTTTCGGTGAGCAAATGCAGACCCTTTGAAGTCATACTGCATGGTACCCATTCCATGGGTCCCAACTCTCCAGGTTCAAGTCATTCTTCCTCCAGCTAAAACATGCATGGGAAACCCAGAGTATCGTCCACCGTGTGATTGGGAAACGATTTAAAATGCATCTCAGTTTTCGTATCCTGGTCCTCGGGTTCACCATTCCAGATGCTTTACTAACACTCTCCCCGCTTGGAGAGTCAGTGCCTTTAACCTCCTGTTTGGCACAGCTTGCCATTTCTGTGCAAGATGAACAGGAATAGGGAGAACCAATGAGAGACTAGCTGTAGGTGTCTGCACGGGCAAATGTAACGCTCATTGCCCACCAGGAAGAGGAATTAAACAAAGGCTCAGTGTGCCCTGCTGGAAACAGATTAGGGCCTGAAGCAATCCTGCGGTTTTGTGCCCAGCTCACAAGAAAGCGAGTTGAAGAATGGAGCTCAGGGGCACTGTACTTCACAAACCTGCAGAGTTATAAATGACAGCTATCCTCCAAAAATATATTGAAGTAAGCCTGCGAAGGGGACTTGAAAGCGGGGCTGAATTTCAGGAAAACGATTGCAGGGGGTAGACTGGAATTGCCCTGAAAGCATAGGAAAAGAGGCACAACGTCGACAATGATGCACTTGGCCAAAAAGGGCGTATGCGTTTTTTCCTGAATATATTCAGGAAAAAACGCATACGCCCTTTTTGGCCAACCAAGCAAGCCTGTAAAGGAAATCTGCACTACAATGAAATCTCACTGCCCCCCCGGGCAAAAGGGCCATCTGAAAAAAGTGTAAAATCCAGAAAGGTAGGACAGGATATGGAGAACAGGGAGCCTTGTTATGCTGATTGGCAGGATGTAAATTGCCAGCAGCCACCCTGGAGAAGTGTATGGTGTGTCCTGAAACACGTAAGAAACAAAGCAACACAGCCTATGGCACTTCCACTTATGGTCCTATAGCTTACGGAAATTAAAATCAAAAACAGACAGCCACCCCAATATTTGGGACGGCTGTGTTCACAAGAAGCTCGTCTACAGTATCAGGTAAATATCCCAGAAAGCAAAAAATGGATAAAGAAGTTGTGGCACGTACGTGCAATGCAATATCACTCAGCAATGAAATCTGTGTCATCAGGCCCGTAGCGGCATAGTAAGTGGATGCAGGTACGGTGATTCTACGTGAACTACGTCACACAGAAAAAGAAATATCATAAGATATCACTAATACACGGAATGTAAACTTGACTACACATGAACTGAATTACAAAACAGGACAGGGACTCAAATTTAGAAAACCAACTAGTGCTTGCTTATGGGGAAAGGTGCGTTGGGGTGCTGCATAAAACCAGAGACTGAAATTAGCACAGATAACATTCCATAAGCCAAATATGTAATAGACAAGACCTACTCCTTGCTCAACGAAATGGACTCAACACCACATATTCAACGCCTAGGAATATACCTGACTAGGAAGAATCTTAAAACCCATGGATATATATGTCTCTGTAAGAGAATCAAGCGTGTGTACAGCGGCGGAAATGCAGCAGTGAAAATCCGATAAATCCCATTATCAAAATAAATTTCGAAAACAAAACACAAAGACAGTGAAATAGAGAGCAATTCTTAAATAATTCACTCAGGGCATGTGATGCAACCGGGATTGACCACATCTACACCCAGAGCTGGTTGAGACATAAGGCTGGACACTTCTGGCTGATAGCACTGGTGAGTTTCGGTGAGCAAATGCAGACCCTTTGAAGTCATACTGCATGGTACCCATTCCATGGGTCCCAACTCTCCAGGTTCAAGGCATTCTTCCTCCAGCTAAAACATGCATGGGAAACCCAGAGTATCGTCCACCGTGTGATTGGGAAACGATTTAAAATGCATCTCAGTTTTCGTATCCTGGTCCTCGGGTTCACCATTCCAGATGCTTTACTAACACTCTCCCCGCTTGGAGAGTCAGTGCCTTTAACCTCCTGTTTGGCACAGCTTGCCATTTCTGTGCAAGATGAACAGGAATAGGGAGAACCAATGAGAGACTAGCTGTAGGTGTCTGCACGGGCAAATGTAACGCTCATTGCCCACCAGGAAGAGGAATTAAACAAAGGCTCAGTGTGCCCTGCTGGAAACAGATTAGGGCCTGAAGCAATCCTGCGGTTTTGTGCCCAGCTCACAAGAAAGCGAGTTGAAGAAAGGAGCTCAGGGGCACTGTACTTCACAAACCTGCAGAGTTATAAATGACAGCTATCCTCCTAAAATATATTGAAGTAAGCCTGCGAAGGGGACTTGAAAGCGGGGCTGAATTTCAGGAAAACGATTGCAGGGGTTAGACTGGAATTGCCCTGAAAGCATAGGAAAAGAGGCACAACGTCGACAATGATGCACTTGGCCAAAAAGGGCGTATGCGTTTTTTCCTGAATATATTCAGGAAAAAACGCATACGCCCTTTTTGGCCAACCAAGCAAGCCTGTAAAGGAAATCTGCACTACAATGAAGTCTCACTGCCACCCGGGCAAAAGGGCCATCTGAAAAAAGTGTAAAATCCAGAAAGGTAGGACAGGATATGGAGAACAGGGAGCCTTGTTATGCTGATTGTCAGGATGTAAATTGCCAGCAGCCAACCTGGAGAAGTGTATGGTGTTTCCTGAAACACGTAAGAAACAAAGCAACACAGCCTATGGCACTTCCACTTATGGTCCTATAGCTTACGGAAATTAAAATCAAAAACAGACAGCCACCCCAATATTTGGGACGGCTGTGTTCACAAGAAGCTCGTCTACAGTTTCAGGTAAATATCCCAGAAAGCAAAAAATGGATAAAGAAGTTGTGGCACGTACGTACAATGCAATATCACTCAGCAATGAAATCTGTGTCATCAGGCCCGTAGCGGCATAGTGAGTGGATGCCGGTACGGTGATTCTACGTGAACTACGTCACACAGAAAAAGAAGCATCATAAGATATCACTAATACACGGAATGTAAACTTGACTACACATGAAGTGAATTACAAAACAGAACAGGGTCTCAAATTTAGAAAACCAACTAGTGCTTGCTTATGGGGAAAGGTGCGTTGGGGTGCTGCATAAAACCAGAGACTGATATTAGCACAGATAACATTCCATAAGCCAAATATGTAATAGACAAGACCTACTCCTTGCTCAACGAAATGGACTCAACACCACATATTCAACGCCTAGGAATATACCTGACTAGGAAGAATCTTAAAACCCATGGATATATATGTCTCTGTAAGAGAATCAAGCGTGTGTACAGCGGCCGAAATGCAGCAGTGAAAATCCGATAAATCCCATTATCAAAATAAATTTCGAAAACAAAACACAAAGACAGTGAAATAGAGAGCAATTCTTAAATAATTCACTCAGGGCATGTGATGCAACCGGGATTGACCACATCTACACCCAGAGCTGGTTGAGACATAAGGCTGGACACTTCAGCCTGATAGCATTGGTGAGTTTCGGTGAGCAAATGCAGACCCTTTGAAGTCATACTGCATGGTACCCATTCCATGGGTCCCAACTCTCCAGGTTCAAGGGATTCTTCCTCCAGCTAAAACATGCATGGGAAACCCAGAGTATCGTCCACCGTGTGATTGGGAAACGATTTAAAATGCATCTCAGTTTTCGTATCCTGGTCTTCGGTTTCACCATTCCAGATGCTTTACTAACACTCTCCCCGCTTGGAGAGTCAGTGCCTTTAACCTCCTGTTTGGCACAGCTTGCAATTTCTGTGCAAGATGAACAGGAATAGGGAGAACCAATGAGAGACTAGCTGTAGGTGTCTGCACGGGCAAATGTAACGCTCATTGCCCACCAGGTAGAGGAATTAAACAAAGGCTCAGCGTGCCCTGCTGAAAACAGATTAGGGCCTGAAGCAATCCTTTGGTTTTGTGTCCAGCTCACAAGAAAGCGAGTTGAAGAAAGGAGCTCAGGGGCACTGTAATTCACAAACCTGCAGAGTTATAAATGACAGCTCTCCTCCAAAAATATATTGAAGTAGGCCTGCGAAGGGGACTTAAAAGCGGGGCTGAATTTCAGGAAAACGATTGCAGGGGGTAGACTGGAATTGCCCTGAAAGCATAGGAAAAGAGGCACAACGTCGACAATGATGCACTTGGCCAAAAAGGGCGTATGCGTTTTTTCCTGAATATATTCAGGAAAAAACGCATACGCCCTTTTTGGCCAACCAAGCAAGCCTGTAAAGGAAATCTGCACTACAATGAAATCTCACTGCCCCCCCGGGCAAAAGGGCCATCTGAAAAAAGTGTAAAATCCAGAAAGGTAGGACAGGATATGGAGAACAGGGAGCCTTGTTATGCTGATTGGCAGGATGTAAATTGCCAGCAGCCACGCTGGAGAAGTGTATGGTGTTTCCTGAAACACGTAAGAAACAAAGCAACACAGCCTATGGCACTTCCACTTATGGTCTTATAGCTTACGGAAATTAAAATCAAAAACAGACAGCCACCCCAATATTTGGGACGGCTGTGTTCCCAAGAAGCTCGTCTACAGTATCAGGTAAATATCCCAGAAAGCCAAAAATGGATAAAGAAGTTGTGGCACGTACGTACAATGCAATATCACTCAGCAATGAAATCTGTGTCATCAGGCCCGTAGCGGCATAGTGAGTGGTTGCAGGTACGGTGATTCTACGTGAACTACGTCACACAGAAAAAGAAACATCATAAGATATCACTAATACACGGAATGTAAACTTGACTACACATGAAGTGAATTACAAAACAGAACAGGGTCTCAAATTTAGAAAACCAACTAGTGCTTGCTTATGGGGAAAGGTGCGTTGGGGTGCTGCATAAAACCAGAGACTGAAATTAGCACAGATAACATTCCATAAGCCAAATATGTAATAGACAAGACCTACACCTTGCTCAACGAAATGGACTCAACACCACATATTCAACGCCTAGGAATATACCTGACTAGGAAGAATCTTAAAACCCATGGATATATATGTCTCCGTAAGAGAATCAAGCGTGTGTACAGCGGCGGAAACGCAGCAGTGAAAATCCGATAAATCCCATTATCAAAATAAATTTCGAAAACAAAACACAAAGACAGTGAAATAGAGAGCAATTCTTAAATAATTCACTCAGGGCATGTGATGCAACCGGGATTGACCACATCTACACCCAGAGCTGGTTGAGACATAAGGCTGGACACTTCAGCCTGATAGCATTGGTGAGTTTCGGTGAGCAAATGCAGACCCTTTGAAGTCATACTGCATGGTACCCATTCCATGGGTCCCAACTCTCCAGGTTCAAGGGATTCTTCCTCCAGCTAAAACATGCATGGGAAACCCAGAGTTTCGTCCAACGTGTGATTGGGAAACGATTTAAAATGCATCTCAGTTTTCGTATCCTGGTCTTCGGTTTCACCATTCCAGATGCTTTACTAACACTCTCCCCGCTTGGAGAGTCAGTGTCTTTAACCTCCTGTTTGGCACAGCTTGCAATTTCTGTGCAAGATGAACAGGAATAGGGAGAACCAATGAGAGACTAGCTGTAGGTGTCTGCACGGGCAAATGTAACGCTCATTGCCCACCAGGAAGAGGAATTAAACAAAGGCTCAGCATGCCCTGCTGAAAACAGATTAGGGCCTGAAGCAATCCTTTGGTTTTGTGTCCAGCTCACAAGAAAGCGAATTGAAGAAAGGAGCTCAGGGGCACTGTAATTCACAAACCTGCAGAGTTATAAATGACAGCTCTCCTCCAAAAATATATTGAAGTAAGCCTGCGAAGGGGACTTAAAAGCGGGGCAGAATTTCAGGAAAACGATTGCAGGGGGTAGACTGGAATTGCCCTTAAAGCATAGGAAAAGAGGCAGAACATCGACAATGATGCACTTGGCCAAAAAGTGCGTATGCGTTTTTTCCTGAATATATTCAGGAAAAAACGCATACGCCCTTTTTGGCCAACCACGCAAGCCTGTAAAGGAAATCTGCACTACAATGAAGTCTCACTGCCACCCGGGCAAAAGGGCCATCTGAAAAAAGTGTAAAATCCAGAAAGGTAGGACAGGATATGGAGAACAGGGAGCCTTGTTATGCTGATTGGCAGGATGTAAATTGCCAGCAGCCACCCTGGAGAAGTGTATGGTGTTTCCTGAAACACGTAAGAAACAAAACAACACAGCCTATGGCACTTCCACTTATGGTCCTATAGCTTACGGAAATTAAAATCAAAAACAGACAGCCACCCCAATATTTGGGACGGCTGTGTTCACAAGAAGCTCGTCTACAGTATCCGGTAAATATCCCAGAAAGCAAAAAATGGATAAAGAAGTTGTGGCACGTACGTACAATGCAATATCACTCAGCAATGAAATCTGTGTCATCAGGCCCGTAGCGGCATAGTGAGTGGAGGCAGGTACGGTGATTCTACGTGAACTACGTCACACAGAAAAAGAAACATCATAAGATATCACTAATACACGGAATGTAAACTTGACTACACATGAACTGAATTACAAAACAGAACAGGGTGTCAAATTTAGAAAACCAACTAGTGCTTGCTTATGGGGAAAGGTGGCTTGGGGTGCTGCATAAAACCAGAGGCTGAAATTAGCACAGATATCTTTCCATAAGCCAAATATGTAATAGACAAGACCTACTCCTTGCTCAACGAAATGGACCCAACACCACATATTCAACGCCTAGGAATATACCTGACTAGGAAGAATCTTAAAACCCATGGATATATATGTCTCCGTAAGAGAATCAAGCGTGTGTACAGCGGCCGAAACGCAGCAGTGAAAATCCGATAAATCCCATTATCAAAATAAATTTCGAAAACAAAACACAAAGACAGTGAAATAGAGAGCAATTCTTAAATAATTCACTCAGGGCATGTGATGCAACCGGGATTGACCACATCTACACCCAGAGCTGGTTGAGACATAAGGCTGGACACTTCTGGCTGATAGCACTGGTGAGTTTCGGTGAGCAAATGCAGACCCTTTGAAGTCATACTGCATGGTACCCATTCCATGGGTCCCAACTCTCCAGGTTCAAGGCATTCTTCCTCCAGCTAAAACATGCATGGGAATCCCAGAGTATCGTCCACCGTGTGATTGGGAAACGATTTAAAATGCATCTCAGTTTTCGTATCCTGGTCCTCGGGTTCACCATTCCAGATGCTTTACTAACACTCTCCCCGCTTGGAGAGTCAGTGCCTTTAACCTCCTGTTTGGCACAGCTTGCCATTTCTGTGCAAGACGAACAGGAATAGGGAGAACCAATGAGAGACTAGCTGTAGGTGTCTGCACGGGCAAATGTAACACTCATTGCCCACCAGGAAGAGGAATTAAACAAAGGCTCAGTGTGCCCTGCTGGAAACAGATTAGGGCCTGAAGCAATCCTGCGGTTTTGTGCCCAGCTCACAAGAAAGCGAGTTGAAGAAAGGAGCTCAGGGGCACTGTACTTCACAAACCTGCAGAGTTATAAATGACAGCTATCCTCCAAAAATATATTGAAGTAAGCCTGCGAAGGGGACTTGAAAGCGGGGCTGAATTTCAGGAAAACGATTGCAGGGCGTAGACTGGAATTGCCCTGAAAGCATAGGAAAAGAGGCACAACGTCGACAATGATGCACTTGGCCAAAAAGGGCGTATGCGTTTTTTCCTGAATATATTCAGAAAAAAACGCATACGCCCTTTTTGGCCAACCAAGCAAGCCTGTAAAGGAAATCTGCACTACAATGAAATCTCACTGCCCCCCCGGGCAAAAGGGCCATCTGAAAAAAGTGTAAAATCCAGAAAGGTAGGACAGGATATGGAGAACAGGGAGCCTTGTTATGCTGATTGGCAGGATGTAAATTGCCAGCAGCCACCCTGGAGAAGTGTATGGTGTTTCCTGAAACACGTAACAAACAAAGCAACACAGCCTATGGCACTTCCACTTATGGTCCTATAGCTTACGGAAATTAAAATCAAAAACAGACAGCCACCCCAATATTTGGGACGGCTGTGTTCACAAGAAGCTTGTCTACAGTATCAGGTAAATATCCCAGAAAGCAAAAAATGGATAAAGAAGTTGTGGCACGTACGTGCAATGCAATATCACTCAGCAATGAAATCTGTGTCATCAGGCCCGTAGCGGCATAGTAAGTGGATGCAGGTACGGTGATTCTACGTGAACTACGTCACACAGAAAAAGAAACATCATAAGATATCACTAATACACGGAATGTAAACTTGACTACACATGAACTGAATTACAAAACAGAACAGGGTCTCAAATTTAGAAAACCAACTAGTGCTTGCTTATGGGGAAAGGTGCGTTGGGGTGCTGCATAAAACCAGAGACTGAAATTAGCACAGATAACATTCCATAAGCCAAATATGTAATAGACAAGACCTACTCCTTGCTCAACGAAATGGACTCAACACCACATATTCAACGCCTAGGAATATACCTGACTAGGAAGAATCTTAAAACCCATGGATATATATGCCTCCGTAAGAGAATCAAGCGTGTGTACAGCGGCGGAAATGCTGCAGTGAAAATCCGATAAATCCCATTATCAAAATAAATTTCGAAAACAAAACACAAAGACAGTGAAATAGAGAGCAATTCTTAAATAATTCACTCAGGGCATGTGATGCAACCGGGATTGACCACATCTACACCCAGAGCTGGTTGAGACATAAGGCTGGACACTTCAGCCTGATAGCATTGGTGAGTTTCGGTGAGCAAATGCAGACCCTTTGAAGTCATACTGCATGGTACCCATTCCATGGGTCCCAACTCTCCAGGTTCAAGTGATTCTTCCTCCAGCTAAAACATGCATGGGAAACCCAGAGTTTCGTCCACCGTGTGATTGGGAAACGATTTAAAATGCATCTCAGTTTTCGTATCCTGGTCTTCGGTTTCACCATTCCAGATGCTTTACTAACACTCTCCCCGCTTGAAGAGTCAGTGTCTTTAAACTCCTGTTTGGCACAGCTTGCAATTTCTGTGCAAGATGAACAGGAATAGGGAGAACCAATGAGAGACTAGCTGTAGGTGTCTGCACGGGCAAATGTAACGCTCATTGCCCACCAGGAAGAGGAATTAAACAAAGGCTCAGCATGCCCTGCTGAAAACAGATTAGGGCCTGAAGCAATCCTTTGGTTTTGTGTCCAGCTCACAAGAAAGCGAATTGAAGAAAGGAGCTCAGGGGCACTGTAATTCACAAACCTGCAGAGTTATAAATGACAGCTCTCCTCCAAAAATATATTGAAGTAAGCCTGCGAAGGGGACTTAAAAGCGGGGCAGAATTTCAGGAAAACGATTGCAGGGGGTAGACTGGAATTGCCCTTAAAGCATAGGAAAAGAGGCAGAACATCGACAATGATGCACTTGGCCAAAAAGTGCGTATGCGTTTTTTCCTGAATATATTCAGGAAAAAACGCATACGCCCTTTTTGGCCAACCACGCAAGCCTGTAAAGGAAATCTGCACTACAATGAAGTCTCACTGCCACCCGGGCAAAAGGGCCATCTGAAAAAAGTGTAAAATCCAGAAAGGTAGGACAGGATATGGAGAACAGGGAGCCTTGTTATGCTGATTGGCAGGATGTAAATTGCCAGCAGCCACCCTGGAGAAGTGTATGGTGTTTCCTGAAACACGTAAGAAACAAAACAACACAGCCTATGGCACTTCCACTTATGGTCCTATAGCTTACGGAAATTAAAATCAAAAACAGACAGCCACCCCAATATTTGGGACGGCTGTGTTCACAAGAAGCTCGTCTACAGTATCCGGTAAATATCCCAGAAAGCAAAAAATGGATAAAGAAGTTGTGGCACGTACGTACAATGCAATATCACTCAGCAATGAAATCTGTGTCATCAGGCCCGTAGCGGCATAGTGAGTGGAGGCAGGTACGGTGATTCTACGTGAACTACGTCACACAGAAAAAGAAACATCATAAGATATCACTAATACACGGAATGTAAACTTGACTACACATGAACTGAATTACAAAACAGAACAGGGTGTCAAATTTAGAAAACCAACTAGTGCTTGCTTATGGGGAAAGGTGGCTTGGGGTGCTGCATAAAACCAGAGGCTGAAATTAGCACAGATATCTTTCCATAAGCCAAATATGTAATAGACAATACCTACTCCTTGCTCAACGAAATGGACCCAACACCACATATTCAACGCCTAGGAATATACCTGACTAGGAAGAATCTTAAAACCCATGGATATATATGTCTCCGTAAGAGAATCAAGCGTGTGTACAGCGGCCGAAACGCAGCAGTGAAAATCCGATAAATCCCATTATCAAAATAAATTTCGAAAACAAAACACAAAGACAGTGAAATAGAGAGCAATTCTTAAATAATTCACTCAGGGCATGTGATGCAACCGGGATTGACCACATCTACACCCAGAGCTGGTTGAGACATAAGGCTGGACACTTCAGACTGATAGCACTGGTGAGTTTCTGTGAGCAAATGCAGACCCTTTGAAGTCATACTGCATGGTACCCATTCCATGGGTCCCAACTCTCCAGGTTCAAGGCATTCTTCCTCCAGCTAAAACATGCATGGGAAACCCAGAGTATCGTCCACCGTGTGATTGGGAAACGATTTAAAATGCATCTCAGTTTTCGTATCCTGGTCCTCGGGTTCACCATTCCAGATGCTTTACTAACACTCTCCCCGCTTGGAGAGTCAGTGCCTTTAACCTCCTGTTTGGCACAGCTTGCCATTTCTGTGCAAGACGAACAGGAATAGGGAGAACCAATGAGAGACTAGCTGTAGGTGTCTGCACGGGCAAATGTAACACTCATTGCCCACCAGGAAGAGGAATTAAACAAAGGCTCAGTGTGCCCTGCTGGAAACAGATTAGGGCCTGAAGCAATCCTGCGGTTTTGTGCCCAGCTCACAAGAAAGCGAGTTGAAGAAAGGAGCTCAGGGGCACTGTAATTCACAAACCTGCAGAGTTATAAATGACAGCTATCCTCCAAAAATATATTGAAGTAAGCCTGCGAAGGGGACTTGAAAGCGGGGCTGAATTTCAGGAAAACGATTGCAGGGGGTAGACTGGAATTGCCCTGAAAGCATAGGAAAAGAGGCACAACGTCGACAATGATGCACTTGGCCAAAAAGGGCGTATGCGTTTTTTCCTGAATATATTCAGGAAAAAACGCATACGCACTTTTTGGCCAACCAAGCAAGCCTCTAAATGAAATCTGCACTACAATGAAGTCTCACTGCCCCACGGGCAAAAGGGCCATCTGAAAAAAGTGTAAAATCCAGAAAGGTAGGACAGGATATGGAGAACAGGGAGCCTTGTTATGCTGATTGGCAGGATGTAAATTGCCAGCAGCCACCCTGGAGAAGTGTATGGTGTTTCCTGAAACACGTAAGAAACAAAGCAACACAGCCTATGGCACTTCCACTTATGGTCCTATAGCTTACGGAAATTAAAATCAAAAACAGACAGCCACCCCAATATTTGGGACGGCTGTGTTCACAAGAAGCTCGTCTACAGTATCAGGTAAATATCCCAGAAAGCAAAAAATGGATAAAGAAGTTGTGGCACGTACGTACAATGTAATATCACTCAGCAATGAAATCTGTGTCATCAGGCCCGTAGCGGCATAGTGAGTGGATGCAGGTACGGTGATTCTACGTGAACTAAGTCACACAGAAAAAGAAACATCATAAGATATCACTAATACACGGAATGTAAACTTGACTACACATAAACTGAATTACAAAACAGAACAGGGTCTCAAATTTAGAAAACCAACTAGTGCTTGCTTATGGGGAAAGGTGCGTTGGGGTGCTGCATAAAACCAGAGACTGAAATTAGCACAGATAACATTCCATAAGCCAAATATGTAATAGACCAGACCTACTCCTTGCTCAACGAAATGGACTCAACACCACATATTCAACGCCTAGGAATATACCTGACTAGGAAGAATCTTAAAACCCATGGATATATATGTCTCCGTAAGAGAATCAAGCGTGTGTACAGCGGCCGAAACGCAGCAGTGAAAATCCGATAAATCCCATTATCAAAATAAATTTCGAAAACAAAACACAAAGACAGTGAAATAGAGAGCAATTCTTAAATAATTCACTCAGGGCATGTGATGCAACCAGGATTGACCACATCTACACCCAGAGCTGGTTGAGACATAAGGCTGGACACTTCAGGCTGATAGCATTGGTGAGTCTCGGTGAGCAAATGCAGACCCTTTTAAGTCATACTGCATGGTACCCATTCCATGGGTCCCAACTCTCCAGGTTCAAGGCATTCTTCCTCCAGCTAAAACATGCATGGGAAACCCAGAGTATCGTCCACCGTGTGATTGGGAAACGATTTAAAATGCATCTCCGTTTTCGTATCCTGGTCCTCGGGTTCACCATTCCAGATGCTTTACTAACACTCTCCCCGCTTGGAGAGTCAGTGCCTTTAACCTCCTGTTTGGCACAGCTTGCAATTTCTGTGCAAGATGAACAGGAATAGGGAGAACCAATGAGAGACTAGCTGTAGGTGTCTGCACGGGCAAATGTCACGCTCATTGCCCACCAGGAAGAGGAATTAAACAAAGGCTCAGTGTGCCCTGCTGGAAACAGATTAGGGCCTGAAGCAATCCTGCGGTTTTATTCCCAGCTCACAAGAAAGCGAGTTGAAGAAAGGAGCTCAGGGGCACTGTACTTCACAAACCTGCAGAGTTATAAATGACAGCTATCCTCCAAAAATATATTGAAGTAAGCCTGCGAAGGGGACTTGAAAGCGGGGCAGAATTTCAGGAAAACGATTGCAGGGGGTAGACTGGAATTGCCCTGAAAGCATAGGAAAAGAGGCAGAACGTCGACAATGATGCACTTGGCCAAAAAGGGCATATGCGTTTTTTCCTCAATATATTCAGGAAAAAACGCATACGCCCTTTTTGGCCAACCAAGCAAGCCTGTAAAGGAAATCTGCACTACAGTGAAATCTCACTGCCCCCCCGGGCAAAAGGGCTATCTGAAAAAAGTGTAAAATCCAGAAAGGTAGGACAGGATATGGAGAACAGGGAGCCTTGTTATGCTGATTGGCAGGATGTAAATTGCCAGCAGCCACCCTGGAGAAGTGTATGGTGTTTCCTGAAACACGTAAGAAACAAAGCAACACAGCCTATGGCACTTCCACTTATGGTCCTATAGCTTACGGAAATTAAAATCAAAAACAGACAGCCACCCCAATATTTGGGACGGCTGTGTTCAAAAGAAGCTCGTCTACAGTATCAGGTAAATATCCCAGAAAGCAAAAAATGGATAAAGAAGTTGTGGCAGGTACGTGCAATGCAATATCACTCAGCAATGAAATCTGTGTCATCAGGCCCGTAGCGGCATTGTAAGTGGATGCAGGTACGGTGATTCTACGTGAACTACATCACACAGAAAAAGAAACATCATAAGATATCACTAATACACGGAATGTAAACTTGACTACACATGAACTGAATTACAAAACAGGACAGGGTCTCAAATTTAGAAAACCAACTAGTGCTTGCTTATGGGGAAAGGTGCGTTGGGGTGCTGCATAAAACCAGAGACTGAAATTAGCACAGATAACATTCCATAAGCCAAATATGTAATAGACAAGACCTACTCCTTGCTCAACGAAATGGACTCAACACCACATATTCAACGCCTAGGAATATACCTGACTAGAAAGAATCATAAAACCCATGGATATATATGTCTCCGTAAGAGAATCAAGCGTGTGTACAGCGGCGGAAATGCAGCAGTGAAAATCCGATAAATCCCATTATCAAAATAAATTTCGAAAACAAAACACAAAGACAGTGAAATAGAGAGCAATTCTTAAATAATTCACTCAGGGCATGTGATGCAACCGGGATTGACCACATCTACACCCAGAGCTGGTTGAGACATAAGGCTGGACACTTCTGGCTGATAGCACTGGTGAGTTTCGGTGAGCAAATGCAGACCCTTTGAAGTCATACTGCATGGTACCCATTCCATGGGTCCCAACTCTCCAGGTTCAAGGCATTCTTCCACCAGCTAAAACATGCATGGGAAACCCAGAGTATCGTCCACCGTGTGATTGGGAAACGATTTAAAATGCATCTCCGTTTTCGTATCCTGGTCCTCGGGTTCACCATTCCAGATGCTTTACTAACACTCTCCCCGCTTGGAGAGTCAGTGCCTTTAACCTCCTGTTTGGCACAGCTTGCCATTTCTGTGCAAGATGAACAGGAATAGGGAGAACCAATGAGAGACTAGCTCTAGGTGTCTGCACGGGCAAATGTCACGCTCATTGCCCACCAGGAAGAGGAATTAAACAAAGGCTCAGTGTGCCCTGCTGGAAACAGATTAGGGCCTGAAGCAATCCTGCGGTTTTATTCCCAGCTCACAAGAAAGCGAGTTGAAGAAAGGAGCTCAGGGGCACTGTACTTCACAAACCTGCAGAGTTATAAATGACAGCTATCCTCCAAAAATATATTGAAGTAAGCCTGCGAAGGGGACTTGAAAGCGGGGCAGAATTTCAGGAAAACGATTGCAGGGGGTAGACTGGAATTGCCCTGAAAGCATAGGAAAAGAGGCAGAACGTCGACAATGATGCACTTGGCCAAAAAGGGCGTATGCGTTTTTTCCTCAATATATTCAGGAAAAAACGCATACGCCCTTTTTGGCCAACCAAGCAAGCCTGTAAAGGAAATCTGCACTACAATGAAATCTCACTGCCCCCCCGGGCAAAAGGGCTATCTGAAAAAAGTGTAAAATCCAGAAATGTAGGACAGGATATGGAGAACAGGGAGCCTTGTTATGCTGCTTGGCAGGATGTAAATTGCCAGCAGCCACCCTGGAGAAGTGTATGGTGTTTCCTGAAACACGTAAGAAACAAAGCAACACAGCCTATGGCACTTCCACTTATGGTCCTATAGCTTACGGAAATTAAAATCAAAAACAGACAGCCACCCCAATATTTGGTACGGCTGTGTTCAAAAGAAGCTCGTCTACAGTATCAGGTAAATATCCCAGAAAGCAAAAAATGGATAAAGAAGTTGTGGCAGGTACGTGCAATGCAATATCACTCAGCAATGAAATCTGTGTCATCAGGCCCGTAGCGGCATTGTAAGTGGATGCAGGTACGGTGATTCTACGTGAACTACATCACACAGAAAAAGAAACATCATAAGATATCACTAATACACGGAATGTAAACTTGACTACACATGAACTGAATTACAAAACAGAACAGGGTCTCAAATTTAGAAAACCAACTAGTACTTGCTTATCGGGAAAGGTGCTTTGGGGTGCTGCATAAAACCAGAGACTGAAATTAGCATAGATAACTTTCCATAAGCCACATATGTAATAGACAAGACCTACTCCTTGCTCAACGAAATGGACCCAACACCACATACTCAACGCCTAGGAATATACCTGACTAGGAAGAATCTTAAAACCCATGGATATATATGTCTCCGTAAGAGAATCAAGCGTGTGTACAGCGGCCGAAACACAGCCGTGAAAATCCGATAAATCCCATTATCAAAATAAATTTCGAAAACAAAACACAAAGACAGTGAAATAGAGAGCAATTCTTAACTAATTCACTCAGGGCATGTGATGCAACCGGGATTGACCACATCTACACCCAGAGCTGGTTGAGACATAAGGCTGGACACTTCAGGCTGATAGCATTGGTGAGTTTCGGTGAGCAAAGGCAGACCCTTTGAAGTCATACTGCATGGTACCCATTCCATGGGTCCCAACTCTCCAGGTTCAAGGGATTCTTCCTCCAGCTAAAACATGCATGGGAAACCCAGAGTATCGTCCACCGTGTGATTGGGAAATGATTTAAAATGCATCTCAGTTTTCGTTTCCTGGTCCTCGGGTTCACCATTCCAGATGCTTTACTAACACTCTCCCCGCTTGGAGAGTCAGTGCCTTTAACCTCCTGTTTCGCACAGCTTGCAATTTCTGTGCAAGATGAACAGGAATAGGGAGAACCAATGAGAGACTAGCTGTAGGTGTCTGCACGGGCAAATGTAACGCTCATTGCCCACCAGGAAGAGGAATTAAACAAAGGCTCAGTGTGCCCTGCTGGAAACAGATTAGGGCCTGAAGCAATCCTGCGCTTTTATTCCCAGCTCACAAGAAAGCGAGTTGAAGAAAGGAGCTCAGGGGCACTGTACTTCACAAACCTGCAGAGTTATAAATGACAGCTATCCTCCAAAAATATATTGAAGTAAGCCTGCGAAGGGGACTTGAAAGCGGGGCAGAATTTCAGGAAAACGATTGCAGGGGGTAGACTGGAATTGCCCTGAAAGCATAGGAAAAGAGGCAGAACGTCGACAATGATGCACTTGGCCAAAAAGGGCGTATGCGTTTTTTCCTCAATATATTCAGGAAAAAACGCATACGCCCTTTTTGGCCAACCAAGCAAGCCTGTAAAGGAAATCTGCACTACAATGAAATCTCACTGCCCCCCCGGGCAAAAGGGCTATCTGAAAAAAGTGTAAAATCCAGAAAGGTAGGACAGGATATGGAGAACAGGGAGCCTTGTTATGCTGATTGGCAGGATGTAAATTGCCAGCAGCCACCCTGGAGAAGTGTATGGGGTTTCCTGAAACACGTAAGAAACAAAGCAACACAGCCTATGGCACTTCCACTTATGGTCCTATAGCTTACGGAAATTAAAATCAAAAACAGACAGCCACCCCAATATTTGGGACGGCTGTGTTCAAAAGAAGCTCGTCTACAGTATCAGGTAAATATCCCAGAAAGCAAAAAATGGATAAAGAAGTTGTGGCAGGTACGTGCAATGCAATATCACTCAGCAATGAAATCTGTGTCATCAGGCCCGTAGCGGCATTGTAAGTGGATGCAGGTACGGTGATTCTACGTGAACTACATCACACAGAAAAAGAAACATCATAAGATATCACTAATACACGGAATGTAAACTTGACTACACATGAACTGAATTACAAAACAGAACAGGGTCTCAAATTTAGAAAACCAACTAGTGCTTGCTTATGGGGAAAGGTGCGTTGGGGTGCTGCATAAAACCAGAGACTGAAATTAGCACAGATAACATTCCATAAGCCAAATATGTAATAGACAAGACCTACTCCTTGCTCAACGAAATGGACTCAACACCACATATTCAACGCCTAGGAATATACCTGACTAGAAAGAATCATAAAACCCATGGATATATATGTCTCCGTAAGAGAATCAAGCGTGTGTACAGCGGCGGAAATGCAGCAGTGAAAATCCGATAAATCCCATTATCAAAATAAATTTCGAAAACAAAACACAAAGACAGTGAAATAGAGAGCAATTCTTAAATAATTCACTCAGGGCATGTGATGCAACCGGGATTGACCACATCTACACCCAGAGCTGGTTGAGACATAAGGCTGGACACTTCTGGCTGATAGCACTGGTGAGTTTCGGTGAGCAAATGCAGACCCTTTGAAGTCATACTGCATGGTACCCATTCCATGGGTCCCAACTCTCCAGGTTCATGGCATTCTTACTCCAGCTAAAACATGCATGGGAAACCCAGAGTATCGTCCACCGTGTGATTGGGAAACGATTTAAAATGCATCTCCGTTTTCGTATCCTGGTCCTCGGGTTCACCATTCCAGATGCTTTACTAACACTCTCCCCGCTTGGAGAGTCAGTGCCTTTAACCTCCTGTTTGGCACAGCTTGCCATTTCTGTGCAAGATGAACAGGAATAGGGAGAACCAATTAGAGACTAGCTGTAGGTGTCTGCACGGGCAAATGTCACGCTCATTGCCCACCAGGAAGAGGAATTAAACAAAGGCTCAGTGTGCCCTGCTGGAAACAGATTAGGGCCTGAAGCAATCCTGCGGTTTTATTCTCAGCTCACAAGAAAGCGAGTTGAAGAAAGGAGCTCAGGGGCACTGTACTTCACAAACCTGCAGAGTTATAAATGACAGCTATCCTCCAAAAATATATTGAAGTAAGCCTGCGAAGGGGACTTGAAAGCGGGGCAGAATTTCAGGAAAACGATTGCAGGGGGTAGACTGGAATTGCCCTGAAAGCATAGGAAAAGAGGCAGAACGTCGACAATGATGCACTTGGCCAAAAAGGGCGTATGCGTTTTTTCCTCAATATATTCAGGAAAAAACGCATACGCCCTTTTTGGCCAACCAAGCAAGCCTGTAAAGGAAATCTGCACTACAATGAAATCTCACTGCCCCCCCGGGCAAAAGGGCTATCTGAAAAAAGTGTAAAATCCAGAAAGGTAGGACAGGATATGGAGAACAGGGAGCCTTGTTATGCTGATTGGCAGGATGTAAATTGCCAGCAGCCACCCTGGAGAAGTGTATGGTGTTTCCTGAAACACATAAGAAACAAAGCAACACAGCCTATGGCACTTCCACTTATGGTCCTATAGCTTACGGAAATTAAAATCAAAAACAGACAGCCACCCCAATATTTGGGACGGCTGTGTTCAAAAGAAGCTCGTCTACAGTATCAGGTAAATATCCCAGAAAGCAAAAAATGGATAAAGAAGTTGTGGCAGGTACGTGCAATGCAATATCACTCAGCAATGAAATCTGTGTCATCAGGCCCGTAGCGGCACTGTAAGTGGATGCAGGTACGGTGATTCTACGTGAACTACATCACACAGAAAAAGAAACATCATAAGATATCACTAATACACGGAATGTAAACTTGACTACACATGAACTGAATTACAAAACAGAACAGGGTCTCAAATTTAGAAAACCAACTAGTACTTGCTTATCGGGAAAGGTGCTTTGGGGTGCTGCATAAAACCAGAGACTGGAATTAGCACAGATAACTTTCCATAAGCCACATATGTAATAGACAAGACCTACTCCTTGCTCAACGAAATGGACCCAACACCACATATTCAACGCCTAGGAATATACCTGACTAGGAAGAATCTTAAAACCCATGGATATATATGTCTCCGTAAGAGAATCAAGCGTGTGTACAGCGGCCGAAACGCAGCAGTGAAAATCCGATAAATCCCATTATCAAAATAAATTTCGAAAACAAAACACAAAGACAGTGAAATAGAGAGCAATTCTTAACTAATTCACTCAGGGCATGTGATGCAACCGGGATTGACCACATCTACACCCAGAGCTGGTTGAGACATAAGGCTGGACACTTCAGGCTGATAGCATTGGTGAGTTTCGGTGAGCAAAGGCAGACCCTTTGAAGTCATACTGCATGGTACCCATTCCATGGGTCCCAACTCTCCAGGTTCAAGGGATTCTTCCTCCAGCTAAACATGCATGGGAAACCCAGAGTATCGTCCACCGTGTGATTGGGAAATGATTTAAAATGCATCTCAGTTTTCGTTTCCTGGTCCTCGGGTTCACCATTCCAGATGCTTTACTAACACTCTCCCCGCTTGGAGAGTCAGTGCCTTTAACCTCCTGTTTGGCACAGCTTGCAATTTCTGTGCAAGATGAACAGGAATAGGGAGAACCAATGAGAGACTAGCTGTAGGTGTCTGCACGGGCAAATGTAACGCTCATTGCCCACCAGGAAGAGGAATTAAACAAAGGCTCAGTGTGCCCTGCTGGAAACAGATTAGGGCCTGAAGCAATCCTGCGGTTTTATTCTCAGCTCACAAGAAAGCGAGTTGAAGAAAGGAGCTCAGGGGCACTGTACTTCACAAACCTGCAGAGTTATAAATGACAGCTATCCTCCAAAAATATATTGAAGTAAGCCTGCGAAGGGGACTTGAAAGCGGGGCAGAATTTCAGGAAAACGATTGCAGGGGGTAGACTGGAATTGCCCTGAAAGCATAGGAAAAGAGGCACAACGTCGACAATGATGCACTTGGCCAAAAAGGGCGTATGCGTTTTTTCCTCAATATATTCAGGAAAAAACGCATACGCCCTTTTTGGCCAACCAAGCAAGCCTGTAAAGGAAATCTGCACTACAATGAAATCTCACTGCCCCCCCGGGCAAAAGGGCTATCTGAAAAAAGTGTAAAATCCAGAAAGGTAGGACAGGATATGGAGAACAGGGAGCCTTGTTATGCTGATTGGCAGGATGTAAATTGCCAGCAGCCACCCTGGAGAAGTGTATGGTGTTTCCTGAAACACGTAAGAAACAAAGCAACACAGCCTATGGCACTTCCACTTATGGTCCTATAGCTTACGGAAATTAAAATCAAAAACAGACAGCCACCCCAATATTTGGGACGGCTGTGTTCAAAAGAAGCTCGTCTACAGTATCAGGTAAATATCCCAGAAAGCAAAAAATGGATAAAGAAGTTGTGGCAGGTACGTGCAATGCAATATCACTCAGCAATGAAATCTGTGTCATCAGGCCCGTAGCGGCATTGTAAGTGGATGCAGGTACGGTGATTCTACGTGAACTACATCACACAGAAAAAGAAACATCATAAGATATCACTAATACACGGAATGTAAACTTGACTACACATGAACTGAATTACAAAACAGAACAGGGTCTCAAATTTAGAAAACCAACTAGTGCTTGCTTATGGGGAAAGGTGCGTTGGGGTGCTGCATAAAACCAGAGACTGAAATTAGCACTGATAACATTCCATAAGCCAAATATGTAATAGACAAGACCTACACCTTGCTCAACGAAATGGACTCAACACCACATATTCAACGCCTAGGAATATACCTGACTAGAAAGAATCATAAAACCCATGGATATATATGTCTCCGTAAGAGAATCAAGCGTGTGTACAGCGGCGGAAATGCAGCAGTGAAAATCCGATAAATCCCATTATCAAAATAAATTTCGAAAACAAAACACAAAGACAGTGAAATAGAGAGCAATTCTTAAATAATTCACTCAGGGCATGTGATGCAACCGGGATTGACCACATCTACACCCAGAGCTGGTTGAGACATAAGGCTGGACACTTCTGGCTGATAGCACTGGTGAGTTTCGGTGAGCAAATGCAGACCCTTTGAAGTCATACTGCATGGTACCCATTCCATGGGTCCCAACTCTCCAGGTTCAAGGCATTCTTCTTCCAGCTAAAACATGCATGGGAAACCCAGAGTATCGTCCACCGTGTGATTGGGAAACGATTTAAAATGCATCTCCGTTTTCGTATCCTGGTCCTCGGGTTCACCATTCCAGATGCTTTACTAACACTCTCCCCGCTTGGAGAGTCAGTGCCTTTAACCTCCTGTTTGGCACAGCTTGCCATTTCTGTGCAAGATGAACAGGAATAGGGAGAACCAATGAGAGACTAGTTGTAGGTGTCTGCACGGGCAAATGTCACGCTCATTGCCCACCAGGAAGAGGAATTAAACAAAGGCTCAGTGTGCCCTGCTGGAAACAGATTAGGGCCTGAAGCAATCCTGCGGTTTTATTCCCAGCTCACAAGAAAGCGATTTGAAGAAAGGAGCTCAGGGGCACTGTACTTCACAAACCTGCAGAGTTATAAATGACAGCTATCCTCCAAAAATATATTGAAGTAAGCCTGCGAAGGGGACTTGAAAGCGGGGCAGAATTTCAGGAAAACGATTGCAGGGGGTAGACTGGAATTGCCCTGAAAGCATAGGAAAAGAGGCAGAACGTCGACAATGATGCACTTGGCCAAAAAGGGCGTATGCGTTTTTTCCTCAATATATTCAGGAAAAAACGCATACGCCCTTTTTGGCCAACCAAGCAAGCCTGTAAAGGAAATCTGCACTACAATGAAATCTCACTGCCCCCCCGGGCAAAAGGGCTATCTGAAAAAAGTGTAAAATCCAGAAAGGTAGGACAGGATATGGAGAACAGGGAGCCTTGTTATGCTGATTGGCAGGATGTAAATTGCCAGCAGCCACCCTGGAGAAGTGTATGGTGTTTCCTGAAACACGTAAGAAACAAAGCAACACAGCCTATGGCACTTCCACTTATGGTCCTATAGCTTACGGAAATTAAAATCAAAAACAGACAGCCACCCCAATATTTGGGACGGCTGTGTTCAAAAGAAGCTCGTCTACAGTATCAGGTAAATATCCCAGAAAGCAAAAAATGGATAAAGAAGTTGTGGCAGGTACGTGCAATGCAATATCACTCAGCAATGAAATCTGTGTCATCAGGCCCGTAGCGGCATTGTAAGTGGATGCAGGTACGGTGATTCTACGTGAACTACATCACACAGAAAAAGAAACATCATAAGATATCACTAATACACGGAATGTAAACTTGACTACACATGAACTGAATTACAAAACAGAACAGGGTCTCAAATTTAGAAAACCAACTAGTACTTGCTTATCGGGAAAGGTGCTTTGGGGTGCTGCATAAAACCAGAGACTGGAATTAGCACAGATAACTTTCCATAAGCCACATATGTAATAGACAAGACCTACTCCTTGCTCAACGAAATGGACCCAACACCACATATTCAACGCCTAGGAATATACCTGACTAGGAAGAATCTTAAAACCCATGGATATATATGTCTCCGTAAGAGAATCAAGCGTGTGTACAGCGGCCGAAACGCAGCAGTGAAAATCCGATAAATCCCATTATCAAAATAAATTTCGAAAACAAAACACAAAGACAGTGAAATAGAGAGCAATTCTTAACTAATTCACTCAGGGCATGTGATGCAACCGGGATTGACCACATCTACACCCAGAGCTGGTTGAGACATAAGGCTGGACACTTCAGGCTGATAGCATTGGTGAGTTTCGGTGAGCAAAGGCAGACCCTTTGAAGTCATACTGCATGGTACCCATTCCATGGGTCCCAACTCTCCAGGTTCAAGGGATTCTTCCTCCAGCTAAACATGCATGGGAAACCCAGAGTATCGTCCACCGTGTGATTGGGAAATGATTTAAAATGCATCTCAGTTTTCGTTTCCTGGTCCTCGGGTTCACCATTCCAGATGCTTTACTAACACTCTCCCCGCTTGGAGAGTCAGTGCCTTTAACCTCCTGTTTCGCACAGCTTGCAATTTCTGTGCAAGATGAACAGGAATAGGGAGAACCAATGAGAGACTAGCTGTAGGTGTCTGCACGGGCAAATGTAACGCTCATTGCCCACCAGGAAGAGGAATTAAACAAAGGCTCAGTGTGCCCTGCTGGAAACAGATTAGGGCCTGAAGCAATCCTGCGGTTTTATTCTCAGCTCACAAGAAAGCGAGTTGAAGAAAGGAGCTCAGGGGCACTGTACTTCACAAACCTGCAGAGTTATAAATGACAGCTATCCTCCAAAAATATATTGAAGTAAGCCTGCGAAGGGGACTTGAAAGCGGGGCAGAATTTCAGGAAAACGATTGCAGGGGGTAGACTGGAATTGCCCTGAAAGCATAGGAAAAGAGGCAGAACGTCGACAATGATGCACTTGGCCAAAAAGGGCGTATGCGTTTTTTCCTCAATATATTCAGGAAAAAACGCATACGCCCTTTTTGGCCAACCAAGCAAGCCTGTAAAGGAAATCTGCACTACAATGAAATCTCACTGCCCCCCCGGGCAAAAGGGCTATCTGAAAAAAGTGTAAAATCCAGAAAGGTAGGACAGGATATGGAGAACAGGGAGCCTTGTTATGCTGATTGGCAGGATGTAAATTGCCAGCAGCCACCCTGGAGAAGTGTATGGTGTTTCCTGAAACACGTAAGAAACAAAGCAACACAGCCTATGGCACTTCCACTTATGGTCCTATAGCTTACGGAAATTAAAATCAAAAACAGACAGCCACCCCAATATTTGGGACGGCTGTGTTCAAAAGAAGCTCGTCTACAGTATCAGGTAAATATCCCAGAAAGCAAAAAATGGATAAAGAAGTTGTGGCAGGTACGTGCAATGCAATATCACTCAGCAATGAAATCTGTGTCATCAGGCCCGTAGCGGCATTGTAAGTGGATGCAGGTACGGTGATTCTACGTGAACTACATCACACAGAAAAAGAAACATCATAAGATATCACTAATACACGGAATGTAAACTTGACTACACATGAACTGAATTACAAAACAGAACAGGGTCTCAAATTTAGAAAACCAACTAGTGCTTGCTTATGGGGAAAGGTGCGTTGGGGTGCTGCATAAAACCAGAGACTGAAATTAGCACAGATAACATTCCATAAGCCAAATATGTAATAGACAAGACCTACTCCTTGCTCAACGAAATGGACTCAACACCACATATTCAACGCCTAGGAATATACCTGACTAGAAAGAATCATAAAACCCATGGATATATATGTCTCCGTAAGAGAATCAAGCGTGTGTACAGCGGCGGAAATGCAGCAGTGAAAATCCGATAAATCCCATTATCAAAATAAATTTCGAAAACAAAACACAAAGACAGTGAAATAGAGAGCAATTCTTAAATAATTCACTCAGGGCATGTGATGCAACCGGGATTGACCACATCTACACCCAGAGCTGGTTGAGACATAAGGCTGGACACTTCTGGCTGATAGCACTGGTGAGTTTCGGTGAGCAAATGCAGACCCTTTGAAGTCATACTGCATGGTACCCATTCCATGGGTCCCAACTCTCCAGGTTCAAGGCATTCTTCTTCCAGCTAAAACATGCATGGGAAACCCAGAGTATCGTCCACCGTGTGATTGGGAAATGATTTAAAATGCATCTCCGTTTTCGTATCCTGGTCCTCGGGTTCACCATTCCAGATGCTTTACTAACTCTCTCCCCGCTTGGAGAGTCAGTGCCTTTAACCTCCTGTTTGGCACAGCTTGCCATTTCTGTGCAAGATGAACAGGAATAGGGAGAACCAATGAGAGACTAGCTGTAGGTGTCTGCACGGGCAAATGTAACGCTCATTGCCCACCAGGAAGAGGAATTAAACAAAGGCTCAGTGTGCCCTGCTGGAAACAGATTAGGGCCTGAAGCAATCCTGCGGTTTTATTCCCAGCTCACAAGAAAGCGAGTTGAAGAAAGGAGCTCAGGGGCACTGTACTTCACAAACCTGCAGAGTTATAAATGACAGCTATCCTCCAAAAATATATTGAAGTAAGCCTGCGAAGGGGACTTGAAAGCGGGGCAGAATTTCAGGAAAACGATTGCAGGGGGTAGACTGGAATTGCCCTGAAAGCATAGGAAAAGAGGCAGAATGTCGACAATGATGCACTTGGCCAAAAAGGGCGTATGCGTTTTTTCCTGAATATATTCAGGAAAAAACGCATACGCCCTTTTTGGCCAACCAAGCAAGCCTGTAAAGGAAATCTGCACTACAATGAAGTCTCACTGCCCCCCTGGCAAAAGGGCCATCTGAAAAAAGTGTAAAATCTAGAAAGGTAGGACAGGATATGGAGAAGAGGGAGCCTTGTTATGCTGATTGG
This sequence comes from Phocoena phocoena, assembly GCF_963924675.1. Lineage (NCBI taxonomy): Eukaryota > Metazoa > Chordata > Mammalia > Artiodactyla > Phocoenidae > Phocoena > Phocoena phocoena. The sequence goes on from NW_027077451.1 coordinate 947,194, forward strand.
CAGGATGTAAATTGCCAACAGCCACCCTGGAGAAGTGTATGGTGTTTCCTGAAACACGTAAGAAACAAAGCAACACAGCCTATGGCACTTGCACTTATGGTCCTATAGCTTAGGGAAATTAAAATCAAAAACAGACAGCAACACCAATGTTTGGGACGGCTGTGTTCACAAGAAGCTCGTCTACAGTACCAGGTAAATAACCCAGAAAGCCAAAAATGGATAAAGAAGTTGTGGCACGTACGTGCAATGCAATATCACTCAGCAATGAAATGTGTGTCATCAGGCCCATAGCGGCATAGTGAGTGGATGCAGGTACGGTGATTCTACATGAACTACATCACACAGAAAAAGAAACATCATAAGATATCACTAATACACGGAATGTAAATTTAACTACACATGAACTGAATTACAAAACAGAACAGGGTCTCCAATTTTGAAAACCAACTAGTGCTTGCTTATGGGGAAATGTGCGTTGGGATGCTGCATAAAACCAGAGACTGAAATTAGCACAGATAACTTTCCATAAGCCAAATATGTAATAGACAAGACCTACTCCTTGCTCAACGAAATGGACTCAACACCACATATTCAACGCCTAGGAATATACCTGACTAGGAAGAATCTTAAAACCCATGGATTTATATGTCTCCGTAAGAGAATCAAGCGTGTGTACAGCGGCATAAACGCAGCAGTGAAAATCCGATAAATCCCATTATCAAAATAAATTTCAAAAACAAAACACAAAGACAGTGAAATAGAGAGCAATTCTTAAACAATTCACTCAGGGCATGTGATGCATCCGGGATTTAACACATCTACACCAACAGCTGGTTGAGACATAAGGCTGGACACTTCAGGCTGGTAGCATTGGTGAGTTTTGGTGAGCAAATGCAGACCCTTTGAAGTCATACTGCATGGTACCCATTCCATGGGTCCCAACTCTCCAGGTTCAAGGGATTCTTCCTCCAGCTAAAACATGCATGGGAAACCCAGAGTATCGTCCACCGTGTGATTGGGAAACGATTTAAAATGCATCTCAGTTTTCGTATCCTGGTCCTCGGGTTCACCATTCCAGATGCTTTACTAACACTCTCCCCGCTTGGAGAGTCAGTGCCTTTAACCTCCTCTTTGGCACAGCTTGCAATTTCTGTGCAAGATGATCAGGAATAGGGAGAACCAATGAGAGACTAGCTGTAGGTATCTGCACGGGCAAATGTAATGCTCATTTCCCACCAGGAAGTGGAATTAACCAAACGCTCAGCGTGCCCTGCTGGAAAGAGATTAGTGACTGAAGCAATCCTGTGGTTTTGTGCCCAGCTCACAAGAAAGCGAGTTGAAGAAAGGAGCTCAGGGGCACTGTAATTCACAAACCTGCAGAGTTATAAATGACAGCTATCCTCCAAAAATATATTGAAGTAAGCCTGCAAAGGGGACTTGAAAGCGGGGCAGAAATTCAGGAAAACGATTGAAGGGTTAAACTGGAATTGCACTTAAAGAATAGGAAAAGAGGCAGAACGTCGATAATGATGCACTTGTCTAAAAAGTGCGGATGCTTTTTTCCCTAAATATATTCAGGAAAAAACGCATACGCACTTTTTGGCCAACCAAGAAGCTTGTAAATAAACCTGCACTACAATGAAATCTCAGTGCCCCCCAGGGCAAAAGGGCCATTTAAAAAAATTGTAAAATCCAGAAACGGAGGACAGGCAATGGAAAACAGGGATCCTTATTATGCTGATGCATATGATGTAAATTGCCGACAGCCATTCTGGAGAAGTGTTATGTGTTTCCTGAAACACGTAAGAAACAAAGCAACACAGCCTATGGCACTTCCACTTATGGTCCTACAGCTTAGGGAAATTAAAATCAAAAACACCCAGCCACCTCAAAGTTTGGGACCTCTCTGTTCACAAGAACCTCGTTTACAGTACCAGGTAAATATCTCAGAGAGCAAACAATGGATAAAGAAGTTGTGGTACGTACGTACAATGGAATATCACTCAGCAATGAAATCTGTGTCATCAGGCCCGTAGTGGCATAGTGAGTGGATACATGTATGGTGATTCTACGTGAAATAAGTCACACATAAAAAGAAACATCATAAAATATCACTAATACACAGTATGTAAACTTGACTACACATGAACTGAATTACAAAACAGAACAGTCTCAAATTTAGAAAAGCAACTTGTGCTTTCTTATGGAGAAAGGTGCGTTGGAGTGCTGCATAAAACCAGAGACTGAAATTAGCACAGATACCGTTCCATAAGCCAAATATGTAATAGACAAGACCTACTCCTTGCTCAACGAAATGGACTCAACACCACATATTCAATGCCTAGGAATATACCTGACTAGGAAGAATCTTAAAACCCGTGGATATTTATGTCTCCGTAAGAGAATCAAGAGTGTGTACAGCGGCATTAACGCAGCAGTGAAAATCCGATAAATCCCAGTGTCAAAAAAAATTTCAAAAACAAAACACAATGACAGTGAAATAGAGAGCAATTCTTAGATAACTCACACAGGGCATGTGATGCAACCTGGTTTACCACATCTACACCCAGAGCTGGGTGAGAGATAAGGCTTGACCCTTTGGGCTAATAGCATTGGTGAGGTTCAGTGAGCAAATGCAGACCCTTTGATGTCATACTGCCTGGTACCCATTCCATGGTTCCCAACTCTCCAGGTTCAAGGGATTCTTCCTTCTGCTAAAATTTGCATGGGAAACCCAGAGTATGCTCCACCGTGTGACTGGGAAACCTTTTTACATGCATGTCTGTTTTCGTCCCCTGGTACTCAGGTTCACCATTCCAGACCCTTTTCTTACACTCTCCCCATTTGGAGAGTCAGTGCCTTTATCCTCCTGTTTGGCACTGTTTGCAATTTCTGCGCAAGATGAACAGGAATAAGGAGAACCAATGGGAGACTATCTGTAGGTGTGTGCACGGGCAAATATTTGTTTTAACATCTTTATTGGGGTATAATTGCTTTACAATGCTGTGTTAGTTTTTGCTTTATAACAAAGTGAATCAGCTATACATATACATATGCTCCCTGTGTCTTCCCTCTTGTGTCTCCCTCCCTCCCTCTCTCCCCCTTCCACCCCTCCAGGCTGTCCCAACGCCCCGAGCTAATATCCCTGTGCCTTGCGGCTGCTTCCCCCTTGCTATCTACCTTACTACATTTGTTAGTGTGTATATGTCCATGACTCTCTCTCGCCCTGTCAAAACTCACCATTCCCCCTCCCCATATCCTCAATTCCGTTCTCCAGTAGGTCTGCGCCTCTATTCCTGTCTTATCCCTAGGTTCTTCATGACATTTTTTTCCTTTAAATTCCATATATATGTGTTAGCATACGCTATTTGTCTTTTTCTTTCTGACTTACTTCACTCTGTATGACAGACTCTAGGTCTATCCATCTCATTACAAATAACTCAGTTTCATTTCTTTTTAAGGCTGAGTAATATTCCATTGTGTATATGTGCCACATCTTCTTTATCCATTCGTCCGATGATGGGCGCTTAGGTTCTTTCCATCTCCGGGCTATTGTAAATAGAGCTGCAATGAACATTTTGGTACATGACTCTTTTTGAATTTTGGTTTTCTCAGGGTATATGCCCAGTATGCACGGGCAATTTTAACACTCATTTCCCAACAGGAAAAGGAATTAACCAAAGGCTCAGCATGCCGTGCTGGAACAAGATTAGGGCCTGAAGCAATCCTGCGGTTTTGTGCCCAGCTCACAAGAAAGCGAGTTGAGGAAAGGAGCTCAGGGGCACTGTCATTCACATACCTGCAGACTTATAAATGACAGAAATCGTACAAAAATATATTGAATTAAGGCTGCGAAGAGGACTTGAAAGTGGGGCAGAATTGCTGGAATCCGATTTCAGGAGGTAGACGTGAATTGCTCTGAAAGCATAAGAGAAGTGGCAGAACCTCGTCAATGAAGCACTTGGCCAAAAAGGGCATATGCATTTTTTCCAGGGCCATCATTCACGGGAGTAGGAGGCTCCCAGCATGCTCCAGTGGCCAACAGAGGGCCCACGTCGCCAAGGCGATGTGAGCTAGCCAGGCAGGAGTGACCTGACATCAGAGGGCCCACCTCACAGAATGGTAGGGAACCCAGCCAGGATCAGACTCTCCCCAGAGGGCCCACATCACCAAGGTGATGGGAACCAGGCAGGAGTGTCCTCACACCCGTGGGGCCACATCATCAAAAGTTGAGGTACCCAGCACATGTGGCCTCAAACCAGAGGACCCACATCACCATGGGTTTCGGAGTGAGGCAGGCAGGATTAACCTCACAACACATGTCCCATTGTATACAAAAGGTGTGGAAACCAGCAGTTGGATCTTCCTAGCAGGCGGCCCAGAGCACTGAGGCTATGAGATCCAGGCCGGCATGAACTCACAACAGAGGGCCCTCATTGTGATTCTGTAAGCAACCCAGCCGTTGTGACCTCAGAGCAGAAGGCCCACATCCCCATGGGGAAGGGAAACAAGCAGGAGTGTCATCGCAAGAGTGGGCACACATGAAAAAATGTGGGGAGCCCAGCAATTAGTGCCTGATGCCAGAGGGCCCTCATCACTGAGGGGCGGTGGCTCCCAGCCAGCTCCGACTGCTACCAGAGGGGCGACGTCACCAATGCGGAGTGCGACAACCAGGCAGGAGTGACCTCAGAGCAGAGGGTCAACCTCACAGAAGTGTGAAGAACTAAAGAGGATCAGATTCTCACCAGAGGGCCCACATCACCAAGGGAATGGGAACCAGGCAGGAGTGTCCTCACACTAGTGGGGCCACATCACCGAAAAGTGAGGGACCCAGCACACGTGGCCTCAAACCAGAGGACACACATCACAAGGGAGCTGGGATTGAGGCAGGCAGGAGGAGCCTCAAAACAGAGGGACCATAGAATTAAAGAGGTGAAGAATCCCGCAGTTGGAACCTCCCAGCAGGCGGCCAGGAGCAGCGAGACTATGGGATCCAGGCCGGAGTGATCTCACACCAGAGGGCCGTCATCATGAAACTGTGAGCAACCTAGGCGTTGGGATCTCAGAGCAGAAGGCCCACATTCCCATGGGGTTGGGAACCTGTCAGAAGTGTACTCGCACCACAGGGCACACATCAGAGAATTTAGGGAACCCAGGAGTTAGGGCCTGACGCCAGAGGGCCCTCATTACCAAGGGGAGGAGACTCCAATCAGGCACCAACACCCAACTGAGGTCCCACGTCGCCAAGGTGACGTGTGACAGCCAGGTAGGAGTGACCTCACCGCAGAGGGCCTACCTCACAGAAGGGTGAGGAACACAGCCAGGATAAGACTCTCACCAGAGGGCCCACATCACCAAGGTGATCAGAACCAGGCAGGAGAGTCTTCACACCAGTGTGGCCACATCATAGAAAGGTGAGGAACCCAGCACATGTGGCCTAAACCAGAAGACCCACATCTCCAAGGGGCTCGGAATGAGGCAGGCAGGAGTAGCCTCACAACACAGGGCCCATAGAATAAAAAAGCTGAGGAATCCAGCAATGGGAACCTCCCAGCAGGCGGCCAAGAGCACCAAGTCTATGCGATTCAGGCCGCAGTAAACTCACAGCAGAGGGTCCACATCATGAAACTGCGAGCAACCCAGCCATTTGGACCTCAGAGCAGAAGGTCCACATCCCCAAGGTGTTGGGAGCATGGCAGGAGTGTCCTCGCACCACTTAGCACATATCAGAAAATGTGGGTACCCAGCAGTTAGGGCCTGACGCCAGAGGGCCCTCATCACTGAGGGGAGGAGGCTCCCAGCATGTTCCAACTACCACAAGAGGGCCCACGTCGCCAAGGCGGGGTGTGCCAGCCAGGCAGGAGTGACCTCACAGCAGACGGCCCACCTCAAAGAAGTGTGAGGAACCCAACCAGGATCAGACTCTCACCAGAGGGCCCATATCACCAAGGGGACGGGAACCAGGCACGAGTGTCCTCACACCAGTGGGGCCACATCACTAAAAGATGAGGAAACTGGCACATGTGGCCACAAACCAGAGGACCTACATCACCAAGGGGCTGGGAGTGACACAGGCAGGAGGAGCCTCCCAACACAGGGCCCAAAGAATAAAAAAGGTGAGGAACCCAGCAGTTGGAACTTCCCAGCAGGCGGCCCAGAGTACAGAGGCTATGGGATCTAGGAATGAGTGAACTAACACCAGAGAGCTAACATCAGGAAACTGTGAGCAACCCAGTCGTTGGAACCTCAGAGCAGAAGGCCCATATCGCCATGGGGATGGGAACATTTCACGAGTGTCCTGGCATCACTGGGCTCACATCAGAAAACCTGGGGAGCCCAGCAGTTAGAGCCTGACGCCAGAGGGACCTCATCACCGAGGACAGGAGTCTCCAAAAGGATCCAACTGCCACCAGAGGGCCGACGTCACCAAGGCAATGGGAGCAAGCCAGGCAGGAGTTACCTCAGAGCACAGGGCCCACCTCACAGAACGGTAAGGAACCCAGCCAGGATCAGACTCTCACCAGAGGGGCCACATCACCAAGGGGCTGGGAAACAGGCACGAGTGTCCTCACACCATTGGGGCCACATCATCGAAAGGTGAGGGACCCAGCACACGTGGCCTCACACCAGAGGACACACATCACAACGGGGCTGGGATTGAGGCAGGCAGGAGGAGCCTCAAAACAGAGGGCCCATAGAATAAAAAAGGTGAGGAATCCCGCAGTTGGAACCTCCCAGCAGGCGCCCAGGAGCAGCAAGCCTATGGGATCTAGGCCGGAATGAACGCACATCAGAGGGCCCTCATCATGAAACTGTGAGCACCCCAGCCGTTGGGACCTCAGAGCAGAAGGCCCAAATTCCCATGGGGTTGGGAACCTGACAGGAGTGTACTCGCACCACAGGTCACACATCTGCAAATTTTGGGAGCCCAGGAGTTAGGGTCTGACGCAAGAGGGCCCTCATTACCGAGGGACGGAGACTCGCAGCAGACACCAACTCCCAACTGAGGGCCCACGTCACCAAGGTGATGTGTGCCAGCCAGGCAGGAGTGACCTCACCGCAGAGGGCCTACCTCACAGAAGGGTGAGGAAACCAGCCAGGATAAGACTCTCACCAGAGGGCCCACATCACCAAGGGGATCGGAACCAGGCAGGAGGGTCCTCACACCAGTGTGGCCACATTATAGAAAGGTGAGGAACCCAGAACATGTGGCCTAAAACAGGGGACCCACATCTCCAAGGGGCTAGGAGTGAGGCAAGCAGGAGTATCCTCACAAAACAGAGCCCACAGAATAAAAGTTGTGAGGAATCCAGCAGTTGGAACCGGCCAGTAGGCCGCCCAGAGCACAGAGTCTATGGGATCCAGGCCACAGCAAACTCACAGCAGAGGTCCCACATCATGAAACTGTGAGCAACCCAGCGGATGGGACCTCAGAGCAGAAGGCCCACATCCCTATGGGGATGGGAACCTGACAGGAGTGTCCTCGGCCCACTTCCACGAATCAGAAAATGTGGGAACCCAGCAGTTAGGACCTGAGGCCAGAGGACCCTCATCACCGAGGGGAGGAGGCTCCCAGCAGGCTCTAACTGCCACCATAAGGCCGATGTCACCAAGGCGGGGTGTGCCAACCAGGCAGGAGTGACCTCAGAGCAGAAAGCCCACCTCACAGAAGTGTGAGGAACCCAACAAGGATCAGACTGTCACCAGAGGGCCAACATCACCAAGGGAATGGGAACCAGGCAGGAGTGTCCTCACACCAGTGGGGCTACATCACCATAATTTGAGGGACCCAGCACACGTGGCCTCAAACCTGAGGACACACATCACCAAGGGGCTGGGAGTGAGGCAGGCCAGAGGATCCTCAAAACAGAGGGACCATAGAAAAAAAAGGTGAGGAATCCCACAGTTGGAACCTCCGGCAGGCAGCCAGGAGCAGCGAGGCTATGGGATCTAGGCAGGAGTGAACTCACACCAGAGGGCCCTCATCATGAAACTGTGAGCAACACAGCCGTTGGGACCTCAGAGCAGAAGGCTCACATCCCCATGGGGATGGGAACCTGGCAGGAGTGTCCTTGCACCACTTAGCACGAATCAGAAAATGTGGGAACCCAGCAGTTAGGGCCTGAGGCCAGAGGGCCCTCATCACTGAGGGGAGGAGGCTCCCAGCAGGCTCCAACTGCCACCATATGGCCGACGTTGCCAAGGCGGGGTGTGCCAGCCAGGCAGGAGTGACCTCAGAGCAGAGGGCCCACCTCACAGAAGGGTGAGGAACCTAACCAGGATCAGACTCTCACCAGAGGGCCAACATCACCAAGGTGATGGGAACCAGGCAAGACTGTCCTAACAGCAGTGGGGCCAACATCACCAAGGGAATGGGAACCAGGCAAGAGTGTCCTCACACCAGTGTGGCCACATTATAGAAAGGTGAGGAACACAGCACATGTGGCCTCAAACAAGGGGACACACATCACGAAGGGGCTGGGAGTGAGGCATGCAGGAGGAGACGCACAACCGAGGGCCCATAGAATAAAAAAGGTGAGGAATCGAGAAGTTGGAAACTCCAAGCTGGAGGCCCAGAGCACTGACACTATGGGATACAGGCCAGAGTGAACACACAGCAAAGGGCTCACATCATGAAACTGTGAGCAACCCAGCAGTTGGGACCACAGAACAGAAGTCCCACATGCCCATGGGGATGGGAACCTGGCAGGAGTGACTCGCACCACTGGGCACACATCAGAAAATGTGTGGAGCCCAGCACTTAGGGCCTGACACCAGAAGGCCCTCATCACTGAGGGGAGGAGGCCCCAGCACACTCCAACTGCCACCAGAGGGTCCACATCGCCAAGGCGACGTGCGCCAGCCAGGCAGGATTGACCTCACAGCAGAGGGCCCACATCATGAAAGTGTGAGCAACCCAGCCGTTAGGACCTCAGAACAGAAGGCCCACACGCTCATGAGGATGGGAACCTGGCAGGAGTGCCCTCGTACCACTTAGCACGTATCAGAAAATGTGGGAACCCCGCCATTAGGGTCTGACGCCAGAGGGCCTCATCACCGCGGGAAGGACGCTCCCAGCAGGCTCCAACTGCCACCAGGGTGCCGAAGTCAACAAGGCGGGTTGTGCCAGCCAGGCAGGAGTGACCTCAGAGAAGAGGGCTCACCTCACGGATGTGTGAGGAACCCAACCAGGATCAGAGTCTCACCAGAGGGCCCACATCACCAAGGGGATGGGAACCAGGCAGGAGTGTCCACACACCAGTGGGGCCACATCATCAAAAGATGAGGAACCCATCACATATGGCCTCAAACCTGAGGACATACATCACCATGTGGCTGGGAGTGAGGCAGGTATCTGGAGGGGCACATTTAACTCTAATTTCCCACCAGGAAGAGGAATTAACCAAAGGCTCAGAGTGCCGTGCCGGACCCTGATTATGGCCTGAAGCAAACCTGCAGTTTTGTGGCCAGCTTACAAGGAAGCGAATTAAGAAAGGAGCTCAGGGGCACTGTAATTCACAAACCTGCAGAGATAAATGACAGCTATTGGCAAAAATATATCGAAGTAAGTCTGCAAAGAGGACTTGAAAACGAGGCAGAATTGCAGGAATCATATTTCAAGAGGTAGATTGGAATTGCATTTAAAGCATATGAAAAGCGGCAGATCTTTGACAGTGATGCACATGGACAAAAAGTGCGTATACATTTTTCCTGAATATATTCAGGAAAAAACGCATATGAACATTTTGGCCAACCAAGCACTCCAGCAATGGAAATCCACACTACAATGAAGTCACATTTCCCATTCGTCAAAAAGGCCATCTGAATAAAGTGTAAAAACCAGAAACACAGGACAGGCCATGGAGAACAGGGAGCCGTGTTATGCTGATGGGCGGGATGTAAATTGCCAACAGACACTCTGGAGATGTTCATGGTGTATCCTGAAACATCTAAAAAACAAAGCTACAGAGCCTAGGGCACTTCCACTTTTGGCCCTATAGCTTAGGAAAATTAAAATCAACAAGACACAGCCAACACAAAATTTAGGGCTGCTGTGTTTACAAGAACCTCGAGTCCAGTACAAATTAAATATCCCAGAAAGAAAAAAATGGATAAAGAAGTTGTGCTACTTACGTACAACGGAATATCACTCAACAGTGAAATCAATGTCATCAGGCCTGTAGCAGCAAATTGAGTGGATTTAATTATGATGATTCTAAGAGAAATATATCACACAAAGAAAGATAATTATCATAAGATATCACTAATAGAGGGAGTGTAAACTTGGCTACACATAAACTGAATTACAAAACCGAACAGAGTCTCACATTTAGATAAAAACCTTATGCTTGCTTAAGGGGAAAGTTGAGTTGGGCTGCTGTATAAAAACAGATTGAAATTAGCACACATACCATTCCATAAGCCAAATACGTAATAAACAAGACCTACTCTTTGCTCAACGAAATAGACTCATCCATGGTGTATCACCTCACACCTATTAGAATGGGCATCATCAGAAAATCTACAAACAACAAATGCTGGAAACGGTGTGGAGATAAGGAATCCTCTTCCACTATTGTTGGGAACGTAAATTGATACAGTCACTGTGGAGAACATTATGGAATTTCTTATAAAACTAAGAATAGAATTACCATATGATACAGCAATCCCTCTACTGGGCATATACCCAGACAAAACCATAAATCAAAAAGAGACATTCACCACAATGTTCATTGCATCACTATTTACACTATCCAGGAAATGGAAGCAACCTAAATGCCCACAGACAGACGAATGCATAAAGATGTGGTACATATATAAAATGGAATATTACTAAGCCATAAAAAGGAATGAAATTGGGACATTTGTAGAGACGTTGATGGATCTAGAGACTGTCATACAGAGTGAAGTAAGTCAGAAAGAGAAAAACAAATCTTGTATATTAATGCATATATGTGGAACCTAGAAAAATTGTACAGATGAACCGTTTTGCAAGGCAGAAATAGAACAATACATGTATACAACAAACGTATGGACAACAAGGGGGGAAAGCTGTTGGGGATGGTGGTGGGAGGAGTTGAGATATTGGGATTGGTATGTATACATTTATATGTATAAAGTAGATAACCAAAAACAACCTGCTGTATAAAAATATAAAATTAAATTCAAAATAAAAAAATAAAATTAAAAAAAGTAAAACAGAAAAAATATTCTTCCCTTCACATACATGTATTTATATGAATAAATTATTTCCATGCTTATATCTGTAAATACACAAAAGAGGAATAAAATCTACCTTGAACCAAAAACGAAAAAAAGATAAAAAAGAACAGAACCCACCAGTTACACAGAGGAAAACCGTTTCAGGGCACTTGCTCCAATTGCAAACAATTCTGAAGTTGGTCAGTGGTGGGGAATCATCTCCCATTCAGCCAGCATGCTCCTCGCAACAAGCGTCCTCACTGCAAAGCTGGTGGACCGTGCCGAGGTATCTGTGAGTAAACGTGGGCCGAGCCCCAGGCCAGCTGCTGCTGAAATGTTCCCACCCTTCCAAGGCTAAACACCTGAATATGTACAAGGACTTGAAAACCTAGAGGAAGGGCCATGGAGCCACATGAGGGACAGCATGCCAGCCGACTTGGTGCCTGCAGGCCAGCCAGGATGGTCCTGGCCCTGGGTGCTCTTCTGGAAGCTCTCCATTTCCCTGCCTGAGATACCCCTGCTGTCCCGGCCCCCACTGCTTTCTTCCTTCCTCACCTGTGCCCAGGGAGAAATTCCAGCAGCAGGTGTGGGTGACACATCCTCTTCTTTAGCAGGTAGCATCTTGGCAACTGCTGCAGAAAGTCCAGCAGAGCCCCACTCACACTGGGACACCCACAAAGCCGTGGCCTCTCACTCCCTCCCACCAGCCCAGCCCCGAGACTGCTGACAGGGCAGAGAAAATGGCGTCAGGCACAGCTGCAGGGGCTCTTGCTGCCTGGAGCGGTGTTTATATTGATCTCAACCCAGGCACACCTGGGGAGGGCTGGCCGGCACGGTCAGGCTTCCCAAGCCAGCCAATAATCACCCCTCAGGGGCTCACAGTTGCTGAAAATGGAACTTGCTGAATTGGCCAGGTCCAAGGAACAGGTGTGGGCTCCTGAGAGTCAGGATAGACAAGGGGATGCAGCTCTGGCTTGTTTTCTAATTATATTATCTGGCCCATGAGTGGGAGACAACTTCAAGAAAACCCTCTCCTAATGAGAGGAACCCAGGAGTCAGGGAGAGGAGGGGTGGGTGGTGGTTGGAGACAGAGGCCTGGTGCCCCGGGTGCAGTGGAAGTCTCTGGAAGACCAGGTGGAGGAGGCCGCACAGAGTGATGCCCAGGGTCACAGACCTGTCAGAGCTGCTGTTTGTTAGTTCAAGTCCTGCTCTGAGGTGCTCTGTGTCAGATCTGAGCGACAGGTGAGCTGGGAGTGCTCTGCAATGAGGGCTATGTGCACGGTTCCTGTGTGCCCAGCCCTGCCAAGGTACCTGCAAGGGTAGCTCTGTATCCTGGGAGGGGCCTGACCACGGGAGCCCCATGGACTGCAGAGGACCTGCCCAGGGAATCCCATATCCTGGGAGGGGCCTGAACACGAGAGCCCCGTGGGCTGGGGTGGGGGTAGGGTACCTGCCCAGGTGAGCTCCATATCCTGGGATTGGCCTGACCTCGAGAGCCCCATGGGCTGCTGGAGTCCTGGTCAAGGATGTCAGGACAGTCAGTGAAGCCACTGAGGATATACCTCCAGTAGTTCCTAAATCCTACACCCTGCTGGTCATTCTACCAACCACCAGGACTTGGTATTCTGTATTAGTCTTCACTGATGCCTTCTTTTGTATTCCATTAGTCCCAGAGTCACAAGAAATTTTGGCTTGTGAGTGACAGGACTCAACATACAACTAAAACAATACTTCCAGGCTGTCTTGCCCCAAGGGTTCAAAAATTCCCACACCATCTTTGGGGAAAGCTCAGCTAAAGACCTAAAAGTTCTACCTCTGGAAAAGGAAACACTCCTTCAATATTCAGACGACATTCTGATCGCCAGCCCTACTAAGGAGGCCTCAGAACTACCAAGCCAATAAAGGATAGAAGTTGTCCACGAAAAAGCTCAAGTATCACAGACTACGGTGACCTGCCTGGGCTTCATTCTCACAGAAGGTCGGAGAAGCCCATCCCAGGAAAGGGAAGAAACAATTTACAGCCTTACCCCTTTCTGAAACTAGAAGACAGCTTAGGGGTTCCTGGGGAAGCCAGGGTTTCCTGCCTCGGGATCCCTAACTACAGTCTACTAGCTGGGCCTCTATATGAAACACTGAAAGGAAAAGATGATGATCCTTTTGAATAGAATCCAGAAGTGGCCTTTCAAGAATGGAAAGAGCAGTCAATTCAGACCCTTGCCCTGGAACTCCCTAATTTAGCTAAACCCTTTGACCTTTACATTCCTGGTGAAAGATGAATCGCCATTGGAGTATTAGTGCAAAAACTGGGACCACTTGAAATGGAACAATGCAAGAATGCCATCCAGGTAGGATAAACTATGGTCACCAAGGGGCTTGGCCCACCGCCACATCTGGCCAAGATACTGGTGGTATCTGAAAACCTGGAAATCAGCAGCCCAAAAGGCCACCTCCCTTCTAAGGGAAACGGACCCCACGTGGTGATCCTAACCCCCAACCATGCCCTGAAGTTGCAGGGTTTGCTCCGTGGGCACACTGACCTCGATTGAGGAGGCCCTCCAACTCCAACCTCCAGAGAGATAACCGGGGGCAACGGGGCACCATGACGACCCGTGTGACTATCACTTGACCTGGAGTTTCTCTCATAAAACAACAAGAGTGTGTCCCAAAAGAGTAGACTACTGCTTGCAGTACTTACTGTACCCAGAGGGGAGCTAATAATCTTGGCGGGGGAACCGTATATCATGCTGTCACCATAGAAAAGCCTACAGACACCCTGATGATGGTGGCCAATAAGACCGGCTGGACTCCTGTTTACTTCCAAAGGCTCTTGACTCAGTGACCATCATGATCCTTCATCACCACTGACCCTGGACTGTCTGGGAGCTGAGCGGGCAGGATCCTGACACCTGGTGCTGTTTTTACGTTAATTCAGGGGCCTAATGGAAGAAAGCGCAGACTGTTGGTCAGAGCATCTAGGCTGGCAGAAACGGTCAGTCAGAGCATCTAGGCTGGCAGAAACGGTCAGCCTAAGGTGGCCGAACAAATGTGGGGCGGAGTGAAACTGGACCTCACAGCGCCACTGCACATCTCCTTTCTGGACCCTTAAAGGTCATTAGAATCTATAACACTTCCAATACTGGTGCTCAGGTGGACGAGCAGGGAGGCAGGAGGCCTGGGGACAATCAACGTCACCTGGAGGCTGCTGGGGAGAAGTTCTGACCCTCGCCCACGGGTATGAAGCCTCCTAACTCAGCACTCAGCAGTTACAGAAGAAGGGTCTGCACCCGCAGCACTCCAAGAATGAGGAAAGGGACAAAAGGCAGAAGAGAAGTTTGTCCCAGGCAAAGCCCCTTAAAAATGCCTGGGAGATAAAAATAGAATCTGGGCAATAAAATAAAGTCTAACCATTTTTATCCTTTGTGCTTTGTCTAATTTCAGGTGCTCCTAGTGTCCCGCATACAGAGGTTCCACACCCGGCACTTCAGACCAGATTTCCTAGAGCAGAATGGCTCGATGACACTTCAGCTCCTGGGGCCCAGTTCAGACTCCGTGACATAGAGCCTGAGCTGCAGCCAACCAGGTCCTCGAGAGCTCAGCCCCCTCCCTCCCAGTGACTCTGACAGGATCTCTACACAGCAGCCCAGCCCACAGCCCACAGGGTAGCACCTCTCCATTCTCTGATCAAAATATAAAGTTTCCTTTGCTTTTGAACCAAACTCAGTCTCGATCTATTGGCTCCAATGACACTGGGCAGGGAGACACTTGTTGGCGTCCACTCTGGAGGATCAGTAACAGAAATTGAGAACATTGTAACTTCAATGAACAGATGTGTGAGCCAAACTGTAATTAACATAGAACAGTGTATAAGGCTTGGGTAAAATAAGATGTTTCTAACACTTCCATTTGATATTTCCATCACTTTCTTATAAGCAAGTTCAGTGAAAAGGTTTGTCTTCTTTGTCAGGTCAATATTAGAGAAACAAAGTGATTTCTTTCCAAGGATGTACATCTAATAATCTTGGTTAAAGCTTCAATCTTGTTTTAAATGCTTTTGCATTGAAAATGATACCTCTCTTTCAGCTCCCCCATTTCTGAGAAGCATAAAATCTTATAATTTATTATTACCAAAGGGAAATGGTAGGAGGAGGGATAAATTAACAGTTTGGGATTAACACATACACACTGCTATGTATGAAATCATCAGCAAGGAACTACTGTATAGCACAGGGAACTACACTCAATATTTTGCAATAACCTATAAGGGGAAATGATCTGAAAAAGAATAGATATTTTTATTGACATCATCCATCAATGACAGTAAAAATGGAATCTAAGGGAAGACAGTGGTGAGTGCTTCTGACCCTGAAGACTTCAATCATCTAAAGTTTGGACTCTGCCTACTTCCCAAGGCCCTTAATGAACATATGTGTAGCCGTAGCTTAAAAAATTCCCCAGTTTGGGTTGCGGAGAGACACTGATATTTAAAATCCCCTGGTGTTCTCCTCACATGAATGGGACCCTTCCTACACCTAAAACATGCCTGTCACACCCAGAGGATGGTATACCGTCTGATCGGGAAAAGTTTGGAAAAGGCATCTCATCTCCTCATCTCTTGGTGCTAGGGTTCACCACTCCAGCGTCTTTACTAACAGTCTCCCCACTTGGAGATGTCAGCACTGTCAACATCCTGTTGCATACAGTTTGGAATTTGTCCAGAGGATGAAGCAGAAGGAGGAGGAACAATGAGAGACAAGTCCTAGGTGTTCGGACAGGCACATGCCACTCTAATTTCCAATCAGGAAGACGAATTGACCAAAGGCTAGGGTTGCCCATGGAAACAGAATAGGGCTTGAGGAATCCTGATGCTTTGTGGCCAGTTCCCATAAACACAAGTTGGAAAATGGAACTCAGGGGCACTAAAATTCACGAAACTGCAGAATTGAAAATATCTATCACTGAAAAATGTCTTGAGGAAAGTCAGAGAAAAGGACTTGTAAGCAACGGAGAATGGCAGGAAAGGGATTGGAAGAGGTAGAAAGGACTCGCCATTAAGCACAAGAAAAGGGGCTGAACATTGCCAACATTGCAGTTGGCCAAAAAGGGTGTATGCGTCTTTTTCTGTATATATTCAAGAAAAGGGCATACACTTTTTTAGCCAACCAAACAGGTGGGCACTGGAAATCAATACTACAAAACATATCACTTTGCATCAGTCAGAAGAGCCGTCCTCATAAAGTGTAAACACCAGAAATGCAGGACAGGGCAAGGAGAAAAGGGAGCCCTGTGAGTCTTATAGTGGAAATGTATATTGCCAACGGTCACTCTGGATAAGTCTATTGTGTTTACTAAAGCATCTAAAAAATGAGCTACCGAGCACAGGGCACTTGCACTCATGGACGTATATCTTGGGAAAAACAAAAATCGAGAGGACACAGGCACCCCAATGTTTACCACCTCTCTGTTTAAAAGATCCTCGACTAGGATATAACTTAAAGTATCTGCAGAGAAAAAACGGACAGAGATGTGGTGCTTATGTAGAGTGGAATATTACTCAGCCTGGAAATCAATGAAATACGGCCAGTTATAACAACTCAAGAGGAGTTACGTGTGATCATTCGAAGTCACATAATTCAAAAAGAAAAAGACATAAGATATCACTAATACATGGAATGTTAACATGGCTACACATGAACTGAATTACAAAAGAGAAGAGGGTTTCAAATTAAGGAAACCAACTTATGCTTCCTTAAGGGGAAAGGTGAGTTGGGGTGCTGCATAAAACCAGAGATTGAAATTAGCACAGATACCATTCCATAAGCCAAATATGTAATAGTCAAGACCTACTCCTTGCTCAACGAAATGGACTCCACACGCCATATTCAATGCCTAAGAATATACCGGATTAGTAAGAATCTTAAAACCCATGGACTTATATGTCTCCGTAACAGAATCAAGCGCGTGTACAGCGGCATAAATGAAGCAGTGAAAATCCGATAAATCCCATTATTAAAATAAATTTCAAAAACAAAACACAATGACAGTGAAATAGGAAGCAATTCTTAAATAATTCACTCAGGGCATGTGATGCAACCTGGATTTACCACATCTAAACCCAGAGCTGGTTGAGACATAAGGCTGGACACTTCAGGCTGATAACATTGGTGAGTTTCGGTGAACAAATGCAGATCCTTTGAAGTCATACTGCATGGTACACATTCCAAGGGTCCCAACTCTCCAGGTTCAAGGGATTCTTTCTTCAGCTAAAACATGCGTGGGATATGGCGAGTATGGTCCACCGTGTGATTAGGAAACGATTTAAAATGCATCTCAGTTTTCGTATCCTGGTCCTCGGGTTCACCATTCCAGACGGTTTACTAACACTCTCCCCGCTTGGAGAGTCAGTGCCTTTAACCTCCTGTTTGGCACAGCTTGCAATTTCTGCGCAAGATGAACAGGAATAGGGAGAACCAATGAGAGACTAGCTATAGGTGTCTGCACGGGCAAATGTAAGGCTCATTTCCCACCAGGAAGAGGAATTAACCAAAGGCTCAGCATGCCCTGCCGGAAACAGATTAGGGCCTGAAGCAATCCTGCGGTTTTGTGCCCAGCTCACAAGAAAGCGAGTTGAAGAAAGGAGCTCAGGGGCACTGTAATTCACAAACCTGCAGAGTTATAAATGACAGCTATCCTCCAAAAATATATTGAAGTAAGCCTGCGAAGGGGACTTGAAAGCGGGACAGAATATCAGGAAAACGATTGCAGGGGGTAGACTGGAATTGCCCAGAAAGCATAGGAAAAGAGGCAGAACGTCGACAATGGTGCACTTGGCCAAAAAGTGCGTATGAATTTTTTCCTGAATATATTCAGGAAAAAACGCATACGCCCTTTTTCGCAAACCAAGCAAGCCTGTAAAGGAAATCTGCACTACAATGAAGTCTAACTGCCCCCTGGGCAAAAGGGCCATCTGAAAAAAGTGTAAAAACCAGAAAGGTAGGACAGGATATGGAGAACAGGGAGCCTTGTTATGCTGATTGGCAGGATGTAAATTGCCAGCAGCCACCCTGGAGAAGTGTATGGTGTTTCCTAAAACACGTAAGAAACAAAGCAACACAGCCTATGGCACTTCCACTTATGGTCCTATAGCTTACGGAAATTAAAATCAAAAACAGACAGCCACCCCAATATTTAGGACGACTGTGTTCACAAGAAGCTCGTCTACAGTATCAGGTAAATATCCCAGAAAGCAAAAAATGGATAAAGAAGTTGTGGCACGTACGTGCAATGCAATATCACTCAGCAATGAAATCTGTGTCATCAGGCCCGTAGCGGCATAGTGAGTGGATGCAGGTACGGTGATTCTACGTGAACTACGTCACACAGAAAAAGAAACATCATAAGATATCACTAATACACGGAATGTAAACTTGACTACACATGAACTGAAATGCATAACAGAACAGGGTCTCAAATTTAGAAAACCAACTTGTGCTTGCTTCTGGGGAAAGGTGCCTTGGGGTGTTGCATAAAACCAGAGACTGAAATTAGCACAGATTACATTCCATAAGCCAAATATGTAATAGACAAGACCTACTCCTTGCTCAACGAAATGGACTCAACACCACATATTCAACGCCTAGGAATATACCTGACTAGGAAGAATCTTAAAACCCATGGATATATATGTCTCCGTAAGAGAATCAAGGGTGTGTACAGCGGCCGAAACGCAGCAGTGAAAATCCGATAAATCCCATTATCAAAATAAATTTCGAAAACAAAACACAAAGACAGTGAAATAGAGAGCAATTCTTAAATAATTCACTCAGGGCATGTGATGCAACCGGGATTGACCACATCTACACCCAGAGCTGGTTGAGACATAAGGCTGGACACTTCAGGCTGATAGCATTGGTGAGTTTCGGTGAGCAAATGTAGACCCTTTGAAGTCATACTGCATGGTACCCATTCCATGGGTCCCAACTCTCCAGGTTCAAGGGATTCTTCCTCCAGCTAAAACATGCATGGGAAACCCAGAGTATCGTCCACCGTGTGATTGGGAAACGATTTAAAATGCATCTCAGTTTTCGTATCCTGGTCCTCGGGTTCACCATTCCAGATGCTTTACTAACACTCTCCCCGCTTGGAGAGTCAGTGCCTTTAACCTCCTCTTTGTCACAGCTTGCCATTTCTGTGCAAGATGAACAGGAATAGGGAGAACCAATGAGAGACTAGCTGTAGGTGTCTGCACGGGCAAATGTAACGCTCATTGCCCACCAGGAAGAGGAATTAAACAAAGGCTCAGTGTGCCCTGCTGGAAACAGATTAGGGCCTGAAGCAATCCTGCGGTTTTGTGCCCAGCTCACAAGAAAGCGAGTTGAAGAATGTAGCTCAGGGGCACTGTAATTCACAAACCTGCAGAGTTATAAATGACAGCTATCCTCCAAAAATATATTGAAGTAAGCCTGCGAAGGGGACTTGAAAGCGGGGCAGAATTTCAGGAAAACGATTGCAGGGGGTAGACTGGAATTGCCCTGAAAGCATAGGAAAAGAGGCAGAACGTCGACAATGATGCACTTGGCCAAAAAGGGGGTATGCGTTTTTTCCTGAATATATTCAGGAAAAAACGCATACGACCTTTTGTGCCAACCAAGCAAGACTGTAAAGGAAATCTGCACTACAATGAAGTCTCACTGCCCCCCGGGCAAAAGGGCCATCTGAAAAAAGTGTAAAATCCAGAAATGTAGGACAGGATATGGAGAACAGGCAGCCTTGTTATGCTGATTGGCAGGATGTAAATTGCCAGCAGCCACCCTGGAGAAGTGTATGGTGTTTCCTGAAACACGTAAGAAACAAAGCAACACAGCCTATGGCACTTCCACTTATGGTCCTATAGCTTACGGAAATTAAAATCAAAAACAGACAGCCAACCCAATATTTGGGACGGCTGTGTTCACAAGAAGCTCGTCTACAGTATCAGGTAAATATCCCAGAAAGCAAGAAATGGATAAAGAAGTTGTGGCACGTACGTACAATGCAATATCACTCAGCAATGAAATCTGTGTCATCAGGCCCGTAGCGGCATAGTGAGTGGATGCAGGTACGGTGATTCTACGTGAACTACGTCACACAGAAAAAGAAACATCATAAGATATCACTAATACACGGAATGTAAACTTGACTACACATGAACTGAATTACAAAACAGAACAGGGTCTCAAATTTAGAAAACCAACTAGTGCTTGCTTATGGGGAAAGGTGCCTTGGGGTGCTGCATAAAACCAGAGACTGAAATTAGCACAGATAACTTTCCATAAGCCAAATATGTAATAGACAAGACCACTCCTTGCTCAACGAAATGGACCCAACACCACATATTCAACGCCTAGGAATATACCTGACTAGGAAGAATCTTAAAACCCATGGATATATATGTCTCCGTAAGAGAATCAAGCATGTGTACAGCGGCCGAAACGCAGCAGTGAAAATCCGATAAATCCCATTATCAAAATAAATTTCGAAAACAAAACACAAAGACAGTGAAATAGAGAGCAATTCTTAAATAATTCACTCAGGGCATGTGATGCAACCGGGATTGACCACATCTACACCCAGAGCTGGTTGAGACATAAGGCTGGAACCTTCAGGCTGCTAGCATTGGTGAGTTTCGGTGAGCAAATGCAGACCCTTTGAAGTCATACTGCATGGTACCCATTCCATGGGTCCCAACTCTCCAGGTTCAAGGGATTCTTCCTCCAGCTAAAACATGCATGGGAAACCCAGAGTATCGTCCACCGTGTGATTGGGAAACGATTTAAAATGCATCTCAGTTTTCGTATCCTGGTCCTCGGGTTCACCATTCCAGATGTTTTACTAACACTCTCCCTGCTTGGAGAGTCAGTGCCTTTAACCTCCTGTTTGGCACAGCTTGCAATTTCTGTGCAAGATGAACAGGAATAGGGAGAAACAATGAGAGACTAGCTATAGGTGTCTGCACGGGCAAATGTAACGCTCATTTCCCACCAGGAAGAGGAATTAACCAAAGGCTCAGTATGCCCTCCTGGAAACAGATTAGGGCCTGAAGCAATCCTGCGGTTTTGTGCCCAGCTCACAAGAAAGCGAGTTGAAGAAAGTAGCTCAGGGGCACTGTAATTCACAAACCTGCAGAGTTATAAATGACAGCTATCCTCCAAAAATATATTGAAGTAAGACTGCGAAGGGGACTTGAAAGCGGGGCAGAATTTCAGGAAAACGATTGCAGGGGGTAGACTGGAATTGCCCTGAAAGTATAGGAAAAGAGGCAGAACGTCGACAATGATGCACTTGGCCAAAAAGGGCGTATGCGTTTCTTCCTGAATATATTCAGGAAAAAACGCATACGCCCTTTTTGGCCAACCAAGCAAGCCTGTAAAGGAAATCTGCACTACAATGAAGTCTCACTGCCCCACCCCCGGGCAAAAGGACCATCTGAAAAAAGTGTAAAATCCAGAAATGTAGGACAGGATATGGAGAACAGGGAGCCTTGTTATGCTGATTGGCAGGATGTAAATTGCCGGCAGCCACCCTGGAGAAGTGTATGGTGTTTCCTGAAACTCGTAAGAAACAAAGCAACACAGCCTATGGCACTTCCACTTATGGTCCTATAGCTTACGGAAATTAAAATCAAAAACAGACAGCCACCCCAATATTTGGGACGGCTGTGTTCACAAGAAGCTCGTCTACAGTATCAGGTAAATATCCCAGAAAGCAAAAAATGGATAAAGAAGTTGTGGCAGGTACGTGCAATGCAATATCACTCAGCAATGAAATCTGTGTCATCAGGTCCGTAGCGACATAGTGAGTGGATGCAGGTACGGTGATTCTACGTGAACTGCGTCACACAGAAAAAGAAACATCATAAGATATCACTAATACACGGAATGTAAATTTAACTACACATGAACTGAATTACAAAACAGAACAGGGTCTCAAATTTAGAAAACCAACTCGTGCCTGCTTTTGGGGAAATGTGCGTTGGGATGCTGCATAAAACCAGAGACTGAAATTAGCAGAGATAACTTTCCATAAGCCAAATATGTAATAGACAAGACCTACTCCTTGCACAACGAAATGGACTCAACACCACATATTCAACGCCTAGGAATATAGCTGACTAGGAAGAATCTTAAAACCCATGGATTAATATGTCTCCGTAAGAGAATCAAGCGTGTGTACAGCGGCATAAACGCAGCAGTGAAAATCCGATAAATCCCATTATCAAAATAAATTTCAAAAACAAAACACAAAGACAGTGAAATAGAGAGCAATTCTTCAACAATTCACTCAGGGCATGTGATGCAACAGGGTTTGACCACATCTACACCCACAGCTGGTTGAGACATAAGGCTGGACACTTCAGGCTGATAGCATTGGTGAGTTTCGGTGAGCAAATGCAGACCCTTTGAAGTCATACTGCATGGTACACATTGCATGGGTCCCAACTCTCCAGGTTCAAGGGATTCTTCCTCCAGCTAAAACATGCATGGGAAACCCAGAGTATCGTCCACCGTGTGATTGGGAAACGATTTAAAATGCATCTCAGTTTTCTTATCCTGGTCCTCGTGTTCAACATTCCAGATGCTTTACTAAAACTCTCCCCGATTGGAGAGTCCGTGCCTTTAATCTCCTCTTTGGCACAGCTTGCAATTTCTGTGCAAGATGAACAGGAATAGGGAGAACCAATGAGAGACTAGCTATAGGTGTCTGCACGGGCAAATGTAACGCTCATTTCCCACCAGGAAGAGGAATTAACCAAAGGCTCAGCGTGCCCTGCCGGAAACAGATTAGGGCCTGAAGCAATCCTGCGGTTTTGTGCCCAGCTCACAAGAAACCGAGTTGAAGAAAGGAGTTCAGGGGCACTGTAATTCACAAACCTGCAGAGTTATAAATGACAGCTATCCTCCAAAAATATATTGAAGTAAGCCTGCGAAGGGGACTTGAAAGCGGGGCAGAATTTCAGGAAAACGATTGCAGGGGGTAGACTGGAATTGCCCTGAAAGCATAGGAAAAGAGGCACAACGTCGACAATGATGCACTTGGCCAAAAAGGGCATATGTGTTTTTACCTGAATATATTCAGTAAAAAACGCATTCGCCCTTTTCGGCCAACCAAGCAAGCCTGTAAAGGAAATCTGCACTACAATGAAATCTCACTGCCCCCCCGGGCAAAAGGGAGATCTGAATAAAGTGTAAAATCCAGAAAGGTAGGACAGGATATGGAGAACAGGGAGCCTTGTTATGCTGATTGACAGGATGTAAATTGTGAACAGCCACCCTGGAGAAGTGTATGGTGTTTCCTGAAACCCGTAAGAAATAAAGCAACACAACCTATGGCAATTGCACTTATGGTCCTATTGCTTAGGGGAATTAAAATCAAAAACAGAGAGCCACCTCAAAGTTTGGGACGACTGTGTTCCCAAGAAGCTCGTCTACAGTACCAGGTAAATATCCCAGAAAGCAAAAAATGGATAAAGAAGTTGTGGCACGTACGTGCAATGCAATATCACTCAGCAATGAAATCTGTGTCATCAGGCCCGTAGCGGCATAGTGAGTGGATGCAGGTACGGTGATTCTACGTGAACTACGTCACACAGAAAAAGAAACATCATAAGATATCACTAATACACGGAATGTAAACTTTACTACACATGAACTGAATTACAAAACAGAACAGGGTCTCAAATTTAGAAAACCAACTAGTGCTTGCTTATGGGGAAAGGTGCGTTGGGGTGCTGCATAAAACCAGAGACTGAAATTAGCAAAGATAACTTTCCATAAGCCAAATATGTAATAGGCAAGACCTACTCCTTGCTCAACGAAATGGATCCAACACCACATATTCAACGCCTAAGAATATACCTGATTAGGAAGAATCTTAAAACCCATGGATATATATGTCTCTGTAAGAGAATCAAGCGTGGGTACAGCGGCCGAAACGCAGCAGTGAAAATCCGATAAATCCCATTATCAAAATAAATTTCGAAAACAAAACACAAAGACAGTGAAATAGAGAGCAATTCTTAAATAATTCACTCAGGGCATGTGATGCAACCGGGATTGACCACATCTACACCCAGAGCTGGTTGAGACATAAGGCTGGACACTTCAGGCTGATAGCATCGGTGAGTTTCGGTGAGCAAATTCAGAGCCTTTGAAGTCATACTGCATGGTACCCATTCCATGGGTCCCAACTCTCCAGGTTCAAGGGATTCTTCCTTCAGCTAAAACATGCGTGCGAAACACAGAGTATGGTACACCGTGAGATTGGGAAACGATTTAAAATGCATCTCAGTTTTCGTATCCTGGTCCTCGGGTTCACCATTCCAGATGCTTTACTAACAATCTCCCCGCTTGTAGAGTCAGTGCCTTTAACCTCGTATTTGGCACAGCTTGCAATTTCTGTGCAAGATGAACAGGAATAGGAGAAGCAATGAGAGACTAGATGTAGGTGTCTGCACGGGCAAATGTAACGCTCATTTCCCACAAGGAAGAGGAATTAACCAAAGGCTCAGCGTGCCCTGCTGGAAACAATTAGGGCCTGAAGCAATCCTGCGGTTTTGTGCCCAGCTCACAAGAAAGTGTGTTGAAGAAAGGAGCTCAGGGGCACTGTAATTCACAAACCTGCTGAGTTATAAATGACAGCTATCCTCCAAAAATATATTGAAGTAAGCCTGCAAAGGGGACTGGAAAGCGGGGCAGAATTTCAGGAAAACGATTGCAGGGGGTAGACTGGAATTGCCTTGAAAGCATAGGAAATGAGGCAGAACGTCGACAATGATGCACTTGGCCAAAAAGTACGTATGCGTTTTTTCCTGAATATATTCAGGAAAAAATGCATACGCACTTTTTGGCCAACCAAGCAAGCCTGTAAAAGAAATCTGCACTACAATGAAGTCTCACTGTCCCCTTGGCAAAAGGGCCGTCTGAAAATAGTGGAAAATCCAGAAAGGTATGGCAGGATATGGAGAAATGTGAGCTTTGTTATGCCGATTGGCAGGATGTAAATTGCCAACAGCCACCCTGGAGAAGTGTATGGTGTTTCCTGAAACACGAAAGAAATAAAGCAACACAGCCTATGGCACTTGCACTTATAGTCCTATAGCTTAGGGAAATTAAAATCAAAAACAGACAGCCACCCCAATGTTTGGGACGGTTGTGTTCACAGGAAGCTCGTCTACAGTACCAGGTAAATATCCCAGAAAGCAAAAAATGGATAAAGAAGTTGTGGCACGTATGTACAATGGAATATCACTCAGCAATGAAATCTGTGTCATCAGGCCCGTAGCGGTTAGTGAGTGGATGCATGTACGGTGATTCTACGTGAACTACGTCACACAGAAATAGAAAGATCATAAGATATCACTGATACACGGAATGTAAAATTGACTACACATGAACTGAATTAAAAAACAGAACAGGGTCTCAAATTTAGAAAACCAACTAGTGATTGCTTATGGGGAAAGGTGCGTTGGGGTGCTGCATAAAACCAGAGACTGAAATTAGCACAGATAACTTTCCATAAGCCAAATATATAATAGACAAGACCTACCCCTTGCTCAAAGAAATAGACCCAAAACCACATGTTCAACGCCTAGGAATATACATGACTAAGGAGAATCTTAAAACCCATGGATATATATGTTTCTGTAAGAGAATCAAGCGTGTGTACAGCGGCCGAAACGCAGCAGTGAAAATCTGATAAATCCCATTATCAAAATAAATTTGGAAAACAAAACACAAAGACAGTGAAATAGAGAGCAATTCTTAAATAATTCACTCAGGGCATGTGATGCAACCCGGATTGACCACCTCTACACCCAGAGCTGGTTGAGATATATGGCTGGACATTTCAGGCTGATAGCATTGGTGAGTTTCGGTGAGCAAATGCAGACCCTTTGCAGTGATACTGCATGGTACCCATTCCATGGGTCCCAACTCTCCAGGTTCAAGGGATTCTTCCTCCAGCTAAAACATGCATGGGAAACCCACAGTATGGTCCACCGTGTGATTGGGAAACGATTTAAAATGCATCTCAGTTTTCGTATCCTGGTCCTCGGGTTCACCATTCCAAATGCTTTACTAACACTCTCCCCGCTTGGAGAGTCAGTGCCTTTAACCTCCTCTTTGGCACAGCTTGCAATTTCTGTGCAAGATGAACAGAAATAGGGAGAACCAATGAGAGACTAGCTGTAGGTGTCTGCAAGGGGAAATGTAACGCTCATTTCCCACCAGGAAGAGGAATTAACCAAAGGCTCAGCGTGCCCTGCCGGAAACAGATTAGGGCCTGAAGCAATCCTGCGGTTTTGTGCCCAGCTCACAAGAAAGCGAGTTGAAGAAAGGAGCTCAGGGGCACTGTAATTCACAAACCTGCAGAGTTATAAATGACAGCTATCCTCCAAAAATATATTGAAGTAAGCCTGAGAAGGGGACTTGAAAGCGGGGCAGAGTTTCAGGAAAACGATTGCATGGGGTAGACTGGAATTGCCCTGAAAGCATAGGAAAATTGGCAGAACGTCGACAATGATGCACTTGGCCAAATCGTGCGTATGCGTTTTTTCCTGAATATATTCAAGAAAAAATGCATACGCACTTTTTGGCCAACCAAGCAAGCCTGTAAAGGAAATCTGCACTACAATGAAGTCTCACTGTCCCCCTGGCAAATGGGCCATCTGAAAATAGTGGAAAATCCAGAAAGTTATGGCAGGATATGGAGAACAGTGAGCTTTGTTATGCCGATAGGCAGGATGTAAATTGCCAACAGCCACCCTGGAGAAGTGTATGGTGTTTCCTGAAACACGTAAGAAATAAAGCAACACAGCCTATGGCACTTGCACTTATGGTCCTATAGCTTACGGAAATTAAAATCAAAAACAGACAGCCACCCCAATGTTTGGGACGGCTCTGTTCACAGGAAGCTCGCCTACAGTATCAGGTAAATATCCCAGAAAGCAAAAAATGGATAAAGAAGTTGTGGCACGTACGTGCTATGCAATATCACTCAGCAATGAAATCTGTGTCATCAGGCCAGTAGCGGCATAGTGAGTGGATGCAGGTACAGTGATTCTACGTGAACTATGTCACACAGAAAAAGAAATATCATAAGATATCACTAATACACGGAATGTAAACTTGACTACACATGAACTGAAATACAAAACAGAACAGGGTCTCAAATTTAGAAAACCAACTAGTGCTTGCTTATGGGGAAAGGTGCGTTGGGGTGCTGCATAAAACCAGAGACTGAAATTAGCACAGATAACTTTCCATAAACCAAAAATGTAATAGACAAGACCTACTCCTTGCTCAACGAAATGGACCCAACACCAGATATTCAACGCCTAGGAATATACCTGACTAGGAAGAACCTTAAAACCCATGGATATATATGTCTCCGTAAGAGAATCAAGCCTGTGTACAGCGGCCGAAACGCAGCAGTGAAAATCCGATAAATCCCATTATCAAAATAAATTTCAAAAACAAAACACAAAGACAGTGAAATAGAGAGCAATTCTTAAATAATTCACTCAGGGCATGTGATGCAACCGGGATTGACCACATCTACACCCAGAGCTGGTTGAGACATAAGGCTGGACACTTCAGGCTGATAGCATTGGTGAGTTTCGGTGAGTAAATGCAGACCCTTTGAATTCATACTGCATGGTACCCATTCCATGGGTCCCAACACTCCAGGTTCAAGGGATTCTTCCTCCAGCTAAAACATGCATGGGAAACCCAGAGTATCGTCCACCGTGTGATTGGGAAACGATTTAAAATGCATCTCAGTTTTCATATCCTGGTCCTCGGGTTCACCATTCCAGACGCTTTACTAACACTCTCCCCGCTTGGAGAGTCAGTGCCTTTAAACTCCTGTTTGTCACAGCTTGCAATTTCTGTGCAAGATGAACAGGAGTAGGGAGAACCAATGAGAGACTAGCTGTAGGTGTCTGCACGGGCAAATGTAATGCTCATTTCCCACCAGGAAGAGGAATTAAACAAAGGCTCAGCGTGCCCTGCTGGAAACAGATTAGTGCCTGAAGCAATCCTGCGGTTTTGTGCACAGCTCACAAGAAAGCGAGTTGAAGAAAGGAGCTCAGGGGCACTGTAATTCACAAACCTGCAGAGTTATAAATGACAGCTATCTTCCCAAAGTATATTGAAGTTAGCCTGCGAAGGGGACATGAAAGCGGGGCTGAATTTCAGGAAAACGATTGCAGGGGGTAGACTGGAATTGCCCTGAAAGCATAGGAAAAGAGGCAGAACGTCGACAATGATGCACTTGGCCAAAAAGGGCGTATGCGATTTTTCCTGAATATATTCAGGAAAAAACGCATGTGCACTTTTTGGCCAACCAAGCAAGCCTGTAAAGGAAATCTGCACTACAATGAAGTCTCACTGCCCCCCGGGCAAAAGGGCCATCTGAAAAAAGTGTAAAATCCAGAAAGGTAGGACAGGATATGGAGAACAGGGAGCCTTGTTATGCTGATTGGGAGGATGTAAATTGCCAATGGCCACCCTTGAGAAGTGTATGGTGTTTCCTGAAACACATAAGAAATAAAGGAACACAGCCTATGGCAATTGCACTTATGGTCTTCTTGCTTAGGGAAATTAAAATCAAAAACAGAGATCCACCCCAAAGTTTGGGACGGCTGTGTTCCCAAGAAGCTCGTCTAGAGTACCAGGTAAATATCCCAGAAAGCAAAAAATGGATAAAGAAGTTGTGGCACGTATGTGCAATGCAATATCACTCATCAATGAAATCTGTGTCATCAGGCCCTTAGCGGCATAGTGAGTGGATGCAGGTACGGTGATTCTACGTGAACTACGTCACACAGAAAAAGAAACATCATAAGATATCACTAATACACGGAATGTAAATTTAACTACACATGAACTGAATTACAAAACAAAACAGGGTCTCAAATTTTGAAAACCAACTAGTGCTTACTTATGGGGAAATGTGCATTGGGATGCTGCATAAAACCAGAGACTGAAATTAGCACAGATAACTTTCCATAAGCCAAATATGTAATAGACAAGACCTACTCCTTGCTCAACGAAATGGACCCAACACCACATATTCAACGCCTAGGAATATACCTGACTAGGAAGAATCTTAAAACCCATGGATATATATGTCTCCGTAAGAGAATCAAGCGTGTGTACAGCGGCATAAACGCAGCAGTGAAAATCCGATAAATCCCATTATCAAAATAAATTTCGAAAACAAAACACAAAGACAGTGAAATAGAGACCAATTCTTAAATAATTCACTCAGGGCATGTGATGCAACCGGGATTGACCACATCTACACCCAGAGCTGGTTGAGACATAAGGCTGGACACTTCAGGCTGATAGCATTGGTGAGTTTCGGTGAGCAAATGCAGACCCTTTGAAGTCATACTGCATGGTACCCATTCCATGGGTCCCAACTCTCCAGGTTCAAGGGATTCTTCCTCCAGCTAAAACATGCATGGGAAACCCAGAGTATCGTCCACCGTGTGATTGGGAAATGATGTAAAATGCATCTCAGTTTTCGTATCCTGGTCCTCGGGTTCACCATTCCAGATGCTTAACTAACACTCTCCCTGCTTGGAGAGTCAGTGCCTTTAACCTCCTGTTTGGCACAGCTTGCAATTTCTGTGCAAAATGAACAGGAATAGGGAGAACCAATGAGAGACTAGCTGTAGGTGTCTGCACGGGCAAATGTAACGCTCATTGCCCACCAGGAAGATGAATTAAACAAAGGCTCAGTGTGCCCTGCTGGAAACAGATTAGGGCCTGAAGCAAACCTGCGGTTTTGTGCCCAGCTCACAAGAAAGCGAGTTGAAGAAAGGAGCTCAGGGGCACTGTAATTCACAAACCTGCAGAGTTATAAATGACAGCTATCCTCCAAAAATATATTGAAGTAAGCCTGTGAAGGGGACTTGAAAGCGGGGCTGAATTTCAGGAAAACGATTGCAGGGGGTAGACTGGAATTGCCCTGAAAGCATAGGAAAAGAGGCAGAACGTCGACAATGATGCACTTGGCCAAAAAGGGCGTATGCGTTTTTTCCTGAATATATTCAGGAAAAAACGCTTACGCCCTTTTTGGCCAACCAAGCAAGCCTGTAAAGGAAATCTGCACTACAATGAAATCACACTGCCCCCCCCCCATGCAAAAGGGCCATCTGAAAAAAGTGTAAAATCCAGAAAGGTAGGACAGGATATGGAGAACAGGGAGCCTTGTTATGCTGATTGGCAGGATGTAAATTGCCAGCAGCCACCCTGGAGAAGTGTATGGTGTTTCCTGAAACACGTAAGAAACAAAGCAACACAGCCTATGGCACTTCCACTTATGGTCCTATAGGTTACGGAAATTAAAATCAAAAACAGACAGCCACCCAATATTTGGGACGGCTGTGTTCACAAGAAGCTCGTCTACAGTATCAGGTAAATATCCCAGAAAGCAAAAAATGGATAAAGAAGTTGTGGCACGTACGTACAATGCAATATCACTCAGCAATGAAATCTGTGTCATCAGGCCCGTAGCGGCATAGTGAGTGGATGCAGGTACGGTGATTCTACGTGAACTACGTCACACAGAAAAAGAAACATCATAAGATATCACTAATACACGGAATGTAAACTTGACTACACATGAACTGAATTACAAAACAGAACAGGGTCTCAAATTTAGAAAACCAACTAGTGCTTTCTTATGGGGAAAGGTGCGTTGGGGTGCTGCATAAAACCAGAGACTGAAATTAGCACAGATAACTTTCCATAAGCCAAATATGTAATAGACATGTCCTACTCCTTGTTCAACGAAATGGACCCAACACCACATATTCAACGCCTAGGAATATAACTGACTAGGAAGAATCTTAAAACCCATGGATATATATGTCTCCATAAGAGAATCAAGCGTGTGTACAGCGGCATAAACGCAGCAGTGAAAATCCAATAAATCCCATTATCAAAATAAATTTCACAAACAAAACACAAAGGCAGTTAAATAGAGAGAAATTCTTAAATAATTCACTCAGCGCATGTGAGGCAACCGGGATTGACCACATCTACACCCAGAGCTGGTTGAGACATAAGGCTGGACACTTCAGGCTAA
The DNA here is from genome assembly GCF_963924675.1 of Phocoena phocoena. Lineage (NCBI taxonomy): Eukaryota > Metazoa > Chordata > Mammalia > Artiodactyla > Phocoenidae > Phocoena > Phocoena phocoena. The sequence goes on from NW_027077451.1 coordinate 978,529, forward strand.
TAGCATTGGTGAGTTTCGGTGAGCAAATGCAGACACTTTGAAGTCATACTGCATGGTACCTATTCCATGGGTCCCAACTCTTCAGGTTCAAGGGATTCTTCCTCCAGCTAAAACATGCATAGGAAACCCACAGTATGGTCCACCGTGTGATTGGGAAACGATTTAAAATGCATCTCAGGTTTCGTATCCTGGTCCTCGGGTTCACCTTTCCAGATGCTTTACTAACATTCTCCCTGCTTGGAGAGTCAGTGCCTTTAACCTCCTGTTCGGCACAGCTTGCAATTTCTGTGCAAGATGAACAGGAATAGGGAGAACCAATGAGAGACTCGTTGTAGGTGTCTGCACTGGCAAATGTAACGCTCATTGCCCACCAGGAAGAGGAATTTACCAAAGGCTCAGTGTGCCCTGCTGGAAACAGATTAGGGCCTGAAGCAATCCTGCGGTTTTGTGCCCAGCTCACAAGAAAGCGAGTTGAAGAAAGGAGCTCAGGGGCACTGTAATTCACAAACCTGCAGAGTTATAAATGACAGCTATCCTCCAAAAATATATTGAAGTAAGCCTGCGAAGGGGACTTGAAAGCTGGGCAGAATTTCAGGAAAACGATTGCAGGGGGTAGACTGGAATTGCCCTGAAAGCATAGGAAAAGAGGCAGAACGTCGACAATGATGCACTTGGCCAAAAAGGGCGTATGCATTTTTTCCTGAATATATTCAGGAAAAAATGCATACGCCCTTTTTGGCCAACCAAGCAAGCCTGTAAAGGAAATCTGCACTAAAATGAAGTCTCACTGCCCCCCGGGCAAAAGGGCCATCTGAAAAAAGTGTAAAATCCAGAAAGGTAGGACAGGATATGGAGAACAGGGAGCCTTGTTATGCTGATTGGCAGGATGTAAATTGCCAGCAGCCACCCTGGAGAAGTGTATGGTGTTTCCTGAAACACGTAAGACACAAAGCAACACAGCCTATGGCACTTCCACTTATGGTCCTATAGCTTACGGAAATTAAAATCAAAAACAGACAGCCACCCCAATATTTGGGATGGCTGTGTTCACAAGAAGCTCGTCTACAGTATCAGGTAAATATCCCAGAAAGCAAAAAATGGATAAAGAAGTTGTGGCACGTACGTACAATGCAATATCACTCAGCAATGAAATCTGTGTCATCAGGTCCGTAGCGGCATAGTGAGTGGATGCAGGTACGGTGATCCTACGTGAACTACGTCACACAGAAAAAGAAACATCATAAGATATCACTAATACACGGAATGTAAACTTGACTACACATGAACTGAATTACAAAACAGAACAGTGTCACAAATTTAGAAAACCAACTAGTGCTTGCTTATGGGGAAAGGTGCCTTGGGGTGCTGCATAAAACCAGAGACTGCAATTAGCACAGATAACATTCCATAAGCCAAATATGTAATGGACAAGACCTACTCCTTGCTCAACGAAATGGACTCAACACCACATATTCAACGCCTAGGAATATACCTGACTAGGAAGAATCTTAAAACCCAGGATTTATATGTCTCCGTAAGAGAATCAAGCGTGTGTACAGCGGCATAAACGCAGCAGTGAAAATCCGATAAATCCCATTATCAAAATAAATTTCGAAAACAAAACACAAAGACAGTGAAATAGAGAGCAATTCTTAAATAATTCACTCAGGGCATGTGATGCAACCGGGATTGACCACATCTACACCCAGAGCTGGTTGAGACATAAGGCTGGACACTTCAGGCTGATAGCATTGGTGAGTTTCGGTGAGCAAATGCAGACCCTTTGAAGTCATACTGCATGGTACCCATTCCATGGGTCCCAACTCTCCAGGTTCAAGGGATTCTTCCTCCAGCTAAAACATGCATGGGAAACCCAGTGTATCGTCCACAGTGTGATTGGGAAATGATTTAAAATGCATCTCAGTTTTCGTATCCTGGTCCTCGGGTTCACCATTCCAGATGCTTTACTAACACTCTCCCCGCTTGGAGAGTCAGTACCTTTAACCTCCTCTTTGGCACAGCTTGCAATTTCTGTGCAAGATGAACAGGAATAGGGAGAACCACTGAGAGACTAGCTGTAGGTGTCTGCAGGGGCAAATGAAACCCTCATTGCCCACCAGGAAGAGGAATTAAACAAAGGCTCAGTGTGCCCTGCTGGAAACAGATTAGGGCCTGAAGCAATCCTGCGGTTTTGTGCCCAGCTTACAAGAAAGCGAGTTGAAGAAAGGAGCTCAGGGGCACTGTACTTCACAAACCTGCAGAGTTATAAATGACAGCTATCCTCCAAAAATATATTGAAGTAAGTCTGCGAAGGGGACTTGAAAGCGGGGCTGAATTTCAGGAAAACGATTGCAGGGGGTAGACTGGAATTGCCCTGAAAGCATAGGAAAAGAGGCAGAACGTCGACAATGATGCACTTGGCCCAAAAGGGCGTATGCGTTTTTTCCTGAATATATTCAGGAAAAAACGCATACGCCCTTTTTGGCCAACCAAGCAAGCCTGTAAAGGAAATCTGCACTACAATGAAGTCTCCCTGCCCCCCTGGCAAAAGGGCCATCTGAAAAATGTGTAAAATCCAGAAAGGTAGGACAGGATATGGAGAACAGGGAGCCTTGTTATGCTGATTGGCAGGATGTAAATTGCCAGCAGCCACCCTGGAGAAGTGTATGGTGTTTCCTGAAACACGTAAGAAACAAAGCAACACAGCCTATGGCACTTCCACTTATGGTCCTATAGCTTACGGAAATTAAAATCAAAAACAGACAGCCACCCCAATATTTGGGACAGCTGTGTTCACAAGAAGCTCGTCTACAGTATCAGGTAAATATCCCAGAAATCAAAAAATGGATAAAGAAGTTGTGGCACGTACGTACAATGCAATATCACTCAGCAATGAAATCTGTGTCATCAGGCCCGTAGCGGCATAGTGAGTGGATGCAGGTACGGTGATTCTACGTGAACTACGTCACACAGAAAAAGAAACATCATAAGATATCACTAATACACGGAATGCAAACTTGACTACACATGAACTGAATAACAAAAAAGAACAGGGTCTCAAATTTAGAAAACCAACTAGTGCTTGCTTATGGGGAAAGGTGCGTTGGGGTGCTGCATAAAACCAGAGACTGAAATTAGCACAGATAACTTTCCATAAGCCAAATATGTAATAGACAAGACCTACTCCTTGCTCAACGTAATGGACCCAACACCACATATTCAACGCCTAGGAATATACCTGACTAGGAAGAATCTTAAAACCCATGGATATATATGTCTCTGTAAGAGAATCAAGCGTGTGTACAGTGGCCGAAACGCAGCAGTGAAAATCCGATAAATCCCATTATCAAAATAAATTTCGAAAACAAAACACAAAGACAGTGAAATAGAGAGCAATTCTTAAATAATTCACTCAGGACATGTGATGCAACCGGGATTGACCACATCTACACCCAGAGCTGGTTGAGACATAAGGCTGGACACTTCAGGCTGATAGCATTGGTGAGTTTCGGTGAGCAAATGCAGACCCTTTGAAGTCATACTGCATGGTACCCATTCCATGGGTCCCAACTCTCCAGGTTCAAGTGATTCTTCCTCCAGCTAAAACATGCATGGGAAACCCAGAGTATCGTCCACCGTGTGATTGGGAAACGATTTAAAATGCATCTCAGTTTTCGTATCCTGGTCCTCGGGTTCACCATTCCAGATGCTTTACTATCACTCTCCCCGCTTGGAGAGTCAGTACCTTTAACCTCCTGTTTGGCACAGCTTGCCATTTCTGTGCAAGATGAACAGGAATAGGGAGAACCAATGAGAGACTAGCTGTAGGTGTCTGCACGGGCAAATGTAACGCTCATTGCCCACCAGGAAGGGGAATTAAACAAAGGCTCAGTGTGCCCTGCTGGAAACAGATTAGGGCCTGAAGCAATCCTGCGGTTTTGTGCCAAGCTCACAAGAAAGCGAGTTGAAGAAAGGAGCTCAGGGGCACTGTACTTCACAATCCTGCAGAGTTATAAATGACAGCTATCCTCCAAAAATATATTGAAGTAAGCCTGCGAAGGGGACTTGAAAGCGGGGCTGAATTTCAGGAAAACGATTGCAGGGGGTAGACTGGAATTGCCCTGAAAGCATAGGAAAAGAGGCAGAACGTCGACAATGATGCACTTGGCCAAAAAGGGCCTATGCGTTTTTTCCTGAATATATTCAGGAAAAAACGCATACGCCCTTTTTGGCCAACCAAGCAAGCCTGTAAAGGAAATCTGCACTACAATGAAATCTCACTGCCCCCCCGGGCAAAAGGGCCATCTGAAAAAAGTGTAAAATCCAGAAAGGTAGGACAGGATATGGAGAACAGGGAGCCTTGTTATGCTGATTGGCAGGATGTAAATTGCCAGCAGCCACCCTGGAGAAGTGTATGGTGTTTCCTGAAACACGTAAGAAACAAAGCAACACAGCCTATGGCACTTCCACTTATGGTCCTATAGCTTACGGAAATTAAAATCAAAAACAGACAGCCACCCCAATATTTGGGACGGCTGTGTTCACAAGAAGCTCATCTACACTATCAGGTAAATATCCCAGAAAGCAAAAAATGGATAAAGAAGTTGTGGCACGTACGTGCAATGCAATATCACTCTGCAAAGAAATCTGTGTCATCAGGCCCGTAGCGGCATAGTAAGTGGATGCAGGTACTGTGATTCTACGTGAACTACGTCACACAGAAAAAGAAACATCATAAGATATCACTAATACACGGAATGTAAACTTGACTACACATGAACTGAATTACAAAACAGAACAGGGTCTCAAATTTAGAAAACCAACTAGTGCTTGCTTATGGGGAAAGGTGCCTTGGGATGCTGCATAAAACCAGAGACTGAAATTAGCACAGATAACATTCCATAAGCCAAATATGTAATAGAAAAAACCTACTCCTTGCTCAACGAAATGGACTCAACACCACATATTCAACGCCTAGGAATATACCTGACTAGGAAGAATCTTAGAACCCCTGGATATATATATCTCCGTAAGAGAATCAAGCGTGTGTACAGCGGCGGAAATGCAGCAGTGAAAATCCGATAAATCCCATTATCAAAATAAATTTCGAAAACAAAACACAAAGACAGTGAAATAGAGAGCAATTCTTAAATAATTCACTCAGGTCATGTGATGCAACCGGGATTGACCACATCTACACCCAGAGCTGGTTGAGACATAAGGCTGGACACTTCTGGCTGATAGCACTTGTGAGTTTCGGTGAGCAAATGCAGACCCTTTGAAGTCATACTGCATGGTACCCATTCCATGGGTCCCAACTCTCCAGGTTCAAGGCATTCTTCCTCCAGCTAAAACATGCATGGGAAACCCAGAGTATCGTCCACCGTGTGATTGGGAAACGATTTAAAATGCATCTCAGTTTTCGTATCCTGGTCCTCGGGTTCACCATTCCAGATGCTTTACTAACACTCTCCCCGCTTGGAGAGTCAGTGCCTTTAACCTCCTGTTTGGCACAGCTTGCAATTTCTGTGCAAGATGAACAGGAATAGGGAGAACCAATGAGAGACTAGCTGTAGGTGTCTGCACGGGCAAATGTAACGCTCATTGCCGACCAGGAAGAGGAATTAAACAAAGGCTCAGCGTGCCCTGCTGAAAACAGATTAGGGCCTGAAGCAATCCTGCGGTTTTGTGCCCAGCTCACAAGAAAGCGAGTTGAAGAAAGGAGCTCAGGGGCACTGTACTTCATAAACCTGCAGAGTTATAAATGACAGCTATCCTCCAAAAATATATTGAAGTAAGCCTGCGAAGGGGACTTGAAAGCGGGGCAGAATTTCAGGAAAACGACTGCAGGGGGTAGACTGGAATTGCCCTGAAAGCATAGGAAAAGAGGCACAACGTCGACAATGATGCACTTGGCCAAAAAGGGCGTATGCGTTTTTTCCTGAATATATTCAGGAAAAAACGCATACGCCCTTTTTGGCCAACCAAGCAAGCCTGTAAAGGACATCCTCACTACAATGAAATCTCACTGCCCCCCGCGGGCAAAAGGGCCATCTGAAAAAAGTGTAAAATCCAGAAAGGTAGGACAGGATATGGAGAACAGGGAGCCTTGTTATGCTGATTGGCAGGATGTAAATTGCCAGCAGCCACCCTGGAGAAGTGTATGGTGTTTCCAGAAACACCTAAGAAACAAAGCAACACAGCCTATGGCACTTCCACTTATGGTCCTATAGCTTACGGAAATTAAAATCAAAAACAGACAGCCACCCCAATATTTGGGACGGCTGTGTTCACAAGAAGCTCGTCTACAGTATCAGGTAAATATCCCAGAAAGCAAAAATGGATAAAGAAGTTGTGGCACGTACGTACAATGCAATATCACTCAGCAATGAAATCTGTGTCATCAGGCCCGTAGCGGCAGAGTGAGTGGATGCAGGTATGGTGATTCTACGTGAACTACGTCACACAGAAAAAGAAACATCATAAGATATCACTAATACACGGAATGTAAACTTGACTACACATGAACTGAATTACAAAACAGAACAGGGTCTCAAATTTAGAAAACCAACTAGTGCTTGCTTATGGGGAAAGGTGCCTTGGGGTGCTGCATAAAACCAGAGACTGAAATTAGCACAGATAACTTTCCATAAGCCAAATATGTAATAGACAAGACCTACTCCTTGCTCAACGAAATGGACCCAACACCACATATTCAACGCCTAGGAATATACCTGACTAGGAAGAATCTTAAAACCCATGGATATATATGTCTCCGTAAGAGAATCAAGCGTGTGTACAGCGGCCGAAACGCAGCAGTGAAAATCCGATAAATCCCATTATCAAAATAAATTTCGAAAACAAAACACAAAGACAGTGAAATAGAGAGCAATTCTTAAATAATTCACTCAGGGCATGTGATGCAACCGGGATTGACCACATCTACACCCAGAGCTGGTTGTGACATAAGGCTGGACACTTCAGGCTGATAGCATTGGTGAGTTTCGGTGAGCAAATGCAGACCCTTTGAAGTCATACTGCATGGTACCCATTCCATGGGTCCCAACTCTCCAGGTTCAAGGGATTCTTCCTCCAGCTAAAACATGCATGGGAAACCCAGAGTATCGTCCACCGTGTGATTGGGAAATGATTTAAAATGCATCTCAGTTTTCGTATCCTGGTCCTCGGGTTCACCATTCCAGATGCTTTACTATCACTCTCCCCGCTTGGAGAGTCAGTGCCTTTAACCTCCTGTTTCGCACAGCTTGCCATTTCTGTGCAAGATGAACAGGAATAGGGAGAACCAATGAGAGACTAGCTGTAGGTGTCTGCACGGGCAAATGTAACGCTCATTGCCCACCAGGAAGAGGAATTAAACAAAGGCTCAGTGTGCCCTGCTGGAAACAGATTAGGGCCTGAAGCAATCCTGCGGTTTTGTGCCCAGCTCACAAGAAAGCGAGTTGAAGAAAGGAGCTCAGGGGCACTGTACTTCACAAACCTGCAGAGTTATAAATGACAGCTATCCTCCAAAAATATATTGAAGTAAGCCTGCGAAGGGGACTTGAAAGCGGGGCTGAATTTCAGGAAAACGATTGCAGGGGGTAGACTGGAATTGCCCTGAAAGTATAGGAAAATAGGCACAACGTCGACAATGATGCACTTGGCCAAAAAGGGCGTATGCGTTTTTTCCTGAATATATTCAGGAAAAAACGCATACGCCATTTTTGCCAACCAAGCAAGCCTGTAAAGGAAATCTGCACTACAATGAAATCTCACTGCCCCCCCGGGCAAAAGGGCCATCTGAAAAAAGTGTAAAATCCAGAAAGGTAGGACAGGATATGGAGAACAGGGAGCCTTGTTATGCTGATTGGCAGGATGTAAATTGCCAGCAGCCACCCTGGAGAAGTGTATGGTGTTTCCTGAAACACGTAAGAAACAAAGCAACACAGCCTATGGCACTTCCACTTATGGTCCTATAGCTTACGGAAATTAAAATCAAAAACAGACAGCCACCCCAATATTTGGGACGGCTGTGTTCACAAGAAGCTCGTCTACAGTATCAGGTAAATATCCCAGAAAGCAAAAAATGGATAAAGAAGTTGTGGCACGTACGTACAATGCAATATCACTCAGCAATGAAATCTGTGTCATCAGGCGCGTAGCGGCATAGTGAGTGGATGCAGGTACGGTGATTCTACGTGAACTACGTCACACAGAAAAAGAAACATCATAAGATATCACTAATACACGGAATGTAAACTTGACTACACATGAACTGAATAACAAAAAAGAACAGGGTCTCAAATTTAGAAAACCAACTAGTGCTTGCTTATGGGGAAAGGTGCCTTGGGGTGCTGCATAAAACCAGAGACTGAAATTAGCACAGATAACTTTCCATAAGCCAAATATGTAATAGACAAGACCTACTCCTTGCTCAACGAAATGGACCCAACACCACATATTCAACGCCTAGGAATATACCTGACTAGGAAGAATCTTAAAACCCATGGATATATATGTCTCCGTAAGAGAATCAAGCGTGTGTACAGCGGCCGAAACGCAGCAGTGAAAATCCGGTAAATCCCATTATCAAAATAAATTTCGAAAACAAAACACAAAGACAGTGAAATAGAGAGCAATTCTTAAATAATTCACTCAGGGCATGTGATGCAACCGGGATTGACCACATCTACACCCAGAGCCGGTTGAGACATAAGGCTGGACACTTCAGCCTGATGGCATTGGTGAGTTTCGGTGAGCAAATGCAGACCCTTTGAAGTCATACTGCATGGTACCCATTCCATGGGTCCCAACTCTCCAGGTTCAAGGGATTGTTCCTCCAGCTAAAACATGCATGGGAAACCCAGAGTATCGTCCACTGTGTGATTGGGAAACGATTTAAAATGCATCTCAGTTTTCGTTTCCTGGTCCTCGGGTTCACCATTCCAGATGCTTTACTAACACTCTCCCCGCTTGGAGAGTCAGTGCCTTTAACCTCCTGTTTCGCACAGCTTGCAATTGCTGTGCAAGATGAACAGGAATAGGGAGAACCAATGAGAGACTAGCTGTAGGTGTCTGCACGGGCAAATGTAACGCTCATTGCCCACCAGGAAGAGGAATTAAACAAAGGCTCAGTGTGCCCTGCTGGGAACAGATTAGGGCCTGAAGCAATCCTGCAGTTTTGTGCCCAGCTCACAAGAAAGCGAGTTGAAGAAAGGAGCTCAGGGGCACTGTAGTTCACAAACCTGCAGAGTTATAAATGACAGCTATCCTCCAAAAATATATTGAAGTAAGTCTGCGAAGGGGATTTGAAAGCGGGGCTGAATTTCAGGAAAACGATTGCAGGGGGTAGACTGGAATTGCCCTGAAAGCATAGGAAAAGAGGCACAACGTCGACAATGATGCACTTGGCCAAAAAGGGCGTATGCGTTTTTTCTTGAATATATTCAGGAAAAAACGCAAACGCCCTTTTTGGCCAACCAAGCAAGCCTGTAAAGGAAATCTGCACTACAATGAAATCTCACTGTCCCCCAGGGCAAAAGGGCCATCTGAAAAAATTGTAAAATCCAGAAAGATAAGACAGGATACGGAGAACAGGGAGCCTTGTTATGCTGATTGGCAGGATGTAAATTGCCAGCAGCCACCCTGGAGAAGTGTATGGTGTTTCCTGAAACACGTAAGAAACAAAGCAACACAGCCTATGGCACTTCCACTTATCGTCCTATAGCTTACGGAAATTAAAATCAAAAACAGACAGCCACCCCAATATTTGGGACGGCTGTGTTCACAAGAAGCTCGTCTACAGTATCAGGTAAATATCCCAGAAAGCAAAAAATGGATAAAGAAGTTGTGGCACGTACGTGCAATGCAATATCACTCAGCAATGAAATCTGTGTCATCAGGCCCGTAGCGGCATAGTAAGTGGATGCGGGTACGGTGATTCTACGTGAACTACGTCACACAGAAAAAGAAACATCATAAGATATCACTAATACACGGAATGTAAACTTGACTACACATGAACTGAATTACAAAACAGAACAGGGTCTCAAATTTAGAAAACCAACTAGTGCTTGCTTATGGGGAAAGGTGCATTGGGGTGCTGCATAAAACCAGAGACTGAAATTAGCACAGATAACATTCCATAAGCCAAATATGTAATAGACAAGACCTACTTGTTGCTCAACGAAATGGACTCAACACCACATATTCAACGCCTAGGAATATACCTGACAATGAAGAATCATAGAACCCCTGGATATATATATCTCCGTAAGAGAATCTAGCGTGTGTACAGCGGCGGAAATGCAGCAGTGAAAATCCGATAAATCCCATTATCAAAATAAATTTCGAAAACAAAACACAAAGACAGTGAAATAGAGAGCAATTCTTAAATAATTCACTCAGGGCATGTGATGCACCCGGGATTGACCACATCTACACCCAGAGCTGGTTGAGACATAAGGCTGGACACTTCTGGCTGATAGCACTTGTGAGTTTCGGTGAGCAAATGCAGACCCTATGAAGTCATACTGCATGGTACCCATTCCATGGGTCCCAACTCTCCAGGTTCAAGGCATTCTTCCTCCAGCTAAAACATGCATGGGAAACCCAGAGTATCGTCCACCGTGTGATTGGGAAACGATTTAAAATGCATCTCAGTTTTCGTATCCTGGTCCTCGGGTTCACCATTCCAGATGCTTTACTAACACTCTCCCCTCTTGGAGAGTCAGTGCCTTTAACCTCCTGTTTCGCACAGCTTGCAATTTCTGTGCAAGATGAACAGGAATAGGGAGAACCAATGAGAGACTAGCTGTAGGTGTCTGCACGGGCAAATGAAACGCTCATTGCCGACCAGGAAGAGGAATTTAACAAAGGCTCAGCTTGCCCTGCTGAAAACAGATTAGGGCCTGAAGCAATCCTGCGGTTTTGTGCCCAGCTCACAAGAAAGCGAGTTGAAGAAAGGAGCTCAGGGGCACTGTACTTCACAAACCTGCAGAGTTATAAATGACAGCTATCCTCCAAAAATATATTGAAGTAAGCCTGCGAAGGGGACTTGAAAGCGGGGCAGAATTTCAGGAAAACGATTGCAGGGGGTAGACTGGAATTGCCCTGAAAGCATAGGAAAAGAGGCACAACGTCGACAATGATGCACTTGGCCAAAAAGGGCGTATGCGTTTTTTCCTGAATATATTCAGGAAAAAACGCATACGCCCTTTTTGGCCAACCAAGCAAGCCTGTAAAGGAAATCCTCACTACAATGAAATCTCATTGCCCCCCCGGGCAAAAGGGCCATCTGAAAAAAGTGTAAAATCCAGAAAGGTAGGACAGGATATGGAGAACAGGGAGCCTGGTTATGCTGATTGGCAGGATGTAAATTGCCAGCATCCACCCTGGAGAAGTGTATGGTGTTTCCTGAAACACCTAAGAAACAAAGCAACACAGCCTATGGCACTTCCACTTATGGTCCTATAGCTTACGGAAATTAAAATCAAAAACAGACAGCCACCCCAATATTTGGGACGGCTGTGTTCACAAGAAGCTCGTCTACAGTATCAGGTAAATATCCCAGAAAACAAAAATGGATAAAGAAGTTGTGGCACGTACGTGCAATGCAATATCACTCAGCAATGAAATCTGTGTCATCAGACCCGTAGCGGCAGAGTGAGTGGATGCAGGTATCGTGATTCTACGTTAACTACGTCACACAGAAAAAGAAACATCATAAGATATCACTAATACACGGAATGTAAACTTGACTACACATGAACTGAATTACAATACAGAACAGGGTCTCAAATTTAGAAAACCAACTAGTGCTTGCTTATGGGGAAAGGTGCCTTGGGGTGCTGCATAAAACCAGAGACTGAAATTAGCACAGATAACTTTCCATAAGCCAAATATGTAATAGACAAGACCTACTCCTTGCTCAACGAAATGGACCCAACACCACATATTCAACGCCTAGGATTATACCTGACTAGGAAGAATCTTAAAACCCATGGATATATATGTCTCCGTAAGAGAATCAAGCGTGTGTACAGCGGCCGAAACGCAGCAGTGAAAATCCGATAAATCCCATTATCAAAATAAATTTCGAAAACAAAACACAAAGACAGTGAAATAGAGAGCAATTCTTATATAATTCACTCAGGGCATGTGATGCAACCGGGATTTAAAACATCTACACCCAGAGCTGGTTGAGACATAAGGCTGGACACTTCAGGCTGATAGCATTGGTGAGTCTCGGTGAGCAAATGCAGACCCTTTGAAGTCATACTGCATGGTACCCATTCCATGGGTCCCAACTCTCCAGGTTCAAGGGATTCTTCCTCCAGCTAAAACATGCATGGGAAACCCAGAGTATCGTCCACCGTGTGATTGGGAAATGATTTAAAATGCATCTCAGTTTTCGTATCCTGGTCCTCGGGTTCACCATTCCAGATGCTTTACTAACACTCTCCCCGCTTGGAGAGTCAGTGCCTTTAACCTCCTCTTTGGCACAGCTTTCAATTTCTGTGCAAGGTGAACAGGAATAGGGAGAACCAATGAGAGACTAGCTCTAGGTGTCTGCACGGGCAAATGTAACGCTCATTGCCCACCAGGAAGGGGAATTAAACAAAGGCTCAGTGTGCCCTGCTGGAAACAGATTAGGGACTCAAGCAATCCTGCGGTTTTGTGCCCAGCTCACAAGAAAGCGAGGTGAAGAAAGCAGCTCAGGGGCACTGTAATTCACAAACCTACAGAGTTATAAATGACAGCTATCTTCCAAAAGTATATTGAAGTAAGCCTGCGAAGGGGACTTGAAAGCGGGCAGAATTTCAGGAAAACGATTGCAGGGGGTAGACTGGAATTGCCCTGAAAGCATAGGAAAAGAGGCACAACGTCGACAATGATGCACTTGGCCAAAAAGGGCGTATGCGTTTTATCCTGAATATATTCAGGAAAAAACGCATACGCCCTTTTTGGCCAACCAAGCAGGCCTGTAAAGGAAATCTGCACTACAATGAAGTCTCACTGCCCCTCGGGCAAGAGGGCCATCTGAAAAAAGTGTAAAATCCAGAAAGGTTGGACAGGATATGGAGAACAGGGAGCCTTGTTATGCTGATTGGCAGGATGTAAATTGCCAGCAGCCACCCTGGAGAAGTGTATGGTGTTTCCTGAAACACGTAAGAAACAAAGCAACACAGCCTATGGCACTTCCACTTATGGTCCTATAGTTTACGGAAATTAAAATCAAAAACAGACAGCCACCCCAATATTTGGGACGGCTGTGTTCACAAGAAGCTCGTCTACAGTATCAGGTAAATATCCCATAAAGCAAAAAATGGATAAAGAAGTTGTGGCACGTATGTACAATGCAATATCACCCAGCAATGAAATCTGTATCATCAGGCCCGTAGCGGCATAGTGAGTGGATGCAGGTACGGTGATTCTACATGAACTACGTCACACAGAAAAAGAAACATCATAAGATATCACTAATACACGGAATGTAAACTTGACTACACATGAACTGAATAACAAAAAAGAACAGGGTCTCAAATTTAGAAAACCAACTAATGCTTGCTTATGGGGAAAGGTGCCTTGGGGTGCTGCATAGCCAGAGACTGAAATTAGCACAGATAACTTTCCATAAGCCAAATATGTAATAGACAAGACCTACTCCTTGCTCAACGAAATGGACCCAACACCACATATTCAACGCCTAGGAATATACCTGACTAGGAAGAATCTTAAAACCCATGGATATATATGTCTCCGTAAGAGAATCAAGCGTGTGTATAGCGGCCGAAACGCAGCAGTGAAAATCCGATAAATCCCATTATCAAAATAAATTTCGAAAACAAAACACAAAGACAGTGAAATAGAGAGCAATTCTTAAATAATTCACACAGGGCATGTGATGCAACCGGTATTGACCACATCTACACCCAGAGCTGGTTGAGACATAAGGCTGGACACTTCAGGCTGATAGCATTGGTGAGTTTCGGTGAGCAAATGCAGACCCTTTGAAGTCATACTGCATGGTACCCATTCCATGGGTCCCAACTCTCCAGGTTCAAGGGATTCTACCTTCAGCTAAAACATGCATGGGAAACCCAGAGTATCGTCCACTGTGTGATTGGGAAACGATTTAAAATGCATCTCAGTTTTCGTTTCCTGGTCCTCGGGTTCACTATTCCAGATGCTTTACTAACACTCTCCCCGCTTGGAGAGTCAGTGCCTTTAACCTCCTGTTTCGCACAGCTTGCAATTTCTGTGCAAGATGAACAGGAATAGGGAGAACCAATGAGAGACTAGCTGTAGGTGTCTGCACGGGCAAATGTAACGCTCATTGCCCACCAGGAAGAGGAATTAAACAAAGGCTCTGTGTGCCCTGCTGGGAACAGATTAGGGCCTGAAGCTATCCTGCAGTTTTGTGCCCAGCTCACAAGAAAGCGAGTTGAAGAAAGGAGCTCAGGGGCACTGTACTTCACTAACCTGCAGAGTTATAAATGTCAGCTATCCTCCAAAAATATATTGAAGTAAGTCTGCGAAGGGGATTTGAAAGCGGGGCTGAATTTCAGGTAAACGATTGCAGGGGGTAGACTGGAATTGCCCTGAAAGCATAGGAAAAGAGGCACAACGTCGACAATGATGCACTTGGCCAAAAAGGGCGTATGCGTTTTTTCCTGAATATATTCAGGAAAAAACGCATACGCCCTTTTTGGCCAACCAAGCAAGCCTGTAAAGGAAATCTGCACTACAATGAAATCTCACTGCCCCCCAGGGCAAAAGGGCCATCTGAAAAAATTGTAAAATCCAGAAAGGTAGGACAGGATATGGAGAACAGGGAGCCTTGTTATGCTGATTGGCAGGATGTAAATTCCCAGCAGCCACCCTGGAGAAGTGTATGGTGTTTCCTGAAACACGTAAGAAACAAAGCAACACAGCCTATGGCACTTCCACTTATGGTCCTACAGCTTACGGAAATTAAAATCAAAAACAGACAGCCACCCCAATATTTGGAACGGCTGTGTTCACAAGAAGCTCGTCTACAGTATCAGGTAAATATCCCAGAAAGCAAAAAATGGATAAAGAAGTTCTGGCACGTACGTGCAATGCAATATCACTCAGCAATGAAATCTGTGTCATCAGGCCCGTAGCGGCATAGTAAGTGGATGCAGGTACGGTGATTCTACGTGAACTACGTCACACAGAAAAAGAAACATCATAAGATATCACTAATACACGGAATGTAAACTTGACTACACATGAACTGAATTACAAAACAGAACAGGGTCTCAAATTCAGAAAACCAACTAGTGCTTGCTTATGGGGAAAGGTGCCTTGGGGTGCTGCATAAAACCAGAGACTGAAATTAGCACAGATAACATTCCATAAGCCAAATATGTAATAGACAAGACCTACTCCTTGCTCAACGAAATGGACTCAACACCACATATTCAACGCCTAGGAATATACCTGACTAGGAAGAATCTTAGAACCCCTGGATATATATATCTCCGTAAGAGAATCAAGCGTGTGTACAGCGGCGGAAATGTAGCAGTGAAAATCCGATAAATCCCATTATCAAAATAAATTTCGAAAACAAAACACAAAGACAGTGAAATAGAGAGCAATTCTTAAATAATTCACTCAGGGCATGTGATGCACCCGGGATTGACCACATCTACACCCAGAGCTGGTTGAGACATAAGGCTGGACACTTCTGGCTGATAGCACTTGTGAGTTTCGGTGAGCAAATGCAGACCCTTTGAAGTCATACTGCATGGTACCCATTCCATGGGTCCCAACTCTCCAGGTTCAAGGTATTCTTCCTCCAGCTAAATCATGCATGGGAAACCCAGAGTATCATCCACCGTGTGATTGGGAAACGATTTAAAATGCATCTCAGTTTTCGTATCCTGGTCCTCGGGTTCACCATTCCAGATGCTTTACTAACACTCTCCCCGCTTGGAGAGTCAGTGCCTTTAACCTCCTGTTTGGCACAGCTTGCAATTTGTGTGCAAGATGAACAGGAATAGGGAGAACCAATGAGAGACTAGCTGTAGGTGTCTGCACGGGCAAATGTAACACTCATTGCCCACCAGGAAGAGGAATTAAACAAAGGCTCAGTGTGCCCTGCTGGAAACAGATTAGGGCCTGAAGCAATCCTGCGGTTTTTTGCCCAGCTCACAAGAAAGCGAGTTGAAGAAAGGAGCTCAGGGGCACTGTACTTCACAAACCTGCAGAGTTATAAATGACAGCTATCCTCCAAAAATATATTGAAGTAAGCCTGCGAAGGGGACTTGAAAGCGGGGCAGAATTTCAGGAAAACGATTGCAGGGGGTAGACTGGAATTGCCCTGAAAGCATAGGAAAAGAGGCAGAACGTCGACAATGATGCACTTGGCCAAAAAGGGCGTATGCGTTTTTTCCTGAATATATTCAGGAAAAAACGCATACGCCCTTTTTGGCCAACCAAGC